>NC_056062.1:34685378-34988409 GCF_016772045.2 Ovis aries | reverse complement strand
TAAGAAAAGGTTCCCTCCTCTTCTTATCCTGTAGTACAGGCTTCATCTTAACCGTTGTCAGCGACAGCTGCATAATGTGGCCAGAGTTGCTGTGTGCTTCTTAATGACTCAGGCCAGAGACAGGATTCTTGATGCTGTTGGAATTTCTGCTCTATTGTTATTGGCCCCCAGATTGAATTTGGTGTAAACCTATCTTTGAACCTAGGGAAGCAAGTTTATGTCCTCAAGGAAATTTTGCTAAGATTTTGTGACATCTAAGGTGGACTTGTTCCACAAGTAAGAAGGATGGTGGTGAGGTGTAGTTAGAGTGTGTCTGTTTTCCCCTTTGGTACCTGGCTGCAGGCGGGTGGTCCAACATTGTCAGCACAGAACTGAGTTGGGTATAGTGGACACTGAGGCAAAGCTTGTGTTTTCCTTATTTATTTAGAGGTCTTGTAAGCAGGTAAGAACTAGAAAATCAGCACACATGTCATTTGAGCCTACGGGAATCAATGTCACCTTTTCTGTGCAGTAAATTGCTTGCATCCCTTCCCCCCTGCCCTTAGCCAGTCTGACATTTCCAGCCATGTTGGCCACTGTTTTCTTTCTCACGTCTGGTCTGAAAGTATCGAGTAAAGGTGTAGATAAAAAAAGATATTTGTTTGCCAACTTTAGTCCATCCCAGTGGCCGCTCTTGTCTCAAGAACCATTTGGAGAGTGTGGAGCACAGAGTTGTACAGGTGTGCATGCAGCTAAGCAGATCATCTGTTTAAAATTGCACACTCGATGTTGTGTGAGCCTCAAGTAATTATCTGCAAAAGATGGTGTTGACTAGGTTCTGTGCTATGGTGTAGTATTCTTGTTTTTCTTTTTTCTTCCCCATGTAGGCCGGTTATGCCTGTAACATTAAATATGAACATGGCCATGCCATCATGGTAAGTAAGACTCCACTAATTTACTAAGAACTTTTTACTTAGGGTTTTCTTTGTGTGTGTAAATTTTTCTTTTTTTTTTTTTGTTTTAATCAGAATTGCTTTTTCATACATCAATTTTTAATGAACTGTCTTTAAGTTGCAAAGTTCTAAAGTGAAATGTAACCTTTATTTCACTGTCTTGGTTCTCATGATTTAGATTCAGGGGTAAACTTAAGGAGCTGCGACAGCAGGTAGAGGAAGAGGAGGGAGCGGGTGGATAGAAATGCCGCAGAGTCTCTCTCACCACTTGACACACCTTTGCTCACTGCCGTGACCAGACGGGGCGTCCACCTCCCGCCTCGGCTTCTTGGCAAGCTGGCGGGTGTGTAGGGAGACCACTTCCTGATGAGCCCTCTGGGGGTCTTCAGGGTGCCAGGCGTTCCCCATGTGCTTCACAGTCGCTCCTTTGTTCTCTGAGCCGCGTCCAGGCCACGTGTTCTTCCTGCTGCTCTGAGAGCCCTGCCCTCAGTTCTGCTCAGAAATGACGACTCCGACTCCCGGGTCCTGTTTTCCTTTTTCCTCCAGCTAGCTCCTGCCGACGTCTTACCTTTCTGGTGACCGGGGGATCCAATGTCCATGGCCCGTTCACAGCCTTGAGTGGCTGTTGCCTCCAGGACTCTTCTTTTCCCGCTGACCTTTTCCTCTCTCAGCCTCAGGCACCCACATCTCCCCTGGGCTCTGCCATCTGGAGCTGCCCCATCTCTGAAGGCACTTAGCTCAGGCCTAACCAGCAGGCATACTTGCTCCCCTGTCTCCACACTCCTGTCAAGGCATCGTGGGGACTCTGGTGTGTTGCCACCTTATCCTCTGCTTGTCCCCACCCCCTCTAACCCAGCTGAATGTTCATCTGTGTCTATGGGAGATTCCTTGGCAACTCTCACAGATTCCTGCCCACAGTGGCCTCTGATTCTTCTGTCTTCCCTCTCTGACAGCATCCCTGTCTGGCACCAAGACTTCCACCTCACATTGCTCCTGACCTTAGTCTGAGCATGTAGTAGATAGCGGGGCAGACCCAGATTCAGGGTCAAGTGGTGATAGGCTCTCCAGACTGTGGTCAAGGCGGCCCGAGGGCCTTGTGCAGCAGGTGCAGGCCTTGCGCGCGAGGTGCCGCACTGGTGCAGGGCTCTCCAGCCAGTGTGACTAGGAGGGAAGTGAGGAGATGGCATCTATTCGGGTGTCTCAAGGGCTGAAAATTCCTCCCCAGGTGTCAGGTTAGCCTGGGTCATTCTGCAGGTGTTTCTAACTTTAAATTATGTGACAGTGACTTTCTAATAGCATCTGCATCTACTTAGTGCAAAAGGAACTCACAGGATATCAGATTCACATGTTTAAATTGACTCTCTGGCCTGCAGAGACCGTTGTTATTTAGTCATTAAGTTGTATCTGACTCTCTGTGACTCCATGGACTGCAGCCCACCAGGCTCCCCTGTCCTTGGAATTCTCCAGGCAAGAATGCTGGAGTTGGGTGCCATGCCCTTCTTCAGGGGATCTTCCTGATCCAGGGATCAAACCCATGTCTCCTGTGTCTCCTGCATTGGCAAGTGGATTCTTTACCATCTGAGCTATCTGGGAAGCCCAGAAACAGTTTAGTTTTGAATTTAACATTCTAGAGAATATTTCTGGTTAGCGTTTTTTCTCTGAAGTTACCATCAAAGGTAGTTATCAAAGGTAGATATTCTTAGAATCAAACAATTCTTTTAGGACTTTGCTTTGTTTTCCAGGTTTGACATTATTGGGCTTTCACCAGATTCACTGGAGGATGAAACTGGAATTAAACAGGCAGCAGAAAATGGTAAGTAAGGAAAGTTTTATAGTAGATTTGGTTGATGTATTGCTGTTGATGAAAACTATGCAGCTGTCTAAACTCAGGTGGTGGCACTATGCCACTCTTTTCTGATCACTCTTACCTTGTTGGACTGTTAATTATGGTCCATGAAGATGAGGTGGATGGGGAGGAATGGCGTTTTATCAAACTTGAATGCTGTCAGATGCATCGTTTTGCTTTCATTGATGTAGGCAAACAGAAAGTCACAGAATATTTCATACTTGTGGCCAGTTAAATTTGGAAATTTTCATCTTAAAAAGGTGAAACTCTTACATATATATCAAAAGTGAAAGGAGGTAAATTTGTAAAAGGTGCAGTGATTCTCATAGTATTATAAAGAAAAATGGAATTATAGGGAGTTACTGAGTAATATAGTTAGTGGCATGTGTTAAAATATTTTGCGGAAACAAAAGAATTCATCTGTTTCCCCGCCCCCCCCCCCATTATTTACTGGCTATAGGGAAAATTAATACTGTGTGTGGGGGTTTTAAATAATAAGGCAAAGTATTCAAGCACTGTAAATCACGACCCGCGTAAAGTACTTAACTGTCTATGATTTTAAAATAACAGCTTTTAGGTACAAATGCCCATGGACGGAGGAGCCTGGTAGGCTGCAGTCCATGGGGTCACTGAGAGTCGGCCACAACTGAGCAACTTCACTTTCACTTTTCACTTTCCTGCATTGGAGAAGGAAAGGGCGACCCACTCCAGTGTTCTTGCCTGGAGAATCCCAGGGACCGAGGAGCCTGGTGGGCTGCCATCTGTGGGGTCACACAGAGTCAGACACGACTGAAGCGATTTAGCAGCAGCAGCAGCAGCAGCCTGGGGTTCATTGGAGAGAAAGAACTATAGAATGTATATGAGCAGAATGGACCGTGGATAAAGGAATATTCATATCCCTCTACACTGATGAGAGAAAAAACTGCTTTACAAATCACGTAACAAATAATTGAATAGTTTTAGCAGTGCCTACGAAATTGAGTTCTTGAAAATACATTCTAATTTTGTATTTTAAGAGAGTGCTTCAAGTTGTTCACTTGTTTTGACCTTTAATACACTGATACAATTTAAACAGGAAAAAATTAATAATGGAAAAGCACATCAGTGGACTTATCTTTGAAAGTATTGGTGATTTAATTTTTGGTGATTTTATTTTTTATGTTGTTTTTAGTAAAAGCTTTGATAGATCAAGAGGTGAAGAATGGCATTCCTTCTAACAGAATTATTTTGGGAGGATTTTCTCAGGTAAGATAAAAGTTTGCGTGGTGTGTCATTGGTGTATTTGTCTAGAAGTCTCGATCCTGTTTTTATGGAAGTCCTGTTTTTAGAAGATGTTACAGAATATGATGTACTCCTTACCTTTAATGCTGAATTAAGTTTGATTGGACTAGAAAGTTCTTTTTTAGTTTTCTCTGTCAGTGATAGGCTTTACTCTAAAGATTACGACTTGAAAGTCAGTTTATTTAAGGAAATCAATTGGAGCCTGGAATGTGTTTTTCTTGAGTAACCACAGCGCACACGTAGCTGTATCTGTTAACAGCTACATGATAACAGCTCTACGAGGCCCTGTCCCAGGAGATGACTGATGGGAAATAAGGTCAAAGAAGAGAAAAATCCCTTCCTTCTTTTTCTCACAAATTCCCAGGGGTCGAGCCCCACGGACCCCTGGAATCCCAGTCGGGTGGGATCAGAGTAGGGGCCCCAACAAAGGGGACCCCAGTTGGGGGCTGAGCCAGCCACTTGACCACCCCTGCGTCTGTGCTGGTCCCAAGGTCGGGGCTGCTCCAGCCACACCCTGTGTTCGAGAATCCCTCTGTGGTTCCCATTCTGGAGTAGATGGTTCTGGTGAGGGGAGCCAAGTCAGTCTTGGTGATGTCATTCTGTCCTCTTTTTTCTTGTCATGCAGAACAGGTTTTAGATGAAAGTGTATGATGTTTACTTTTGGCATCTTCTCTTCCTGTACTTTTTCTCCCACCTGCAGTACTTTTTCTACAGTTATGACATACTGACATTTACATCTTAATTTCAGCTCATCACCTGTTTGCCATGTCACCCCCCCACCCCCTCAAACTGCCCTCACTGCCAATCTGTAAATCCTCCAAGGCAACAGTTTAGTGTCCAGACGACCTGAATTAGGGCAGTGTCGGAATTATGGAATCATTTAGAAGTTAGAATTCAGTGGAAACATAGGTTGTTGATATGATACAGTAAAAAGACGTGCTGTTGATGTGGTATTTGTTGGAAGTCACGGGTAATGTACCCTGTAGTGCACACAGTGTGACATAAATGTGGTTATAGGAATGAACACTTGGTTCAGACAGGAGTCTGTTAAGGAGATTCGTAGATTAGAGCAGACAGAAACTAAATCCTAACATCTTAGGCAAGAAAGAGTAAGTTACGAGTCTGGGGTCACGTCCCAGAAGCCAGCGATGAGAATGAAGCCAGGCTTTCAGAGGCAGCTCAGACTCAGGTAGCTCTCCCCTGGGGTCTGCCTCTCTGCCGGTCGGCCTCACTTGCTTCGCCATCTGTGGTTGGCCTCTGCTTCCTCTCGCTTTTCCCATTCTTGAGCTTACATGTTACAGCCACATAGACCGTGATAGTCACTGAATTTCTCAGATGAGAAAGGCTCTCACATCCTTGTGTGGCCCTGGAAGCTGTGGGCCAGAGTGAATACAGGCTTTGGGCGGCGGGGGCGAGGTGGGGGGGGCGGTTGTGAGCTCCCAGCCAGTGCTCCTGAGGTGTCCCCCGAGACAGTCCTTATCATCCTGAATTCTTGGTTTGGAAAGTAATACCAGTTTAAGACCAGATCTGATTTTCTACCCAAGACTTTGCAGAGAGGATAGTGACTATAAATTTGGACTACCCCTCAAGCATTGTCAGGGCAGCCATGAACTCTGCTGTTCAAACTGCATCTTGGCTGGTTGGGGCGTCACTGGGGTCTCACGACTGTCTTCAAGGTGGAGAGTCAAGTCCTGAAGGACGTGCTGCTCGGGGGTGCGTGTGTTTCTACCAGGTTGCCTATTTCATTAGATGTCAGCCATCCAGTGTGACTTTTTTCCTAACAGATGGTATTGATAACAAGAATCACTCCCACCGCTCTTGGCAGTAGATCCGCCCCACTGACTCTGCCTGTTGTCTCTCCAGGGAGGAGCTTTATCTCTGTACACGGCTCTGACCACACAGCAGAAGCTGGCCGGGGTCACCGCTCTCAGCTGCTGGCTGCCACTGCGGGCTTCGTTTCCACAGGTGCCTGACGCATGCATGCAGCGGGGCATCGCTGAGCTCTGAGATGGCAGATATTGTTGAGAATAGCCCCATATTAGTAGTAGTAATATACTTAAATTTTTAGGGCGGTTTTAGGTATACAACAAATTGAACTGAAAGTACAGAAAGTATCTGTTTACTTTGTGATCTATTTATTTAGACTTTATCTGCACACTACACTGCTTTTACTGTGGATTGCAGAAAATGTAAGAAATGAGTGAGTCCTTAAGAAAGAAAGAAGTCCCTGCTGTCATGAATTCTATATTTGATGTCTTTGGTACACTGTAAGATTTATATCAAAAATTAGGGCTATTTTTAATACATAGAAATAATGTTTTTGGAATGCTCAGTATGCTCACTGCTTAACAGCAGAATTTTGCCAGAGAATGTTAGTTTTTAAATACTCAATATGTAAAGCAGTACATAATACACAAAAAGGATAAGGACATTTTCAAATTCATCTTTAAATCTAGCATTTTCTTTTTTCCATGGCACTATATAGTAACTCTTTGGTGTCTTGCACATAGTGTTGTTCATTAACCTTCTTATTTAAATCAAGTAAGAGCTGAGAAGAACATGATTCAGCTAAAACATACTGAGTCCAGACTCTGGACATATGACTAGGATACAATGTGCTTTGAGGAACTGATTCATTAGAACATTTAATATAAGCAGGGTGATCCTATGTCCTTTAAATGAAGAGGTGGGGGGCACAGGGATGGAGGGAGTTTCATTTCTGTGGCCAGATGTCACCTGTGATGTAAGAACATGCCGTATGATACGTGCCTGTCTCTGGTTGTACGTGCCTGACACAGCACGCCACCCCTTTGAGTGAATAACACAGCTCTGTCGTGTTGTCTGCAGGGCCCTATTGGTGGTGTGAACAGAGACATTTCTATTCTTCAGTGCCACGGGGACCTGGATCCTCTAGTCCCCCTGATGTTTGGTTCTCTCACTGCTGAGAAGCTGAAGACATTGGTGAATCCAGCCAATGTGACCTTCAGAACCTACGCAGGCATGATGCACAGTTCATGTCAACAGGTAAACGACAGGAAGCAGTGATGACAGGCATACCTCTGCAACTTTTTGCATTTGATATTTTTAGGATAAATAACATTTGATGGCTTAAGGGTTTAAAAGAAGTTAATGAATGAATTCACATTGAACCATAGGTTAGTAGGACTTAGATCAAAGTTTATTTCGTTTAATTCAACATTCATTCATCAACTTCCCACTTGCAAACATTGTACGTAATTCAAGGACAAAAAACATTCCTTTATTAAAATCTAAAGTAGATTAACTCAAATGAGAATTTTTTTTTTTAATTTTTACTTTATTTTACTTTACAATACTGTATTGGTTTTGCCATACATTGACATGAATCTGCCACGGGTGTACATGCGATCCCAAACATGAACCCCCTCCCACCTCCCTCCCCACAACATCCCTCAAATGAGAATTTTTAATAGGGGAGAAGAGTATATATCCAAGTGACTATATAGCGAGCAGACTGTGATGTATGTTATGTTAGAAGTTCTTTAAAAGTTCTCTGAAAAGCTGAGAAAGATGATCGCTTGTTAAGAATGAACCTATCCTGACGAGGATAGGTTCAGAGGCTCTAAAAGGCCGAGACTAAAAACTGACTGCTCAGCACCAAGGCAGTCCAAGTTATCATTTTTTGCACCTGTCAGCCTGGCTAAATCATCTACTTTTAAGGGCAGGGAAGGCAAGTAGTAAGATTTATCCATAAGGACGGGGGACCTAGGACTCTAGGTGTGACTGAGAAGGCAGTTGAACCCCTGATGACGTATCAGATTTGGCAAGGCTGGCAGCCAGATCCCAGGAGGGAGGGGCTGCAGGTCGAAACCAGTGGTCTTCACAGCAGGCATCCTGTCACAGGTGCCCCGAGCTTAGCACACACACCCCCAAGCCAGGACCCCAAACTCAGTGCCTCTGGGTCAGCACACTGAGGACTCGGGGGTGCACCTGGGCACTTGTGTTTGTGTGGAGGGGACCTATGCACTAAATGGGAGGACAGTGGATGGACAGCTTGAGGCAGAAAGTGAGAGGCGGTGGGGCTGGAGGAGGTGGCATTGCAGGGACCTTTGGGACCACAGAGGATGTACAATAGGCTGGAGGTGATACCAGTGAAGGGTCTTTGTGTGCTGGGGTTGGATCTGTGAGGTCAGACACCAGGGGTAACAGCAGGGAGCCTGTTCTGGGGCAGTGATAAGGTGGAGCCGCAGGTAGGAGGCATGGAGCTATGTCCTCGGGGATGGGCTGTCTTCCACGGCTCTCTAGGCCTGTCTTGGGCACCTGCCCTCCCTCCTTCAGGTGGCTGGTTGTGTGTGATTCCTCATGAAGGCACAGAGTGTTTGGTGCTACTGGTATAGCATCATCGTTTTAGTGGGGGTGTGTTAGAAGCACTGATGCTTAGTTGACAATAGTTGTGTGTGTGTATCATGTCTTCTCCAGGTGGTTATTGTCACTTCTCAACCCCCCTTCCCCCGACCCCCAGCAGAACAAAGTGCATACCATTTTCCTGGGACTTCATAACACGAGAGCAGTCATTGAATGTATTAATACAATCATCACTATCATCGTAGAAAGTATTCCCAGATTTCTGTTGGTGCTTCATTTCTCTGTCACCACTTTTTATGTAACTGTAGTAAAACTGTGGTTTCACCTTATCTGTGCACACCATGGATTTAGTTAGCGGAATTTAGTAGGGATTTCATTTCTGATTTGTGTAACTGCTTATCAGACCTCTTTATTCCAAACAGGAAATGATGGACATCAAGCAGTTCATTGATAAGCTCCTACCTCCCATTGACTGACACCGCCAAGAGGCCTTGTGTAGAAGTGCACACCAGCATCGTCCAGTGGAGCACACACTTCTTCCTGTGCCCGACCTTGAAACCTCTAATGTTTGCAGTGTTAAAACGTTTTGCAAATATACACCAATGACACAGACTAAATAAATCTCCTCGTGGGAAATGTATGATCTTTGACATTTCTCTATATGTATTTGTATATGATCCAGGATACACTAGTATTAAAATAGATGAAGCAGCCAGCTTCTTTCTCCCAAATGTAATTCAGCAAAATCATAAAATACTGCAACCGGACTTTTTTTTACTAGATCACTTGAAAATTACTAGTATGCTTAATGAAAACTTGTTCAGGTGTAAATGAGGATTTAAGACATAAAGGGTTTATACGTGCTGTGACTTAGGACTATGGTCATATCCCCAAATTACATAGTCACCATGCAGTATCCATATTTTTATATATGTGTTCTTATATACTTAATGATTATAATATTAAGAATGAGGTGTTATTACATTATTTCTTATAAGAGGGATAATGCTTCTAAGTGTCCATAAAGAGTAATATTGCTCTCTAGAATTAATGGCCCTTTTATTTTGGGGACCAGGTTTTTCTTTGCTGAATATGATTTCTGTTCTATTTAATATTCTTTTTCCTCTCTAGAAATATGTTCTTTCTTTTTATGCTTCATAACAGACCAAATATTGCCTCCTTGCCATAGACACTTGCAGTCAATATATGCTGTAATTTGACATTCTGAATCACAGAAGAGGTGGAGTAAAAATGTATTGATACTTATAGAAAGAAACCTGACTTCCCTTCAGAGTTTGTACACTACTTCCTAAACTGGAGTTTAGTCCACATTTTGGACCTTCAGAGTTACTAGAATCTTCAGTGCAGGAAATGAAAATAATTCTGTGGTTGTATTTTCCTGTAATTAACTGAAAGAATAGTTAGTTCATATTCTAGTATGTTCTGGAATATTTAAAACTGATCTTAAAAACTGTAATCTCTAAGATGATTTGCTCTAAGGTGATTCTCCTCATAGCATAGAATTTACTTATTCTGCACGTTTGAAACCGACTGCTGTAGGAAATGAGCAATCATTTCAAAAATTTTGCTTTATTCTTCTCTGTCAACAGACTCATTTAAAATTTTCACTGTAGTCAAATGATATTTTTAAGTTAGCTTTTGTGCAAATGTAAAAATAGCAATTATTTGATTTTAAATAATCAGATTTTTCAATCGGTTAAAATTACTTGAAAATAAATTTATGGGTAACAAAAGTTAGTCAGAACTCAATACATGTGGTGTAGTTACCACACAGTTTAATACATACCAAAAATGTACACTTGATATTTCTGAGTTGGTCGTTTTTCTGCTGTATTCCAGCTGACTAGGACAGTGTTAGGATGGCATCTTCATAAATGGGTGCTATTTGATGATGGAAGTGACTTGGTATGGACTACATAGAGCATGTGAATAATGAAGCCATATGTTTATGTCTGGATTCACAGTTTTTAAACAATCATTTACTAAGTCATTCTGCTTTACCTTGAAGAATATAAACTGTTGTTTCACTGACACAAATCAGCAAGATCTAACTTATGGCAAGAAATAGTCCATTGAAATACTGTGCTATAACGTGGGAAAATGTAAATCTTTTTCACGGTTTCTATCAATGTGAAATAAAATTGAATTCTGACTTTGCTGTGACTGGCTCTTTGGAATGTCTTTGACTTTTGAATTTGCCTTGGAATGGCTGTATGGAAAAGGAGGAAGACAATGATGCAGTTACAGGAATACAGGTGGAGAGAGCAGATCGATGGTGGAGTGGAGTCAAGTGGGAGCCAGTGTTAATGAGCTAAAAAAATCTCCAGTTTGATCTTAAGGGTTCCTGGACTATTGAAGTTTTCTGTGGTGTGTCCTTCTGTCTTCTCCTTTCAAATAGTTTCACGGGATTTTAAAATTAATGTCATAAATCAGTTATCCGGGTGGTTTTTTCTCCTTTTATTTCACTGCTATTTCTTTCTTTTCCCTGTAAAGGAATCCTGTCTGCCTTTTAAACAGTCCTTTGGCTTTTGATTTTGAATCAAGTGACCAGCTCACCTTTTTGTGAGGCTGCTTGTTCCATTTGAGGGTGGCCTTCCTGCTTAAGAGAGTTCTGTGCTGAAATCTTGTCTCCAGCTTTAGCTCTTTCTTAGATTTATCCTTCACAGCAGTGGCTTACTTCATGTCATAACCTTTTATTTCACCATCCTTTTGAAACTCTTGGTTCAAAAATAGGTGTGGTCCAAGCATGATTTTAAATCTATCTACAGATAACAACAGTGTTTTACTAAAACTTAAGTGCTTAGTCTGTTCCAGGCAGGCACTGTACTAGGCATTTTATATCCTTTACTCATATAGTCCTCACATCAACCTTATCTTCATTTTCCAGAAGAGGAAATATACTTGGAGAAATGAAGTGTTTGCCCCTGGTCCCAGAGCTGATATGTGTAGAAGCCAGGGTTCAAGATGATGTGTTTTCCTTACCCTGTAGTCCCCTATCATGCTCTGTGCCCCCAGGAGGTAATTTACATGCTTCTAAACATTAAAAAAAAAAAAAAAAAAAAAACCTTGTTTCATATCATTCAAAACACCAAGTAATGCCAAATAGACTGGGGCAAAATTCAGCTTGCCCTAAATAAATTGCATCCTCCAAAGCACAGAAAGAACAGAAAAGGAACCTAAACCCCACAAGCCACACCTAATTTGGGGGCTCAGAAATAACTCACCATGATGAAACAGGCATCCTTTCAGGGGCTCCACTCTGTCACCGGGTGAACCGGAGAAAAATCTGACTCCTGGGAAGGGATAGGAGGAATTTGTCTGTCTTGGCTTGGGCTCTGACAGCGAAAAAGAGGGGAGCCCTTTCCTTGAAACCACAAGCTTTCCTCACAGATATCTGGATTCTGAATTTGTACTGTTAATGTGGCCTAGAAACACGTAAGCTTCTAATGAACAAGAATTTCCCTGGAAAGGTCCATGGTGGTTCAGTGGCTAGGACTCTGTTTTCACTGCCAGTGGCCAGGGTTCATTCAAATCCTGATCAGGGAACTTAGATCCCACAAGCCTCAGGATGCAGCCAAAAAAAAATTTTCCTGAGACTGTGTCTGCCCCTCTGGTACCTGGAAGAGGCAAACAGATTCTCCCATAGACAGTGACGTATTCTCAGCCCAGGTTGGTTAGTTAGCCCTGCCAAAAGTGAGCTCAGCACCCCTAAAGGACAAACCTGATGAGAAAACTACCTGCACAGGTGAGTACCAGGTGACACAAAAGGCAGAGGGATCACTGGGTTCTGAGGAACGTGGAGAAACTAATGGTATGAGAGAGTTCAACCAACCAGAGAAAAGGACAGACAGGTGAAAGCACACAGTATCAGAAAAAGCAAACTTGTAGACGTACAACATAAACACTCCAGTGAGAAATCTTCATGGAAAAGGATTATTTATGATGGTATTTATGATGGGGTAAAATACTTGAAACAACCCTATGTGGAATAAAAGTCGCCCAGCTAAATAAATTACTCTTCACTTGTACAATGGCTTGTTACACAGCTGTTAAAATTAATTTGGGAAAGATTCAGAATACATTACTGATAAAGAAGTATGAAACACAAAGGGGTGGAGAAAATAACACCGATATATTTCACTTGGCTAGGATTTGCATGAAAAAAAAAGAAACCCGTATGTGAGAAGGATGTGAAGGATCTGATAAAGCAGGTTACACAGCATGACGGGCAGGGATGCAGCCGGTAAGGACAGGAAGGGAGCAGGCCAGGCTTGGATATACTTTTTTTTATTCTTCAGATTTTTTAAAAAATTGTGGTTAAATATAACAAAATTTACCATTTAAACCACTTTCAAAGTATACAGTTCAGTAGTGTGTGCAACCATCACCACCGTACACCTCCAGAACTTTAATCAGCTTCCCAAACTGAAACCCCACACTCCTTGAGTTTAAATTATAATATATGACCTAAAAAAATACTCAAATAGATGAGTTAAACTGCATATTAAACACAGAAGACTTGTATGCATGAAACTGTGTATGAAAGAAACTCATTAGAAGAAATTCGAGGGAGCAAAAGGAAGGGTGAGAGACTGGAAAAGCAAAATGAAGAGGTCCAACATAAAGTTTCATGGAAGCTGCAGAGCACAGAATGGCAGAGAAGCAATACTTGAAGATAAAATGACTTGACATTTTTCCAGACTCCAGGAAAGGTAAGAAATCTTAGATTCAGGAAGCAACATGAGCTACTAACAGAAGAAACAAAACTAACGCTCTAGGGGCTTCCCTTGTGGTCCAGTAGTTAAGAATCCGCCTTTCAACGCAGGGGATGTGGGTTCCATCCCTGGGCAGGGAGCTGAGATCCCACATGACACACGGCCTGCCTGTGTGCCAGAACCAAGACCCAGTGGAGCCAAAAGAGAAAAAAAATTAATAAAAAAAAAAAAAAACAAAGTTTCTAAAGAGACATTTCATGGTGAGAAGCAAAACTGAATACCATAGAAAAAGATTCTTTTTTTTTTAGAAAAAGATCTTAACAGCAACCAGAGAGAGCCTACTTGAAGAGTCGCATCACACTTTAACAAAACACCACCACCAGAGGTCAGAAGATAAAGGAATAACATAAAAGTGGAAGAGAAAGGATAACTGATAAACTTAGAGGTGAATTCATTTTACAGTGAGGGCAAAAGAAAACCACTTTGATATAGAAAGTTTATGAGAAAAAAGAAAAAAATGAATTAGAGGAAAGGAGAGATGCAAAGAATGGGCAGAGTGATAAACATTTGGGTAACTCAACAAGCAATGGCTGCATGAATCTAACTAACTTGGGAGCTGAAACACAGTTAAAAATGACCTAAAAGTCAAGGAACTAGCAAGGAACATGTGAAATCCAAAATTAAAAATACAATACTATTTACCATTGCCCAAAAGAAGAAAGAATACCTAGGTGTATACCTAAGTAGAAATCAATGATGAAAAGATAATTTTAAATCTAAAACGAAATAAAGAGAAAAGGGCATGGTTCAAATTACTCTTTCACCCAAATAACTGAGCTAGAACAATATCTGACATCCTAGTATAGAGGAAACATTATTAGGTGGTGAGTTTTGATTAGTGATGGTTAAGTTGGGTGTGGGGTATGTCTGCAAACTGCACGAGATGGTTCAGTTCAGTTCAGTGGCTCAGTCGTTTCCAACTCTTTGTGACCGCATGAATTGCAGCACGCCAGGCCTCCCTGTCCATCACCAACTCCCAGAGTTCACTCAGATTCATGTCCATCGAGTCAGTGATGCCATCCAGCCATCTCATCCTCTGTTGTCCCCTTCTCCTCCTGCCCCCAATCCCTCCCAGCATCAAAGTCTTTTCCAATGAGTCAACTCTTCACATGAGGTGGCCAAAGTACTGGAGTTTCAGCTTTAGCATCATTCCTTCCAAACAAATCCCAGGGTTGATCTCCTTCAGAATGGACTGGTTGGATCTCCCTGCAGTCCAAGGGACTCTCAAGAGTCTTCCCCAACACCACAGTTCAAAAGCATCAATTCACCGCTCAGCCTTCTTCACAGGCCAACTCTCACATCCATACATGACTACTGCAAAAACCACAGCCTTGACTAGACAGACCTTTGTTGGCAAAGTAATGTCTCTGCTTTTGTATATGCTATCTAGGTTGGTCATAACTTTTCTTCCAAGGAGTAAGCGTCTTTTAATTTCATGGCTGCAGTCACCATCTGCAATGATTTTGGAGCCCAAAAAAAGAAAGTCTGACACTGTTTTCACTGTTTCCCCATCTATTTCCCATGAAGTGATGGGACCAGATGCCATGATCTTTGTTTTCTGAATGTTGAGCTTTAAGCCAACTTTTTCATTCTCCTCTTTCACTTTCATCAAGAGGCTTTTTCGTTCCTCTTCCCTTTCTGCCATAAGGGTGGTGTCATCTGCATATCTGAGGTTATTGATATTTCTCCTGGCAATCTTGATTCCAGCTTGGGTTTCTTCCAGTCCAGCGTTTCTCATGATGTACTCTGCATAGAAGTTAAATAAGCAGGGTGACAATATACAGCCTTGATGTACTCCTTTTCCTATTTGGAACCAGTCTGTTGTTCCATGTCCAGTTCTAACTGTTGCTTCCTGGCCTGCATACAGATTTCTCAAGAGGCAGGTCAGGTGGTCTGGTATTCCCATCTCTTGAAGAATTTTCCACAGTTTATTGTGATCCACACAGTCAAAGGCTTTGGTATAGTCAATAAAGCAGAAATAGATGTTTTTCTGGAACTCTCTTGCTTTTTCCATGATCCAGAGGATGTTGGCAATTTGATCTCTTTCTTCTGCCTTTTCTAAAACCAGCTTGAACATCAGGAAGTTCACGGTTCACGTATTGCTGAAGCCTGGCTTGGAGAATTTTGAGCATTCCTTTACTAGCGTGTGAGATGAGTGCAATTGTGCGGTAGTTAGAGCATTCTTTGGCATTGCCTTTCTTTGGGACTGGAATGAAAACTGACCTTTTCCAGTCCTGTGGTCACTGCTGAGTTTTCCAAATTTGCTGGCATATTGACCTTTTAGAACTAACACCCAAAAAAGATGTCCTTTTCATTATAGGGGACTGGAATGCAAAAGTAGGAAGTCAAGAAACACCTGGAGTTAACAGGCAAATTTGGCCTTGGAATGCGGAATGAAGCAGGGCAAAGACTAATAGAGTTTTGCCAAGAAAATGCCCTGGTCATAGCAAACACCCTCTTCCAACAACACAAGAGAAGACTCTACACATGGACATCACCAGATGGTCAACACCGAAATCAGACTGATTATATTCTCTGCAGCAAAACAAGACCAGGAGCTGACTGTGGCTCAGATCATGAACTCCTTATCGCCAAATTCAGACTCAAATTGAAGAAAGTAGGGAAAACTGCTAGGCCATTCAGGTATGACCTAAATCAAATTCCTTATGATTATACAGTGGAAGTGAGAAATAGATTTAAGGGCCTAGATCTGATAAAGTGCCTGATGAACTATGGAATGAGGTTCGTGACATTGTACAGGAGACAGGGATCTAGACCATCCCCATGGAGAAGAAATGCAAAAAAGCAAAATGGCTGTCTGAGGAGGCCTTACAAATAGCTGTGAAAAGAAGAGAGGAGAAAAGCAAAGGAGAAAAGGAAAGATACAAGCATCTGAATGCAGAGTTCCAAATAGCAAGAAGAGATAAGAAAGCCTTCTTTAGCGATCAATGCAAAGAAATAGAGGAAAAAACAGAATGGGAAAGACTAGAGATCTCTTCAAGAAAATTAGAGATACCAAGGGAACATTTCATGCAAAGATGGGCTCGATAAAGGACAGAAATGGTATGGACCTAACAGAAGCAGAAGATATTAAGAAGAGGTAGCAAGAATACACAGAAGAACTGTACAAAAAAGATCTTCACGACCCAGATAATCACGATGGTGTGATCACTCATCTAGAGCCAGACATCCTGGAATGTGAAGTCAAGTGGGCCTTAGAAAGCATCGCTACGAACAAAGCTAGTGGAGGTGATGGAACTCCAGTAGAGCTATTTCAAGTCCTGAAAGATGATGCTGTGAAAGTGCTGCAATCAATATGTCAGCAAGAGACGGTAGTCCAGGGTATTAACTGGGCAAAGATCTACGGAAGGAGCCTACACTCTCCAGAATTGATTATTTCGATTTTCTACCTCGGTTTTGGGTTGTTAGTCATAACTTTTTACATTTCAACTTCCTCACTTATCTTCAGAGCAGGTGAGACGCCTTCATCAATTTCCTTGATGAGAACGTTACTGTCAACGACTATTCTACTATATTCAAGGTACAGCGACCAACATTCTGAGTCAGGAAACAAACAAGATTGGGTCCCCGTCCTCACGGCGTTTACAAACGACTTTAAAGAGGAAACTCTTACAATGCCACATCCTTACAACAATCTATTCAGGGGGATGGAGAATCCAATTTCCAGGCAGCGGTCGACAGCGGGAAAAAAGCTGGGGTTCTCACCACGTCCCATCCTCCAAAGCCGCCGGGGGGACCCCGGGGGATGGTCTCTGCAGGCGCCACGGCTCGTGGACGGAAGACCAGCAGACCAGGGGGACTGGAGCACCAGGGAACCGCGGTGGGGGGGTGGGGGCGGGGCCGCAGGGCGTGCGAGCGAATCTCCGCGGCGCAGCCCGCCCACTTTCACGACAGCCGGCGAAGACCTGCGGCTCGTCGGGCCTGTAGCCCAGCTGGCCTCTGTCGATTGATGACGCCTGCTCGGCGCGCGCGCCGTTCGATTGGCTCTGCCTGCGGGGGAGGAGCGCCGCCGCCTCTGCTGCCGCCGCCGCTGCCGCCGCCGCGGGCTCGGTCGGTGAGGAAGCGCCTGGGCACGGCCTGCTGAGGCGCCTCGCAGACGCCTGGACTCGCCCGCTGCCCGCCAGCTTCGCGTACTTCCCGTCCCACACGGCCGGGCGCGGGGCAGGCCCGCCGGAGCCATGGAGGACGAAGTGATCCGCATTGCCAAGAAGATGGAGAAGATGGTGCAGAAGAAGAACGCGGTGAGCGCGGCGGGCGGCGCGGGCGGAGCGAGGCCGGGTGGCGGGCGGGGACCGGACGCGGGAGCCTGGCGGCCTGACGGGGTTCGCGGCCCGCGCCGCCCGCCCTCTCTGCTTGACACCGGCGAGGCCTCGTCCTGGGGCGGGGGCCCTCGAGGGAGTCCTGACCCGCGTCCTGGGGAGAAAGTCCCGGGGTAGGGGTCCTGTCCCGCGTCCTTGGTAGGGGAGGCCTGGGGAGCGAGTTCTGTCCCACGTCGCGGGGAGGGGGTCCCGGCGTGGGAGTCCTAACCCGCGTCCTTGGGAGGGTGTCTTGGGAGCGGTGTCCTGTCCGGCATCGCGGGGAGGGGTCCCTGGAGAGGGAGGTCCTGCGGAGGTGTCTTGTCCCGCATCCTGGGGAGGGGTCCCGGGGCGGGAGTCCTATCCTGCCTTCTTGGGAGAGGGTTCTGGTGGAGTGGGGTTGTCCTATCCTACATCTTGGGGAGGGGGTCAGGGGACGGGAGTCCTATCCTGCGTCCTTGAGAGGGGTCTTGGGAGGGGTGTCCTGTCCTGCATCGCGGGGAAGGGGCCCTGGGTGGAGTCCTGGGGGGTGTCCTGTCCCACGTCCCGGGGAGGGGGTCCCGGGGCAGGAGTCCTATCCCGTGTTCTTGGGAGAGGGTTCTGGTAGCGGGGGGTGCTCTGTCCCACATCCCGGGCACAGGGTTTCGGGGGTGGGGAACTCCATCCCGCGGCCGAGGGCCCGGTCTGAGCGCTGAGGCCCCTGGGGCTGGTGCAGCCGGGTGAACTTCATCGAGGCGTTCTCACTATAAACTTGACGGTGGCCGAGCCTCTTGGCTTAGCCCAAGAGTACAGACAGCCCTCGCCGTTTGAAAGAATCCGTTCTCATTTTCCGGGCTCGTTGGCTAAAAACAAGAAAACTTCGAACAGCGGTTTGTGATCTGTTTCAGACACGAAGCTGATAAAGCAAAACGTGAAATTCCCGGATCTTTTTTTTTTTTTTTTTGGAAAGGGCTAAACATGCCGTGGATTATCTCAACTGCCTTCCATGTTTGTTTAGCAATTAAAAAGGTAAACGATGCCAGTGTGTTTGGCAAGCTGCTAAACTTCTTTTTAAGTGGATCTCCTTAGGCAGTAGAGTGCAGAAGGGCTGTGTCTCAGGCACACACCCTGACGAGAGTGTTCTGCTGGGCGGGTTTGCACAAGTGTCCTGGCTGGGCCTCTCTGGGCGCTTTACTGTTGATGCCAGCAGTGTTTTCTGTCACTGATAACATGTTTATGTGGATGTGTTCTCTTGTGGTTTGTATGAGATGTCCCAGTTTCTGCATTTCTGTCCACCTGCCTGTGCCACTTTCAGTCCCTTGCTTCAGAGCTGTCTGTTCTGTCGCTCAGTTGTGTCCGCTCTTTGTGATCCCATAGACTTCAGCACTCCAGGCTTCCCTGTCCTTCACTGCAAAGCCGTCTTTTTTCAGCTAAACTGAATTCTCAAACTAACCTGGTTTGTATAGCACTTTAGAGAAAGCACTTTATGAAGCATCTGTGCAGCGGCATTTTGGGACTCCAGACACAGCTGTGCTGCATCCATTTTACAGAGTAAGAAACCAAGTCAGGCCAAGTAGTTCCCCAGCTTCCATGAAGGGTACACTGTGGATTAAGCCAGGAGCTGAGTGTTCTGCTGGACTGCATGCCAAAGCAGGAAGCAACCTTAAACACCGAATTCTTCAGGCTTCAAACTTAGTCTCTTCCTCTTTTCCTTTCACAGGTGCATTGCCTAGCATGTGATTTCATAGCCTGTTAATCTGCATTTGCAATTTTGGACTTTTAAAGTATTTCCTGTTTGTTTTCTGTTCTAGACAGTTGCCTTTGCTATTTGTTTTTTCACAGGCCATTCATTGCCTGATGCAAGTGATGAATTCTGGGTATTTCATTGGCTGAACATTTCTGTTATTTTGCTTAAATTGGCAAGTTTTTTTCTCTGTCTGGGGAACGCCTCAGTTCAGTTCAGTCGCTCAGTCGTGTCTGACTTTTTGCAACCCCACGAATCGCAGCATGCCAGGCCTCCCTGCCCATCACCAACTGCCAGAGTTTACTCAGACTCATGTCCATCGAGTCGGTGATGCCATCCAGCCATCTCATCCTCTGTCGTCCCCTTCTGCTCCTGCCCCCAATCCCTCCCAGCATCAGAGTCTTTTCCAATGAGTCAACTCTTCGCGTGAGGAGTTTCAGCTTCAGCATTAGTCCTTCCGATAGGGAATGCTGTTGCTGTTAAGTCACTTCAGTTGTGTCCAACTCTGTGCGATCCCATAGACGGCAGCCCACCAGGCTCCCCCGTCCCTGGGATTCTCCAGGCAAGAACACTGGAGTGGGTTGCCATTTCCTTCTCCAGTGCATGAAAGTGAAAAGTGAAGTCGCTCAGTCGTGTCCAACTCTGTGCGACTCCATGGACTGCAGCCCACCAGGCTCCTCCGTCCGTGGGATTTTCCAGGCAAGAGTACTGGAGTGGGGTGCCATCGCCTTCTCCGACAATAGAAGCGTAGCCTAGGGGAAAAGGCTGTTAGTTGGATAATTGTTTTCTCTGACTTGGGCTATATAATCTATCCTTTAATCATCTAGTGATGCTTGTGTTTGTTTCCTTTCCTTGTAATAGATATTTCCCAAAAATGAGGTATTTCCTAGTGAGCAAGTATTGAGAAGACCAGTTTATGCTTATCTGCAGTTCTCAAATTATAAGGACATAAAGCGTCAACAGAAGAATGAGAAGTATCACAAATAAGCCTCAAGTCTCATTTTTCTTCTCAAATCTTCTATTTTTCTGGTAGTACAAAACTTTACCAATATAAAAACTTGCCCCCCCCCCGCCCCGCCCTCAAAGAAAGGTAAAATTGACTGGCTCTTTTACTTTTTTCCTCTCTCTTTTCCTGTCTGTGTTACAGAAATTCAAATAGGCAGATGAAATAAAGAAAGGGAAACAGTCTAAATGACTCTCCCTCCCGGCCCACCAGCAGCCCATGAAAGCTTTTTAAGTTGTTCAGTAATTTAACAGAAGCTGTTCTGGGGAATTGTAGGATTATGATAGATTTGTTTATTTTTCGTGTGTGTGGCTCCCAGATTTTCTCTACAAGCTATTTTTTATACTGTTTTTATACTATGAAAAAATGGACTTTGCTAAAAAAATAATAGTTTTCCTCTGAATTGAAGTTTAAGTGCTGTTGTTAGATAGTGCTTTACTATCATAGTAAAAAACATAGGTGTCGCTTTTAAGTAATCGTAAAAACAGCTTCCATTTATTGAGCTATTACTCTGAGCTAGGAATTCTTCTCAGTACCTACCTTATCTGATTTATTCCTCAGACAGTTTATTGAGCTAAGTCTTAATCTCTATTCTAAAAATGAGGAAATTGGGCTTCCCTGTCGGTTCAGTGGCTGAGACTCCATGAGTTTGATCCCTTTTGGGGAATCTAAGATCCTACATGCCGTGCAGTGCAGCCAAAAAATAAATAAAAATATATATTTAAAAAAAAATGAGGACGTGAAGTATTTAGGCGCTTGAGTGAATTCTCAAGTCTAATAGCTACAGAGTGGCCAAATGATATAAATCTGAATCTGTTTTGCGTCAAAGCCAGTACCACTCTGTTCAAGCATCTACCACTCCAAGCATCTCTCTAGAATCTGGGTCTTGAACCTTGTCTGGGTACATTGGGCAACGAGGGTGTTTGCTGTTGTGGGGCAGACAGGTTTCTCTAAATATCCCCGCAATATCTTGACCCTGGTGCTGCCCAGAATGTTGCCCTGTCTGTGCACTTGATCTTAAACAGGGTGCACTTTGAGGCCATGATGAATCATGTGAATTAGTTCTAAATTTTCAGATATTAGCAATTTTTTACATAGATTTTCTTTTTCTTGCCATTTTGACTTAATGTCAGTAAGCAAGTCTGTCTCCTAATCTTGGTTCAAATTCTGACTCTTCTGAACTTTAGCTGTTAGGGTCTAAAATGTTTTTTTGGTAGTAAATTGGATACAATTTAGTAAAGATTAGATGAATATAAAACTCTTGGCAGTACCTAGGATATGAAGGACTGATGTTGAAGCTGAAACTGCAGTACTTTGGCCACCTGATGCGAGGAGCTGACTCATTGGAAAAGACCCTGATGCTGGGAAAAATTGAAGATGGGAGAAGGGGACGACAGAGGATGAGATGGTTGGATGGTATCACTGACTCAATGGACATGGGTTTGAGTAGACTCTGGGAGTTGGTGATGGACAGGGAGGCCCGGCATGCTGCAGTCCATGGGATCTCAAAGAGTCGGAGACGACTGAGCAACTGAACTGAACTGAAAAACATCTTCTGGTTTGTCTTTGTAAAGGATTTGTATCACTAGACTTAGAGGAATCAAGTGAGAACTTAGAATTTTCAAGTTCAGGGACACATTTAATAATGTGAGTGATGTTGAGATTTGTTTATTTTTTCCTTCACTGAAGGCTCAGGGCTGAGAAGAATTAAATTGCAAAGAGAGAATCTAGGTGCAGGGATACCTGAAATATGTACATTTCTAAGTCTTAATCTTACCTGGGTTGGGGAAAAAACAAACTGTGGTTTCCATATCAGGGTTAGATTAATTAGCATAAATCAGAATTTAGAATGACTACCCAGTCTTTGTGCTGCTATTCATGGGATTGCAAAGAGTTGGACACGACTGAGCGACTGAACTGATATGAACACAATCTTTTATAACAGCTTTATATAGCCGTACAATACAGTTCACCCTTTAAAGTATACAATTCAATGGTTTTTAATATATTCTCAGAATTGTACAGCTATCACCACTATCTAATTTTAGAACATTTTCATCACTCCGGATGGAAACTTATCTGTTAAATAGCCTCTTACATAGTCACTATGTCTGCCCCCAACCACTAATCTACATTCTTTCTCTCTTGATTTGCTTATTCTGAACTTTTCGTGTAAATGGAATCATACAATAAGTGGCCTTTTATTTTTTTTCGCTTGCTGTTTTCCAAGTTCATCTGTGTTAACAGCATGTCAATACTGTGTTCCTTTGTGTTGTTGAATAGCATCCCTTTTTTCTGATGGATGTATCACATTTTGTTTATTTACTCATCGTATGATGGACATTTGGGCATTTTCCACTTTTTTACTATTATGAATAATCTAAGCACATTCTTGATCAAGTCTTGGTGTGGACATATATTTTAATTTCTGTTGGGTGTATGCATTTCTGTAGGAGTAGAACTGCCAAGTCATCTGATAACTGTGTCTATGTAGCCTTTGGAGGAACTTCCAGACGATTTTCCAAAGTTGAACTATTATTCTACATTATCACCAGTAGCGTGAGGGTTCAAATTTCACCACATCTTTATCAGTATTTGTTATTACGGCTTTTTGATTATAGCCTTCGTATTGAGTATAAAGTGGTATCTCATCGTGGTGATTTGCATTTTTCTGATGACTAATGATGAACATTTTTCAGTACTTGGTGCCCTTGCATATTGGAGAAATGTCTGTTCAGATCCTTTACCCATTTTTTAAATTGAATACTTGTATTACTAAATTGTGAGAGTTCTTTATATTCTGAATGCTGCTGCTGCTGCTAAGTTGCTTCAGTTGTGTGTGACTCTGTGCGACCCCATAGATGGCAGCCCACCAGGCTCCACCGTCCCTGGGATTCTCCAGGCAAGAACTCTGGAGTGGGTTGCCACTTCCTTCTCCAATGCATGAAAGTGAAAAGTGAAAGTGAAGTCTCTCAGTCACGTCCGACTCTTAGCGACCCCATGGACTGCAACCCACCAGGCCCCTCCGTTCATGAGATTTTCCAGGCAAGAGTACTGGAGTGGGCTGCCATTGCCTTCTCCATTATATTCTGAATACTAGACCCTTATCAGAGATAGGGTTTGCATATATTATCTCTCATTTTGTGGGCTGCTGTTTCACTCTCTTAATAGTGTCTTCTGAAAGATAAAAACTGTTGTTTTTCTGGCTGCACTGTGTGACTTGCAGTATCTTACTTACCCAACCATGGACTGAACCCAGGCCACTCCATGAAACCACTGAATCTTAACTGCTGAACCACCAGGGAATCCCCCAAAGCTTTTAATTTTTATAAAGTTGAATTTATGTATAAATTTTGTATCTTACCATACATCTCTCATATGTCAGGCACTCTAATTTGATACTTCTTAGGTGTTACATTACCTCATTTGATCATCTTAACTAAAGTTTAGTGTAATATGCTCATCTACACATGAAGAAGCTGAAGCTTGAAGAAGCAAAGTAACATGCCCAAGATCTGACAGTTAGGAATTGACAGAGCCTGGATTTTAATCTAGACCTACCATGTACATGTGTGCTCTTTGTGTTCTGTGTTGCTCCTTCTCTCCTCCTTGAACAGAAGGCTGTTTGGATCCTGTACAGTCTTGTATATACTGGGTTCTCATCATACCATATTTTATAAAGCACATCTCTCTGATGACAGGTAGTAGTACCAAGGGTGTAATAAAGTAGTCTGTAGCTGTTTATCTTTTAGCCAGTACTGTGAACTAAATTTAACTCTGGAAGTTGAGGCAGACTCTTTCTTTCTCTTGCATCATTGTCTGTAGGAGATGCTGCAATCGAATAGACTTGACTTTTAGAAGCAGGTGATGATTAGGGACTGTTTAGTAGTGCTGTTTGCTGGAGCTCACACGGAGCAGAACTGCCCCAAGGGTGGGGCTGTAGAATGGACAGAGCAGTGAGGTAAGGCCAGGAAACTGGGCTCTTGTCCCTTTGCAGTACCCATCAGTATCGCCTCGGGCAAATTACTTACCTTCTCTGAATTCAGGGTTTTGGTTGTTTTTCTTGTTTAATTGAGGGTTTGAAGTGGAGGCTCAAAGATTTCTGCTTATTTTTAGATTTCCTGAGGTCATTGCTGTGTCCTCAGCACAGCAGAGAGCTTGGCATGTGGTGTAAATGGGTGTTTGTTAAGGGGGAGTGTGTCATTTGACAGAATGGGGTAAATCTCACTTTTTCTGGTTAGTAAATCATGTGACCTTGTGCAAGTTTCTTAACTTTTCTGGGCTTTTAATTTCTCATCTGTAAAATGAGAATAATAGGATTCCTGCTTCCATAGGATTCACTGTAAAGATGAAATGAGATACTGTATACAGTGCTTGGCACATGGTAACCCTCAAAAAAGTTTTTGTCACTGAATTAACATATGATTGTCTCTTTTTTGCCCTTTTCACCCATCCAGATCATCATATTAATAGTTGTTTATTTCCGAAAGAACCTTGATTGAAATACACATCTTATTTGGTTAGAACACACTGTAATTCTGAGAAAGGTCATACTTTTATCCCATAAGTGTTATTTAACTTTTCCTTCCTTCCATAGCCTATATCTCTAACCCCAGTCTCACCAAAGAGATCCAAGTGAAAAAGGAGAGTGTGATGAAATTAATGCAAATCTGTTGCTTCCTTCTGCTTGAAAAACAGCTTAGACCTTAAGCCACATTGCTGATGTGTTAGAAGAGTCAACTTTATATGCAACCCAGCTTTATGTAAACCTAAGGAGACCCTGCTTTTTAAGGGACTCTTATAATTGTGATTCTCTTCACTTTTAATTGATCTTAGGTCAGAAGTTTTTCAAAAAGACCACAGAGACTTGAGTAGAAGAAAGATATCTACGGTAGATAAGGGTGCAGGCAAACAGTCTCGTAATCAGAACCTTCAGAGTCTTTGACGTATTTCAGAATTCCAAATTTTCCAGGTTTATAAAGGTATTGGTATAGTACAAACATCACATATTTCATAGTATCGTCAGTGGGAGCTGGGCAGTTCCCGGTAATCAGACATTGGCATTTCTATAGTGAAATGTAACATTCACAGATTAAGTAGGATAAATAGAACTAAATAGCTCTGTACATCTGTTGAGATTAGATGTTACTGCCAAATGAGTTTATTGAAAATGTATGGGAAATATTTTGGTTTTTAAAGGATTTTGGTTTGGGGATTTGCAGATACAGGATTAAAGACACTTGCTCACAAAAATGGCACGCATATAAAAATTCTTGATTAACAGTAAATTTAAAGTCAGTGTTTTATTTTTTTAACAACTCTAATGTTTTACAATTTTTACTTGTCTCTAAATAAAAAGAAATTATAGAATTTATGGTCAGGAGGAATCTCTAAGAGGTAGATCCTTAAAATCCTTTATAATGACCTGTTTCATAATTTCTATTGAACTTGTTTTTAGCTAGGAGGTTCTGGGTTAAATTAAAAGGATGTATCTGTTGCCAGAAGAAAATTTAATACTGTTTTATTCTCCAGGGCCATATCTGTTAACTTTAAGTGGAGGAATTATCTGGCTAGAAACCTTTGCTTGATTTTAAACTTAAGAAATAGGGTGATACCATGAGGTTCCATGCTTCTTCCGTGCTCTGGGCCTTCTGTTTTCCCAGGGTGTGGTGTGTTTCACTGGTTCATGGAGTGCCTAGTTTTCATATTTTAACATTTCAGAAAGCAGAATGAGTTACACGTGTTGCTGGCCAGATGGATGTTGAGATGTGCTTTCACAGACAGAACATCCAGCCCAGCATCGACATCGTGGAGCAGGTGTCAGTGACTTGGAAGGAAATCTGAGAGTAGCGGGGTGCTCTTGGCCCCCCGAGAAGCCAGTGGGAGAAGAGCAGTTTGGTAAAGGCAGCAGGCTCACACACCCAGAGCCCACCCTGGTGCCTGCAGAGAGCTGATGGTTCAGAGCTGGGAGCTCTTTTATGGATTCTTTTGTGAAATGTTGTGTTACTAGTGTTTTGACACAGCTTTTTGTGGGCTAAAATCCGATATTATGGAATCTGAGTCAATAGGCAATTCATAAGTGTTAAACTCTGCAAAATAGTTTTAGAACCACCACCTTAGCTAGTTTTGATTATATTTCTCTATATGTAAAAGGTAATATGACAAAAATTCCAAGTCTAAAGGAACTGCAAAAGTAAAAAGAAGTGATAAGAAAAGTTTATGATAGTTTAGTAGTTTTTTTATTAGTGGTATGTAGAATAATGATCTGTCCAAATATTAAGTCACTATTAGACTAAATGGAATATGATTGATTAAGTTAAATGTATTAGATGAACTGAACGGAACTGAACTGAAATGTGGTTGATTGAATGAGTATCACGTTGGAAAGTTGGCCACAAGCTGTAGGTGGCACTGTTGCCTCTCAAGAACTTCCAGCCCCCTTAGCTGCAGTGCTAAGTCGCATGTCATCAGCTGCATGGGAGCCTTTGATTCTAGATGGGAATCAGAGCCCTGGCAGAAGATGGGCCTGCGAGCTTAACAGAGACCTCACTTCTGGATTTCCTTTCAGAATTTGCTTCTTACCTTGCAAGAACCAGGTAGACAGCAGTGTCCTTGAGTCTGAGCTGTGAGGTGCAGAGGCATGGTGAGAATTGTAGAGAAGCGGTGCCCCCACCACCATTCTCCCACTCCTGCTTCCATAGCTAATTGCCCTGCATGGAAGTCTGGGGGTATTGTACCACCACAGTGAGAAACATTGCATATTTCTAGTTGGGACATATAAACAAATACTACTGAAAGTAAACTTTCACACGACAACACGTAGGTGCTGGTTGTAACCCAATAAATGGATTTTATGATCCTCTAGTGAGTTGCAGCCTATTTGGAAAACTCTTTCCTCTCTCTTCTTTTCCTCTTTCATCTGTGTATCTGTATCTCTATATACCATTCTCCTCACATGAATAAATGACTCTCAGTGAATTGTGGATAGGAAAATACACATTTAAATCTCTGGTTACTCTTTGCTTTACTCTCTGGAGAACTTAGTTTGAAATTATTTTATTTTATAGGCTGGAGCATTGGATTTACTGAAGGAGCTTAAGAATATTCCCATGACCCTGGAACTATTACAGGTATGTGCTAACATATGTCATAATTTTTGAATAGGTAATTGTCATAAAATAACTGAAACATCTTCAATACCAACGTAAGTTTTTTGTATTTTCCTCTTATAGTGTAAAACATTATTAACTTGTTTTTGTTTTTTTTAAAGGTGGTAACATAAATTAGTAATCTACTGCGTTACCATCGTAGAAAAATGTTGCCTGCTTTTTTGAAAGGTTTTCTGCATTCAAGTGCATGCCCCACTGGCTGAGAAGGCAGTGCTTTAGACAAGTTGTAAAGCATTCTAAAGTTCTAACAGTTTTTCTTCACTGAGAAAAGTTCTTAGAACATATGTCTTCTATAAGAAAGGAATCACTTTCTGTGGGGAAAATGTCCCCCAAATGCTGATCTCAAACCACCTTGGGGTTTTAGAGTGGTGAATCCCCTGTCTGTGTTTGCTGTGGAAACTTCCCCCCGCTGTGCTCCATTCTCCGAGAGAGAACACAGGACAGTCCAGTCAGATACATATTCTAGATTCTTCAACAGCTGCCCTACATCTCTTTGTTGAGTGCATTGAATAATTTAAAAGGAAACCTTAAGGATCCATTTATTTCTCAGCTTTAAAGTTTATAGCAGGGGCTCCCTTTTGTATCTCACTAACAGTTCCTTTTGTTATTTTATTTCTTTCTATAACCATATTTTGAAAGATTGTCTACTGACAACCTGAATTTACTAATTAAGTCACCATTTTTTATCTATCATCCATAATTGGCCATCAGAGCCTTTATGTTCTCTCAGCACAGTTTGAAGACAGTTGATGTGTGGGAAGAGAGCATGGATTTTGGAGGCGACAGACCTGGATTAAAATCCCAGTTTTGCCATTTAGTAATGGTGTGCTGCTGGCCAGGTTATTTATTGACACTTCCAGTCTCTTCATCTTTTAAAATAGGGATGATGATCTCGATTTTAAAGGATCTTGGGATGGTTGATGAATATGGGCGTTCCCAGCACGCCCCTGAGCACGTATGTCACCGCAAGTTAAGTTTTCTGTATTCTGTGAAGTCCATTTTTAGTATCTGTGATCGTGTGCTGGTGTTTAATCTCGTGTGGACGGTAGTATTTGTTTAGGTGTCCTCCTTATAAGGTGCAGTGCGTGATGCACATAGTCATCTGTACAGAAGAATGTGAAGAGGCAAAGTGGGTGTGTGAGAGCCATGGTTGCATCCGCCTGCCTTGCCTACACACACAGACACTCTGTTCTGTTCTCTTGTGAGAGAGACTGACTTCATCTTACTCGTTGACCAGCCTCACTTCAGTAGTGAGTTAACATGCCTGCAGATCTCGGTGGTGAGACCCTTGATGTGTGTGTCTTACGTCGACAGTCTACTGCTAAAAGAATTGATACAGTTGATGTTTTTTCTGTTCTAAAATGAAGAGGCATCTGGAAAACAAGAAAATCAAACAACGAATTGCCTGAAATAAAATTGCTTGTGTACATTTTTTTTGTCATTGCCTTGCAGTCCACAAGAATTGGAATGTCAGTGAATGCTATTCGCAAGCAGAGCACAGATGAAGAAGTTACATCTTTAGCAAAGTCCCTCATCAAATCCTGGAAAAAGTTATTAGGTATCTTCCCTTATATATATTTATGATCTGGTTTATTCAAACATTGAGTTGTTGAATTTTTTTTTTCTTTTAGTGAATATAGGTGTTTTGAAATCTGTACTTTATAATCTGGGAGGGGGCTTTAGTCTGACCTTGAGGGTTCTGCTTTTTAAGCTAGTCAGATTTAACTTTCTTGGTTTTTTTTAATACTTATAATTGGATGGCCTTTTTTTCTTTTTTTTGCCACTTTATTTTTTAATTGAAGGATAATTGCTTTACAGAATTTTTTTTATTTCTGTCATACATCAATAAGAATCAGCCATCTGTAGACCCATGTGCCCTCCCTCCCCATCCCACCCTTCTAGATTGTCACAGAGCCCCCGTTTGAGTTCCCCAAGTCATACAGCAGATTCCCATTGGCTATCTATTTTACATATGGTGTTGTAAGTTTCCACATTACTCTCCATACTTCTCACCTCCCTCCTCCCCTGGATTGCCTCTTTAAGAAGAAAATTTTTCCCCGAGGGGAAGGTGTCCCACTTTTTGAAAAAAACTATTTCTAACTTAGAGAAAGTTTTCAAAAATAATAAAAATAATTCACGTGTCATTTTTCTAGGGCATTCATCTTTACTATTTGCCATGTTTCTTTTGTCATAATCTCTTCTCATTTTTCTCTTTATGCTTACACTTTATTTTTTCCAAACTACTTGAGAATAGGTGGATCTCTCTTCTTTATTGACTCTTTAAAACTTAAGTGTGTGTTTTCTTGGAACAAGTTTATTTTCTTACGTAATCCTAATACAGAAAATTCGGGCAATTTAGCATTGGTACAGTTACCTTAATCTGCAGCGCGCTGTCGTTCCAGTTTTGTCAGTTATCCCAGTAATTACTTTTCCAGCTTTTTCCTCATCCTTGAGCTTTTTTGTGTCTTTTAGGACATTGACTTTTGAAAACACATGCCCCCTCCTCCCCTCCCTCTGTTGCTGTGTGTAGGGGCTTGTCTGGTTTTGGCCTGCCCAGTGCATGTTGCAGGCTCTTAGTTCCCCAACCAGAGCCTGGATCTGGGCCCACTGCAGTGAACGCGCTGAGGCCTAACCAGGACCGCCACGTTCCCTGTTCGGGCTTTATCTGTCATTTTCTCCTGACTAGATCCGGTTGTGTGTCTGTAGTTGGGGTGCTGCGCATGTGTGTCATGTCCTTCTGGGGTGTGTGGTGTACAGAGATAGGACGGTGTTATTTCTGAGACTCAGCCAAGGTGTACAGTGCATCACTGATGATTTTTCCTTGTGTCTAATAGGAGTTCTGTGGGAATCACTTTAAGACCCTGAAACTATGGTGCTCCCTGTCAGACCTTCCCCCACCCCCATTTGGTATCCCCCGATTACTGCCCAAACCATTCTTCGAGTGACAGTTGCAAAATTATGATTTTCTAGTTTTTCTACTTTTTCTGTTTTCACACATCCTCATTCTGTAAGAAGAACCCTCTTCTTGCCTCCCAGTTCTTTTTCTGTTGTGAATGTGGACGCATAGGTTCCTGTTCTATATAATGGATTATAATCCATTCCTGCTCATATTTATTTTGATAGTTACATTGTCCTAGGTTTGACCAGTGGGCACCCCTGCAAACTGGCTTCTGTGTCTCTTTGACAAGCTCCTTGCTCTTTTTTGTTGTTGTTTTTTAACCTCTTTCCTGCATTCTGGCACCATGCAACATGCTGGGCTCATCTGTCCCAGCCCTGGAACCAGCCATCTCCTGAGCAGTTACCATTCTCATGTGGAGGAGAAAATAAAAGAAGTGAAGCTTTTAAAACTTCATAGATAGCAGCAGTAATAATAAAAGACCTATAACATATAAGAGCTTGGAAGCTAGTAACCAAGAATTATAAAGCCTATGAAATTTAGAAAGTTCAGCCTTAAGAAAACTAACTAAATAGACGATCCTGTATTAGATTCCAAACCAGAAAGCATTGCCGTTTAGGTTGTTAGCTAGATTTCTGGGAGATTTCCTACTGCTTCTGGTTAGCACAGTTCTGAATACTTAAGACACACTGTGTGTGGGCCTGTATTAGTGCACTTAGTCCTCCCAGCTGTCCCGCGTGCTCGGGGCTGCTGTAACCCAAATTCGTGCTGAGACAGTCGAGGGGCTGCTGTAACCCCACTTTGTGCTGAGACAGTCGAGGGTCTGAGAGATCAGGTGCCTTGTTTGTGCGCAGTAGGAGGGGTGCTGACTGGCTGAGCTAGGGAGTGGTCTGAGCCCTGTGAGCCGAGCTTTGCTGCGTGGCTCACCATCCTCTGCTCAGAGGTTGGAGTGTTTTTATGACCGTTCCTGCCTCTTACTGCCCTGCCTTTTCAGAGGGCCACCCTAGTGCTCACTGCACCATGGCAGCGTTACAGCTCCCCCACCAGCACTGGACCTTGTTAGATGGTACTGCCTGATTGTATTACCTGTCCCTGGTGGCTCAGATGGTGAAGAATCCACCTGCAGTGTGGGAGACCTGGGCTTGATCTCAGGGTCAGGAAGATCCTGGGGGAGGAAATGGCAACCCACTCCAGTATTCTTGCCTGGAGGATCCTATGGACAGAGGAGCCTGGTAGGCTGTACAGTCCATGGGGTTGCAGAGAGTCGGACACAATGCATCATGTGACCTTTCTGAAGCCTCCTACCCGTCTTGGGAACACGTCTTGGTCCTTGCTCTGTTCTGAAATGTCATCGCTGATCCATGCTTTCTTCCTCACGATACCATAGCATCTTTAGGCCTTCCAGGGAATTATAGAGTAAAGGGGACAATACAGTTGGTCTCTGAGAACTGACATGTGTCATGAGGACTGATTCCCATGATAGTTCTGGAGTTGTGCTTGGGACTGTCTTCCGTCAGTCAGTCCTGTCCAGAGTGGCATGTTAGCGTCATCTGGGGACGCTCAAGCCCCCTTCTCCTCCTGGAGCTGGATGGAGTGTTGGGGTGGGAGCTTAGAGCTGCCTGGGCAGTCCTGCCTCAAGGGTGAATGTTCTTCCATGTTCTGTACAGAGGGCAGTGGAGAACTGAGTTATTCATGCAGCTCTAGGACTCGTGTACGGATCAAAAAGTAGACCAAACTGGGGTAGTTCAGGGGCCAAATATTACTGAACCCAGCTTCACAGCTGTTTTGGTTGATATAAACGTGAATGTTTCTTTGCAGTGTTGCCTTCACCCAACCTATTTTATGTACTTTATTTTCCCATGTCTGATGACTCACTTCTTTAAGTCTTAAAGCTTATGCTTTATTAGTATTAATAACCTGTATTAGTTTTCAGATTGTTTAAGATAGAGGAGATGCTAAGTAGGCCTACCTCATAATCCTGAAGTATATTCTATGAAAATCTTCTTTGTTTACTATCTCTGAAATATTTATTTGTATTTTGAGTACCACCTCAAATTTTTTTACTTCATGAAAAATTATCAAAACAACATTGTTATATATACTTTGCACTTTAATTTTTTTTAATGTGCAGTGTTTTTTCCATGTACATTGGCTAATAGAATAGCTTGCGTAAACTTCATTTACTTGTTAAAAGCTTAGGATTTTATTGGGTTTTTGTTTTCTTTTTTTGCTTGCATAAATAGCTTGATAACATGTAGTAGTCCTGTTTTTTGTTTTGTTTTATCAAGTGCTGAAACTTAGGAATTTCATAAATTTTCAGATGGACCATCAACAGATAAAGACTCTGAAGAAAAGAAAAAAGATACTGCAGTTACGTCACAGAATAGCCCTGAAGCAAGAGAGGAAAGGTATTTCACTTCATGGAAGCTCATGTGTTTTGGGAGACAGGGGTCATGGAGGCTTCAGAAAACACAGGACTGACCTTAGAAGGCCTGTGGAGTTGCCGCCAGGTCCATGCAGGCTGTGTGTGGAGGCCCGCTGGGTTACCGGCAAGGGCAAGGGGCTGCCTGCCGGTAGGGAGCACCAGGTGACGTCCATGGAGTGAAAGGCAGGATTAGTTTGGCAGAACTAATTGGCGGAAATCTTTACTGTGGTAAAAGTTAACTGACACTAGTCCGAAAATATTTCAGTAAGAATCTAACATAGCAAGTTAAATCAGGAGTGTTTGAAGTGATTAGGTTGACTGGAAGAGTTATTAATTGTTGGAATGGTATTGATGTTTTTAGGGAGATATTAAGAGATGTTTGTATTTTCACAACTCCTCACTCCATGTGGTTTTTATCCTGAAGTGGTGTCTCATGTATAAGCCTCACTGATTGTCTGATTGGAGCAGGGTTTGCCAGCGTTTCTCTCTGGCTTTGGTCGAGAGCAATCATAGTCTTTGTGCCCTCCCCTCCCACCTCTGCTCATAACTGAGATCCCGTCTTTTCATGTGCTGTATTGAGGCGTAACATGTATTTTCTGTATTAAAAATATTGTTTAACATTTAAAAGGAGGATCAAAGTTAAAAAAATAAAAGACTTGTCTCATCTTTACTAAAAGTTTTAACTTCTTTTTAATCTATATACAGGCAGGTTTTTTCTTTTTCCATTTAAGAATCACTGGAATATTATTTCATTTATTTAGGCCCAGAATTACTGTTTTTAGAGAGTAATGGTAATGATACTCACTTTAAGAGAGTTTTCCTGACTTCCCTTTTTGTTTTTTTTTTGTGTGTGTCTGTGTGTATATTCTAGCAGCTCCAGTGGCAACACGAGTAGCAGAAAGGACGAGACCAATGCCCGGGACACGTACGTCTCATCTTTCCCTCGGGCGCCGAGCACTTCTGATTCTGTGCGGTTAAAGTGCAGGGAGATGCTCGCTGCTGCTCTCCGAACAGGAGGTAAATGTTGTTGCTCAGTCCCTTGACCAAGGCCGCCGCTGCCCTGTCCATCTCGTTTCATCCTCTGGGTGGGACCCCGATGGTCGCTGCCCCTCACCGCCCAGCCAAGGGAGAGGCTGTTGTGCCGGACGTTACTGAGAGCAGTGAGGCGCAGGCATCCAGGCCTCTGCTTATTACGGGTGATTCTCAGAAACAGTAGGTTCCTTCCTTCTGGCGAATGTTCCCCTGAGTCGTCGTTATTTAAACTCTTTTTCACAATCCTTTTTCTCCTCACATTTAATCTGCAAACTCAGTATCTGCCCCCCTCAGATTGAGAGTTAATGATACATATTATTGTCCTGTTGTTAAATGTTACTATGACATATAATAAGTTTTATATTCATAATTTCATTTCCTACTTTTTTAAGTGGGAAAGAGATTTTGGTTTATATATGGGAGCTCTAATTTAATCTGGAGGTATTCATTCCTATGTAAAATTTGGCTTTAAAGTTTCATATATAGGAATATATATTTATTGTCTTCTAAAAATGCATCCTTTTCTATTATCCTGAGCCCTAGTTAGTATGACCTATTTTTCTTCTTACTCTGCCTTTTCTTTACTCTGATTCCTTTATTATCTCTTTATGTATATTTTCTTGTTTCTTTCTAGTTTCTTTTTGTTCCTTCTGTCGCTTTGAATGTTTGCCTAGAAGTCTTTTGAGTGTGTCCGTATATGTGATTGGCCGATGAAATGAATGGTTTCTTCGCATGGAAGTCTGAAGCGGGAAGGAGACAAGACAGTACTTTGCATAAGTTTCTCTGCTCTCTGTGGGAACAGCCAGAATTTCTGGAGTTGTGAAATGAGGGTTGCCTGCTGGATGCGTGACTCCCCGACTCCTGAGGGATAAGGCATCATCCATGCAGGAGCCCTGTGGACACTAGCTGAATCCAGAGGAGGAGCCGAGGGAGTCACAAAGAAGACCAGATTCTAAGGAAACTATACTGAAAGGATTCTTTGTACAGGGCAAGTGGGGCTGAAGAAATAGGAATACAGTTTAATTGGCTCTGTACTGAAATTTTCTTTTAATGTGTGGTAATCATTCATTCATGACACTGCTCTGTGTCTGTGTTTAGATGACTACATCGCCATTGGAGCTGACGAGGAAGAATTGGGATCTCAGATTGAGGAAGATATCCTTTGCGTGTATATTCACAATGGTGTCAAGAATCCACTAGATTATTTTTTCTTCCTGTAAAGAAGAGAAAATCTTATTCTACAGTTTTTGTCTTGATTGTTTTGGTGGGAAAGGGAAAGGCTGTCTATGACATGTTATTCTTGTTTTCCTCTTATGCAAAAGTAAGACACGTAATGGTGATAGTGCTTTTATTTTTCCGCCTTGCAAATTGAGACTGTAACGTCTCATGGACACGTGCTAGCGAGTGTAAAGTGGGGTCTCACCTTGTGGAGAGGGGGGCCCTCAGCAAAGCATAGAAATCGCCTGAGCTTGTCATCCTGTGTGTTCATGCTGGTTGCTTCAGAAAGAACTCTGGTTGGGGAGAGGGAGTCTTGCACATGGGTCCGGCAGCAGGGACCATCTGGTGACAGGTGACAGTGTACTGCAGGCCTGTCCTGGCTGAGGGGTGGCTGCTCTAGGGCTGGGCCTCTGCTGGAGCCTGTCCCATTGAGAAAAACCTCCTGCTAACCTGGCTTCTTGCTGAGCCGGAAGGAGATGAACCTCCAGGCCACTACGAACTGGCTGTGTGGTCTTTTTGAGGCTTTTAGGATCCTTGGCGGAATGCAGATTTGGGCCAGGGAAAGCATGTATAAGTTCAAGCTCTTTTTCTAAAGTTTTCTTACTCAGATTGAATACCTGAGTTACATTTTTAAACCCTTTTAATCTGTGTCACTTGGCATTAAGCATTGAGAAAGTTTAATAGCATTCATAGCATAAAATCACTTATTTTTTGCCAGGTACTGATCAGGAAATCAGGCCTTATTAGGAAAACAGTGCCTTATTAATTTAATCTGAATTGGAAATACTGCTTAGAAATTTCAGGAATTCTTATCGTGGCAGAATTTGAAAAAAATGATCTTAGGACCTTTATAATTTAACCTTTTTCCTTAACGGCCTAGTACCTATCTATCAAGAAATAAGGAATACAGACATGAAATACAAAAATAGAGTACGAAGTAGGATATCAAATCTTAAGGATGCCAAAAATCCAAATTTAAGGAAAAACGTGCTGTGTGGGAACATTCCTCCTGACTTGTTTGCTAGAATGACAGCAGAGGTGAGTGTATTTGAATAGAACATTTCTGTGGTGGTATTCCATGATGTCAAGTGTAAAGTCTGTTTAAATCATGAAGTACTGAATAAATACTACATCTGTAATAGCTATCCTAGTACACTTTTATACACAGTATATACAGTATACTAGACAAGAACTTAGGTGATTGAATCTGTTAGCATTAGTACTTTGTCCCTTTCATAACTGTACCGTGATCTTTGAGTGGTTGCCTTATTAAATTATTATCAAAAAATAAAAGTTATTTATTGTAGATTCATGTAGAATCAGAATTAAATTTCTAATTGCAAACAGACTTTGTAACCTCTAAGCTCTTTTCTTGGTTAAATACTATAAGATTGGCTACATCTTACTGACTATCCTTATATTTATTTAGAAAGTGATGCAGAAAATGAAATTCATTGTTTGCTTTTTTAGATGTAGCAGTACATAGATATAAGCTGAAATGTGTCTACAGTTTCACTGTCTTACTGAGCATCCAAGTGAATTTGTCTTTCTGTATAACTAATGAAAACTATATTTATAAGATTCATTTTTTAAAACCTCATTTGAATAATTTTAAACTTTCCCAAAGTACAGAGCATAGTGTAATGAAGTCCTATTATCTACCCATCACCGAAGCTTCAGATATATTAAGTAATTTGTCACTTGTTTATCATCTGTCTCTTCTGTTTTCCTTCTTTTCCCCTGAATTATTTTCAAGCAAATTCCAGACATTGTATCTTTCCACCTCTCTATCCTTCAGAGAAATCTGTAAAAATCTGACATTTTTATGTAACTACACTCATAGCATCACTGCATCCAGCAAGTCTAGTGATGATTCCTTGGTGTATCTGATACCTGGTTTATAGTCATTGTATGTTCCTGGTTGTACATTTACTTTGTATCAGGATCTGAAGTCTAGATGTCACCTTAAGCTTGGTCTCTTAAGGCTGTGTATGAACACAGTTAAGTCTCCTTTTCCAGCCCCCTTTTCTTCTATGACATTGACCTATTGAAGAAACTGGTTTATCTCTTGAGTATCTCACACTGAATTGCCCATTTCTTCCTCATTACACTAATTTTTCTGTCTCCATTCTTTTCTGTGAACTGGAAGCTAGTTTTGTAGCTTAGATTATATACAGGTTTAACTTTCCCTGCACAAATGCTTCATCAGTGGTCCTTCTTACTTCATACTGCATCACTTCAGGAGACATGTATCTTGCTCTCTTCGGGTGTGGAAATTTATCAGGGATTTGTGTACAGACAGTCTCATCCCTTCTCTGTGAGGTTCTCCACTGGCCTTTCATCTGCTTGTTCACCCACTGATGATCCTTGCCTGAACTGGTGATGTCATTAGGAACTGCAAAACAGATTTCTAGAATTCTGAAAGTCCTTTCACCTTTCTTAGCTAGACTTCTTTGATAAAGGAGCACTTGCTCTGAGTTTAAGGCCATTGGTTAGGATAGGAAAGGCAGGTGAATGTGTAATTCTTCCCTTTGGTTAACAGTTGTCAGAAGGAGTGGTTGGCGCCCCAGTAACCCCCAACGGGGGCTTTTATTGCCATTTTTGCATGTGTTTGTGCTCTACTTTTTTAAGTGTCGTTACAGACTTGTGACTTTATTTATCCAGTGGGGTTGATCTTTTCAGTGATTTATCATGGTGGCTAAAGAAATTATCCTCTGTCTGGTCAATGGAGCTCTGTCACGTAGCCCCTCTGTCCAGTGATGCGCTCACAGTGGTCAGGCAGCTCAGAAATGTGTGTTCTTTCCTTATTATTTCGCTTCCTGGCACAGGACGATACTCTGCCTTTCTTGTGCATTCCTTGACTCAAAACTGGAACCAAACGTTCCTCTGAGGCCCCTGGTTCCTTTTCCGGTGAAGGAGGTGGGTGTGGTACTAGAGTCCATGGTCTGGATACGCTCATCACTATAGGATTGCATTAAATGCAGCTTTCACATACAGACTTCTGAGTGTTTGGGAAAAATGTAAGAGTAAACAAACTGATGAGTCCTTTGAGGAAAAATATGATATTTCACTTTCAAAATTTTAAAAGTTGATTTTGATCCTGTTGTTGTTTAACTGTTAGAGCATAAACAGCATTCTGCATGTATGTAGAAGGTGCCTGTAACTGGGTGGTATTGCTGTCCTTGTGATAGGAGATGGCTAGTGATGAGCTCAAAGAGATGCGGAAAAACTTGACCAAAGAAGCCATCAGAGAGCACCAGATGGCCAAGACGGGCGGGACCCAGACAGACTTGTTCACGTGCGGCAAATGTAAAAAGAAGAACTGCACTTACACCCAGGTTTGTGACTGTTAATAGATGGACTTTCATACTAAGAGGCTTACGACTCCTGTTTCAAGACAAACACCAACGTATTTTCAGTTAGCTGGATTTGTTGTTAGTATTAAGAATGCATCCTTCTACTTGAGATCTCTTTCAAAACATATCAAAGTAACTTTGTGTTTCTAGTTACAGTCTTATATTAGAGCAGATGTCAAGTTCCTCAGTCACAGAGGATGGGTATTGAAGGCTCTTGTTGCTGTCTGACTTTTAGAAAGGTTTTGGCAGTTTTTGTCAGAATGAAGTATTTGTAATTTTTACGTTTTTGCAAATTTGTAAGAAAACAGAGGTCTTTTAATTAGTATTTCTGTGCTGCTTATGATTAAAATGTTTCATATTTGTTAGCCATTTGTCAGTAGTATAATGTGCGAGTTTAGATGATTTTCCCACTTATCTGGGATAAAGATGAGAAGACAAGGACTTTTGTTTAGAAATGTGTGTTCTTTCCTTATTATTTCGCTAATTTGTTAATAGCTTGTTTTAGACTGTTACACATTTTATAGTGCTACCATTGTAGTTGATGTAGGATATCCTAATTTAAGTTGGATTTTCTGTAGTGTTGTGAAAAGCAGTGTTTTTCACCCAACTTTGCCATAGGTACAAACGCGGAGTGCTGATGAACCCATGACAACGTTTGTCGTCTGCAACGAGTGTGGAAACCGGTGGAAGGTAGGGTTCCCGGGGGTTTCCTGTTTCACCCGGCTCTGTGGGGTGGTTTCTCCCTGGGGTGGTTACACTGGCTCTTCTCTGGGGGCTGTCCCGTGTGTCCCATGCTCACACTGCCCCATGCTGGGGAGGCTAGGGCTGGCGTCTGTTGTGGATCACACTATTTGGTACTCTGCTAGAACTAGGCAGTGACTTCGGACACTGCCCTCTGCGTGGTCTTGGTGCAGGAGTCAAGGTTGGATCTTAGAGGTGTAGCTACTGTGTCGCCATCCTGTGCGCACGCTGTCCTTTCAGGCGCTCCCATGCTTGTTCTTCTGGAACACATACATGTGTGTATGGTTGCATAAATGTTTATCCTGGAGAAACTGCTGTGCCTCATTGAAGTCCAGCCCACTGGTTTCAGTGTTTATTCTAGGAAATCCAGATGAGCACTGCCATGATCTGGTAGGCTTCTCACGAAGCCTTTTGTGTTGCCTGTGTTCTCCTAAATTAGCCCCACACAGGCAAATAATGTTACATGAATGATCCATCCTTCAGTGATTTCTGTGAGCCACAGAAACATCACCTAAAACAGAGGTAGGGACACGAGGAGTGTGTGACTGGGGGCTCCCACAGGAGGAAGGTGGGCTTTGGAGCCAGACACGCTTTCGGCTCCTTTGCCCCTTACTGTTGCTGAACTGTGATATTCTCACAGACAAATATAAATAAGACCCACATTACAGGTCATGCTGAGTAGTAGAAATGATAGATTTAAAAGTGCCTGGTCATTGTTGATACTCCAAAAATGCTTTCTATTTGTGATTAGTTTTATGTGTGTGTATGAAAATTCTACAAGCTTCTTTTCAAGTTATTCTTACCTTAGACTTTTCCTTACTTTAAAACAATCACAGAGGTTAAAGCATTTCCTGAAATCAGAAGTGAACAAAAAAGACAGTGGGCGGAGGGCTCCAGCAGGGTTCCAGGGGTGAGGCCAGTGCCTGTTACATTACACACAGAGATTCTGTTCTTGGGCCTGAAGGTTATGGTGCTGACAGTGTCTTCATGGCTTGAAGCAGTGTCTCCTGTCTGGAGCTGGCAGTTTCTTTAACTGGTCTACGGGAGAGATGTTCATGCTGTTCAATCCTGTTGGGCAAACCCGGTTTTTCCAGCGCTCTGCTGGATTTGTTTAGCATCAGGAGGAGGAGGAAGACTGGGTATATCACAGTTTGTATTGAATACAGGCAGTTTGCTGCAAAGTGCTGACACAGTTCCTGTTGGATTTAAGAAAATTCAATGTAATGTAGAAAGCTGATGCCTATGGTGGCTTACTCTGGAAGTTCAAATTTGGAATTAATTTTTTTAACCTAAGAATTAAGGAGAGAAGTGCTTAATAAGAAAATATTTTATACTATTTCTTTATGTATGCTTAGCAATTCTAAATTGGAAGAGTCAAACACAATATAGGTGACTGTTCATGTCTGGAAAATACAGCATATTTTTTAAAAATGCCTGTTTGTTTAGCAGTGTCATGTGTATGCTGTGTTGAACAGGGAAGGAGGTTCACCCCATTGTCTGCATTTAAAGGTCTCATAAAATATTTCTTCTTTTTTGACAGTTCTGTTGAGTTGGAAGCATTGGCAAAACATCTGGACCATTAAGAAGATGGATTTTGTAATTAATTAGCTTTAAAGACTAGGTCAACTAGCTAGTTTTCCTGCAAATCAGATTTTTAAAGTAACTTGCCTCCCTTGGGTTAGTCTCTGGTTTTGACATAGTGTCCCTTCCTTAAACGCCTTCTGTAGTTTCAGGTCAGTAGGGAGACCACATAATGGTATCTGTTTCAAAACTTTTTTTTTTTTTTCATTTTTATAAACTTTTGGCAGTTAATTTTTACCTTTTTTTTCTTCTTAAAAGAAAATGTAACAACTTTTATACAATATAAAACATACGCAGTAGAATGTTACTCTTCTCAGTTAACACGCAAGTGGAAATTACATTTTTTTTCCTATATTGGCATGTACCTGCAAATATTAAAAAAGGATAAGAGGCAGTGTAATTATAAGTTTATCAGACATGGTGTGTATTCAAGTAATACTTGACCAGCTTATCTAAATTGTATATAATATTTGAACTAGCATATGAAATTGATTTTAATTATTCTGTTCACAAGTCTGGGATAATTAGATATTATTTTGCATTTGTAACTAACTGTGATCCTCATTTCTTGTAATTTCTTGTACATGTGTATTACTTGTTCTTAATAGATTTTAGTTTTTGGAAATATGACTTGACTTTGTTGAAATCAGTTTGGTTTGTTGTTTATTTACCTGTTTGACTTTGTAGTGTATTTTAGTTTTACAGAACACCGTCGTAATTTGGTATGCTTTTCATAAATCCCAGACAGGCAAAGAGTGGAAAGTTTGGACCATTTTTACCTTTTGTAGGAAGACACACTGGGAGGAAGATGTTAGCATTTTAAAATAGTGTGGTTCCTGTGAACAGTTCCTGACTTGACTTTGATTTGGAAATCTGTCCTGACTGAGGACTTTAAGGCTTATATAGATCATTAAGCTGTGGTCTTTCCATATGGAGACTGATGGAGCACATTTCTGTCCTAACTGACTTGCTGCCTCTGTTACACAGGAGTAAGGCTGAGGGACAGACGAGTGTGTGGGCTATAACATGGCCCACGTTTATGGGACGGACCTTGCAGTTAAGTGTGTGCCATCTGCTTGGTTGGGAATAAGGAAGAATGATCTCACTGGCTGTAGCACATCTTGAATCTCCAATTATGAGGACCACATCTCATCCTGCTCCATCTCCCCTCTCCAACCCCTATGGAAAGACTTCAGCACCAGCTTGCATGCCCCTCCTCCCTCCCTTTCCCCACTGCTCACCGCAGGCCAGTTTGATGCAGTAGAGAAAACATCCAGAAGTCCACATGAAGACACCACATGTAAGAATTGGCCACTGGTGCCATCCCACCTCTACTTTGTCAGGTCACAGAGTAACCTTTTATCACTTGGAAAATAACATGAATTTTTGAAAGAATGAGTGTAAGAAGATTAAAATAGTCCCACTTTTAAGTGAGCCATTTTTAAATTTGTAATTCAATAAAGTTTCTTGTTATTAAACATGTATCACATTTTGTCATTTTATTTGGATATCTATACTTGCTTTGTTTTTTGTTTAAAAAGTTCTGCTTTCCCAACTATTAAGGTGTTTTTAAAGTGCAGTTTTAACTAATGGTTGCCTGGTTGTAGGTATGAAGGGACAGGTATCGAGCAGTGGTGCAGAGCACGTTTGTTGTCTCCTCCCTGGACCCCAGAGAGGGATTCAGGCTGGTTCAGAGCAGAGTACATGCATGCATCCTCTGTGTGCACTCAGTGTGATATGAAAAACCAAACAGGGAGTCTTAGATTGGAAAACGCCAGCCAGTTATAAAGTAACTGGAAGTAAACAGTTCTCAAGGGTAATATCTTATTATAATGTCTATTTCTAGGACAAAGCAACTGTGTTAAATTAACATAGAGGAAGTAAGATGTTGCCCAGTCGCTAAGTTGTGTCCGACTCTTTGTGACCCCATGGACTGCAGCACGCCAGACTTCCCTGTCCTTCACCATCTCCCAGAGTTTGCACAAATTTATGTCCATTGAGTCAGTGATGCAATCCAACCATTTCATCCTCTGTCACCCCCTTCTCCTGCCTTCAGTCTTTTCCAGCATCAGGGTCTTTTCCAATGAGTTGGCTGTTCATATCAGGCGGCCAAAGTATTGCCGCTTCAATGTCAGTTCTTCTAATGAATATTCAGGGTTTATTTCCTTTAGATTGACTGGTTTGATCTCCTTGCTCCTTCTCCAGCACCACAATTCGAAAGCATCAATTCCTTGGAGCTCAGCCTTCTTCATGGTCCAGCTCTCAGAGGAAAGCTATAACAAACCTAGACAGCATATTATTGAAAGCTGAGACATCACTTTCTGGCAGAAGTCCCATATAGTCAAAGCTATGTTTTTTTCCAGTAGCCACGTACAGATATGAGAGTTGGATCATAAAGTTAGATGTAGTGACAGTTAATGAAGAACCATCCCCAGAAGGCAGAAGATCACCACCTCGGTTTTCCAGCTCCCCTTGAGAGTGATGAGTGTTCATGTAAGTGTTGGGGAGCCACGGCAAGAGTTCTGACACACAGACACACGTGCGTCACAATCTACGTGCCTCACAGATGGAACAACGTTTAAAGTGTTAGCATTAGACTTCCACAATGATTGCCTCTAGTTCAAAGTATAATTTGGAGATTTGAGGTATCAAAAACAACAGAGTGATGAGATTTAAGGAGTTTTAGTCAACAGTTACTCTTTCCTGCTCCCTGCAGCCCTCCACCTTCACCCCATTTAGCTGTATGTAGAAAATTAGCCATTCAGGAAGAATTGAGGGACTTCCCTGGTGGTCCAGTGGTCAAGACTTACCTTCCACTGCAGGAGATATAGGTTTGGTCCCTGGTAAGAAAATTAAGATCCCATATGCCATAGGATACAGCCGAAAAGTGAAACAAGAATGTCCCACCAGGAAATGTAAGGTGAATAGTCACTGATGTAAAAAATCCACGTGTTTCAGAAATAAGCAAAGTGCCAACGTTGAAGATGCTACTTCATAGTGAGTAGGACAGAGGTACTGCCTGACGAGTTCCTAGGTCAAACTGGTTGTGGGGGCTCCCCTCACCCCCTACGTAGTTCCTAGGTTGAATGACACAGGTGAAACCAGTCCAGCGCAACAGCTGTGATGAGCAGCTGTGAGTTGGGGAAGGTGGAGCCCATGCATTTCTGTGAGAAACTTGTTCACTGCTGTGTTCAGCACCTCGGAGAATGGGTGCACCCAGTGGAGGCTCATGGAATAGTTTTCTTGCTTCTGTTTGTGTTATATCTCGACTGGGGAAGCTGAGCCATGAAGGCAGTCCCACGACTGTGGACCTGGGGGAGGGCAGCTAACCAGTGCTGGCAGTGTTATGGACTCAGTTCCAGGAAGAAGTAACAAGCTCCAGCCTTGGGAGGTCTCTTCTGGCACTCTGGTTCTGCAAAGTGATGCAACAGGTTTATTATTAATTAAAAATTTTATTCAAATCAACCTGTGTACTCTGGTGCTTGTTTATCTAAGTGGTGGATGGAAGGTGAGAGCACAGATGACTGCCTCCAATGACTGTTCTGATTCCTCTCCCCAGTGCTGTAAAAAGACAGCTAATTTTTTTTTTCCTTAATGGCCCCAACTGCAGAGAGAAACAACATTTCATATATGATGTGCCATAGAGTCTGATTAAATTAGCCCAGGTGTTTCCATAATTGGAAGACAGCTGCTTTGACACGAAAGGGCTTTTCCACTCTTATATGCAGCTGACTGTGTATCCAAGTTACCTTTGTAATAATGCTGTTAGAAAGGGTAGCTGATCAAAAAGCAGAATTGTGAGAGCCTTGGGAAAGGAGAGCATTGCTGTATCTCTTGTCTCTCTGGCGCTAGTTCCCAAACATCTGATTCATTTAAGGGATACTTCATCCCCATGTGACCTTGCTGGGTCTGTCAGTGTTTCGCCCTTCCTCACCTGTGCTCCTCCCTGGGGTTACTGTATGAAAGGTGGGGTGATAGACAAGTGCTTCCACTGGACAAGCTGAGCCAGGAGGAGCTGCCCCCGGGCTCCCTGTACTTTCTACCCGCTGTGTGCAGAGACCCTCTGTGTGTGATGAGCCAAGGGAAGTTGAGATGGGGAAGGGAGGTCAGGTAGTTGCAGGCATTGCAACTACCCTGGACTTCTGTCAATGGAAGCTGGTCCATTTACTTTATGCTAGTTTAAAATAGACTTCTGTAACAAGCAGCTGAAAAAAGAAAGATGTTTTCATATTAAATGGTTTAGGATGAATACTTGAGTTCAAAGTAAATGCATGATTCTAAATAAAAGTGAGAGAATACAACATCAAAACCTGTGGTAACACTGCTAAGATTTCCAGTTAAACTACAGAAGTGTTTTTGATCCAGAAGAAGCATTGAAGTCCCAGGTTAATAGCAGGCTGATTTATCTCAAGATTGTTGCATGTACACAGATGACCCTACAGATTCACACACTGGATTTGTTCATGGTTGGCTTCCCTGTTGATGCAGATGGTAAAGAATCTGCTTGCAATGAAGGAAATGGGCATTCAGTCCCTGGGTCAGCAAGATCCCCTGGAGGAGAGCATGGCAACCCACTCCAGTATTCTTGCCTGGAGAACCCCATGGACAAGGGAGCCTGGTGGGCTACAGTCCATGGGGTTGCAAAGAGTCAGACACAACTGACACTTCTGGGAGAAATGGAAGGGGCACTCAAATGAACCCAGGGAAGAGCTTAGGGTGGGAGGCACACGGATCGTGAGGGCCAGGTGGGCGGGCTCAGAGCAGGAAGGTAGGACTTGGACGTGAGGATGCTCCCCTGGGGATTCTCGGGCGCTGTCAGCCAGTACCAGGTTCCCAGGTGAGAAGGGGTGGACCAGAGCCTGGCGGGAGCTCGGGTCATCTTCACAAGCTCCCTGTCACTTAGAAGGCTTCCAGAGCTCAGCTCCTCTCTGGACCAGTACTCACGGCGGCTGCTGTCTCTGCCCCACACATCTATCATCCTTACTCAGGTGTAAGTGGCTGCAGGGCAGTGTCGATGCCTCAAGCCCTAAGACATCCTCTCTGTCTAAGGAGAAACATGAGACCCTAGGAGATGGAGTCAGAATCAAGATGCAAACTCATTATATAGGAAGGATAAGCAACGAGATCCCATTGTAGGGCACAGGGAACTCTATATTCAACATGCTGGGATAAACCATTCGTTGTTCAGTCGCTAAGTTCTGTCCAACTCTTTGTGACCTCGCATATGCCAGGCTTCCCTGTCCTTCACCATCTCCCAGAGCTTGCTCAAAATCATGTCCACTGAGTCAGTGATGCCATCCAACCATCTCATCCTCTGCCACCCTCTTCTCCTGCCCTCAATCCTCCCCAGTATCAGGGTCTTTTCCAGTGAGTCAGCTCTTCACATCAGGTGGCCAAAGTACTGAAGCTGAGGCTTCAGTATAGCATCAGTGTTTCCAATGAATATTTGGGGTTGATTTCCTTCAGGATTAACTGGTTTGACCTCCTTGCTATCCAAGGGACTCTCAAGAGTCTTCTCCAGCACCACAGTCTGAAAGCATCAATTCTTTGGTGCTCAACCTTCTCTATGGTCCAACTCTCACATCCGGATAAACCATAGTGAAAAAGAATATACATAGGTACAACTGAATCACTTTGCTGTGCAGCAGCAATCAATTAACACTGTAAATCAACTGTAACAACAACAAAAAAGGACACGAGAGAGTTTAACATCTTGGAAAGGGGGAAAGAGCACCTTCAGTGGGGCTGGGCTCAGGAGAGGGCATGGATGCTGGTCCACGCGGATGTATAGGTCGTCAGGGCGATGGAGGCTTGGGGGGCGCCATGGTCGCAGTAAAGGAGGAGGGGAGGTGTTTGCTGAGAATGAGGACCAGGGGCTTGAAGAGTATAATGAAGAAATCTTCAGACTGAAGGGCCAGGGAGGGGGTGACCAAGAGGAAGGCCATCCTGTGAAGGCTGAGGCACAAGTGTGGTTCAGTCGCTAAGTTGTATCCGACCCTTTGTGACCTCAGGCTTCTCTGTCCGTCAGATTCTCCAGGCAAGAAGAATACTGAAGGGGGGTTGCCATTTCCTTCCCCAGGGAATCTTCCTGACCCAGGGGTTGAACCTGGGTCTCCTGCATTGCATACGGGTTCTTTACTGACTGAGCTTCATGCAAATTACGTTCTGGATGCATCTCTTCCCCACTCATTACAGTGATGGTTTAGATCTGTAAGCCTGTATTTTCACCTGTGAACTATGAATTTATTCTGTTCACCTGTGATAAAAAACAGTGGGCTCTAAAGATGAAATCCTGGTCTGGGAACTAAGAGAGAATCTTGAGTGTGTCTGTACTTAGTTAATCTTCAGTTCAGTTCAGTTGCTCAGTCGTGTCCGACTCTTTGCGACCCCATGAATCGCAGCACGCCAGGCCTCCCTGTTCATCACCAACTCCCAGAGTTCACTCAGACTCACGTCCATCAAGTCGGTGATGCCATCCAGCCATCTCTTCCTCGGTCGTCCCCTTCTCCTCCTGCCCCCAATCCCTCCCAGCATCAGAGTCTTTTCCAATGAGTCAACTTTTCGTATGAGGTGGCCAAAGTACTGGAGTTTCAGCTTTAGCATCATTCCTTCCAAAGAACACCCAGGACTGATCTCCTTTAGAATGGACTGGTTGGATCTCCTTGCAGTCCAAGGACACTGCAACACCACAGTTCAAAAGCATCAATTCTTCCACGCTCAGCTTTCTTCACGGCCCAACTCTCACATCCATACATGACCACTGGCGAAACCATAGCCTTGACTAGATGCACCTTTGTTGGCAAAGTAATGTCTCTGCTTTTTAATATGCTATCTAGGTTGGTCATAACCCTCCTTCCAAGGAGTAAGCCTCTTTTAATTTCATGGCTGCAATCACCATCTGCCATGATTTTGGAGCCCCCCAAAATAAAGTCTGACACTGTTTCCCCATCTATTTCTCAAATAGTTACATGTACAAAAGAAAGGCTGAGATAAAACTCTTGTGCTTTATTTTTTTAGAGTGAAAATGCCCATGTTTCTTTCAGTACTAAAAAAGGAAATATGCTTATTTGAATGTTTGTGATGAATGTCACTAAGTTGAAAATTCATTCTTTAGGTTGGCAGGCTCTGGTAATAAAAAATAAAGGTAACTTGTCAACAAAAGGATTTTCTAAACACTGCTTCTCTTACCAAACTTTTGAGGCTGATCCAGTTAAGAGCACAGCACTTTACATCAACCATGTAAGATACACATAAACATATATACGCATTTAGCAATACATACATGTATCCTAAGATACAGCAGGGTACCAATTTTACAAGTAGCGGTCACATTTTTATAAAATGGGAATCTGGGTCCCGTTTGTTCCCATGATGTACTCTTTGAAGGCAATGTGGCATCTTCTTGTATATCCTTTGTCACTTGAGAACACACTACTGTCACCGTAAATGTAACTACACAACCTCTCTACACAGCCATACCCCAGTCTTTCCAAAAGGATCAGGAAAGGTGGCTGTAGTTTTCTTGGTGCATGTATCAGTTTTCTGCAGAAGAAAGCATCTGTTATTAAAACAGCCCGAGCACGACCAGCAGAAGACACTACCGCCTCTAAAGTCCCTGTCCTAGACGGAGCCCACGAGTTCTTGGATTATTTTATTAATAATAAATATCTTTGATATCCTAGGCTTCCACTGCTTTCTCGGATAAGGAGCGGAGCAGGTCTTTGTAGAGAGCGGAGTTCGTGAAGCGGGGGTATGAGTCCCTGTGCATCAGCGTGTAGATCTGCAGCTGGGCATCATCGAAGATGTTCCGGGAGGGCTCGGCCATGCTCCTGTTGATGGTCTCCCGCACACGTGAGTCCAGGCTGACCTGGTGGAGACGGGGGAAACACCGGGCTTGTCAGACATGGTCCTCTCTGGACATCCACCCCCGACTCCCACAGCTTGTTTGGCTTTATAAAAATCCCAACGAAGCAAGATCGTACCCAGTGCTAAGCTACCAAAGGAGGAACTGGACAGAGAACAGGGGTCCCAAACTTCAGAGGTGTTGGAAGCCCCTGGTGGGTTGGTTAAACCAGGTGGAGCCCCTGCAGAGCTTCTGGCTCAGTGGGTCTGGGTGCGGGTGAGAATCTACATCTCCCATGAGTTCTCGGCGATGCTGGTAAAGTGATGCTTATGGGGGTTGTATTTCTTTTTTAAAAAAATTTATTTATTTTTAATTGAAGGATAATTGCTTTGTGGTATTGTGTTGGTTTCTGCCAAACGTCAACATGAATCAGCCACAGGTATACCTATGTCCCCTTCTTCCTGAACCTCCTCCCCATCTCCCTCCCCATCCCACCTCTCTAGGTGGTCACAGAGCACTGGGTTGAGCTCCCTGTGTCACACAGCAAATTCCCACTGGCTGTCTATTACACATGCTAATATATATATGTTCCCATGCTACTCTCTCGGCTTGTTCCACCCTCTCCATCCCCTTGGAGAAGGCACTGGCACCCCACTCCAGTACTCTTGCCTGGAAAATCCCATGGATGGAGGAGCCTGGTAGGCTGCAGTCCATGAGGTCACTAAGAGTCGGACATGACTGAGCGACTTCCCTTTCACTTTTCACTTTCACGCACTGGGAAAGGAAATGGCAACCCACTCCAGTGTTCTTGCCTGGAGAATCCCAGGGATGGGGGAGCCTGGTGGGCTGCCGTCTATGGGGTCGCATAGAGTCGGACACGACTAAAGCAACTTAGCAGCAGCAGCAGCAAGGGCACTTGGTACCCATTGGTGGGACCACTGCCCAAGTCTATGATGAGTAGGGGGCAGGGGAGTTCCTTATTCTGGAGCAGCAGTAAGCGGGCCAGGCGACCAGACACTGAAGGGGTCCTTTGGGCCCATGGCCTCGACCTCTGATGGGCACCTACCTCCTTAGGAGAGAGAATAGAAATGTAGTCTTCGTATATGACCCTCGCTTTCTCTTCGATCATGGCTTTATTCGCTTCTTTCTTCAGCTCCTCGCACGCCATCCAGAAGAGCATGTTCTCCTCGCTGAACTCGGTCCGCAGAAACTCCCGGAAGGCGTTCCTGCCCGCGGGCGTGAGCATGAGCTTGTCGAAGGACTGAGCCCAGGCGCTGGCCTCCTCCAGGGTGGGACCCGGGCTGGGGGTGGGAGAAAGGGCTGTGGGGAGCTGCGGGATAGGGAGCTGATGGGAATTCAGCCCTGGACAGATGTCTTTTTTCCCTCTGAGAATGAAAATGTGCACATAGGCCCTTTCAGGCTGAGAAAGACTTGTCCTCATTCCTAAAGCCTTCAGCAAAAATACGAGCATGGATTGAATTGTGTCTCCTAAAAAAGAGATGCATGGATTGAATTGTGTCTCCTGAAAAAGAGATGCTGAAGTCCTGACCCTGGACCTTGTGTTAGAAGTAGGATCTCTGCAGATTTAACCAAGTTAAGATGCGGTCATTAGGGAGGGTCCTCATTCAGTATAACTGGTATTCTTATAAAAAGGGGGATTTGGATACAGACAGACACATGCAGAAAAGGTATGAGTCGATAAGTGAAAATAAGTCCATTGATAATACAGGAAGAAAAAAGACACTTTTAAATTTGGCATTATGGAAAGTAATTTATATGTTTTTTCCAACTTAAAAAAAAACACTTCAAAAAATAATATATTAGCTAAAGCATAAAAGAAGAGTTAAGAAAAAAATGGACCTTTAAAATTTTCCTGAACCTCAACATGATGTGTATTTCATTATGTTCTTTTATTTAAAAAGGTGAATCACATAAAAATAAAATATATCACATGTTTTGCCAAGAAGCATCAACTTATATTTGTGGTTAACAGGCATTAGATTAATAAATGGCACTGACTTTTCTCCCTGTCACACAATAAATTGAAAGGAATCTGCTGGGATTTCCCTGGCGGTCCAGTGGTTAAGACTCCAAACTCCCAATGCAAGGAGCACAGGTATGGGTTCAATCCCTGGTCAGGGGACTAAGATCCCACATGCAATGCGGTCAAAACATTTTTTTTAATTAAAAAATAATAATTTAAAGGAATTGTGCAGAGTGAAAATGTGACGCAACATTATGATTTGATATTAAACTGCAGCTAGATAAACTATTCTAGTGACACATATAATGCAAAACATCAAAAAATTCCAGCTGGGCATCCATAGGATGATGGATGTTCACTAAACTTACTGTGATCATCATTTCATGAGGTATGCAAGTTAAATATTTACATTGTATACCGTAGGATTATACAGTGTTGGATGTCAACTATATCTCAAAAAAAAAATTGGAAGAAGAAAAAATAATAAGGAATTAAAAATAGTAAGGCTGGCATTTCTGTCTATTCAGCAAGCTAAACACTATGAGAGTTTACCTTTCTTCACAGGTGGGAAGGTCTTCTGTTCTGACTTCATAGGAAGTCCTTCTAAGTCTTTGTTCCTCTTGGTTTCTTACAGTGAGACTGCACGAAAGGAGATGAGGGTTGGGATCATTCTGTATCAAGTGACAAGTTCCTTGTTTTCTTGACACAAATGACTCTGCTTTGTTTTCTTAAGAAAACCAAGAGTATGACAAGCAAGTATCAGCAAAATAAATTCTATATATAATACTCTGGTCTACATGAATGTGGGACAGTTGACATTTAGAATAATAATGCTTTTCGTAAAACAAATGAACAGTTAGGTTGTATGCACTTTGGGGCTATTTGTAGTCATTTTGTGTGGATGTCTGTTTTTATTTCTCCTGAGTAGACACTCAGGAGTGGAAATATTGTCACATGATGACTCTATTTTTAACATTTTGAGGAAGTCCCACACTGTTCTCCTCCAAAGCAGCTGCACCGTGTCACGTTCCCACCAGCAACGCTGGCGGGCTCCAGTTCCTCCACACCCAGACCAGCCCTTACTATTATTCTAATTCTAGCCATGTAAGTGGGTACGAAAGGTATCATGCTGTGTGTCTGATTTGCATTTTGCTAATGAACCATGACACTGAGCATCTTTTCAAGTATTAACCAGCTATTTGTCCATCTTCTTTGGAGACATCTTCTTGAGTTATAATTCGACTAAATTTTCTGTTACTTTGCTCCCATACTTTGAAGACATTGCTCTCATCTTTCACAGGCGCACATCCCACATGATACTTGGTTCCTGGCTGTGATGATGATGTCCAGGCATAGATTTATATTTTATTCATCATAGCTGTTACTAGTAGGAGGAGCCTGCTTTGAGGCCCGACACCACCTGCCCGCCCTGCCCCCCGCCCCCCGCCATAACATCAGTCCCAGACTTTATTCAGGCCACAATCCTGCCTCCTATGCCTCCCAAGGCAGCAGATCGTGGACTGGATAGATAGGATAAATGCCAGCGTCATTCCACATTCACGGGGACATCTCCAAGCATCTTTCAGGTACCATCTCACTGAGCCTGATGAGCAGAGTGAAAAGTGCAGAAAAAGGGGCTTAAATGTGGTCTTCTTCCCACTAGGGGGTCCTGGACACACGTGGTGCAGGGGCTGCCAACACACCCTTTCCTCCGGTCCCCTGCTGGGTCCTCTAGACTTCCACTCAGGGCTGTAGGCTTGCCTCGAATGCCAGGCCACTCAGCCCTGTATTCCCACCAGAGTCTGGGGTTCTGTTCCGAATAGACAGACCTCCCAGCATCGAGTTCCATCTGTTCTCGGAGGGTCGCACTTCTAGGCCTACCCACCAGAGTGGAGCTTCTTGGAAATTAATGCCAGCCCAAGGCAAGCAGGAGCAGACCAAACAAACTGTCCTGGGCTTTCCATTTTCAACCTTCCGGTCCCCTCATCACTTCGTGTGATTCTGTCACTGATCTATCCCAGGATTTCTTCTGCACGGTCTGGGTTGAACTTGCAGTCAAGCCCAAGTACATTACAATGGTTTCATTGACTAAAGCTACACGCACATTTGGTTGGCAGGAGGTATGTTTCATATACAAGATATCAGAGATGCAATCTAATGCCCATGTGATTTCTGAGTGTAAATCATACTCCTTCCTCCAGATCTTCAGCAGTGACTCAAAACAGTCAATTTGTTTCTCTTTTTTTAAGCAATGAATGTGTATCTTCCTCTTCGAGTAAGTTAGCCTATATTTTTAGCTTTTCCTCTCTCTGTCCAGCATAAATTTTAATAATTTTCTTTATTAAAAACAGTATTAATAGAACAGAAGCAGCAGAATATAAAATGCAGGCTCATGCTCTTTCATAACCCTAATCTTTAAGACCCAGATTAAATCATAACTCCTCCAAAAACTCTTTATCTCCAAGTAGAGGGCCTTGAGTTCACTCCTTTTTGACAATATAGGCACCATTTTTGCCCAGATATTAACATTCAACTATCAGCTAGCTTAGATTGTTCTTCAGACATTTGATATATATTAGTTAGCCTGATTTCAGGGACTGGATTTTGTCCGTTCAGAGCTAGGATGCAGCCTTGTCTTTTTTTTTTAAATATTTATTTATTTTTTAAAGTTTAGCAATGCTGGGTCTTCATTGCTAGGCTGGCTTTTTCTCAAGTTGTGGTGGGTGTGGGCTTCTCATTGTGGTGGCTTCTCTTGTTGTGGAGCACGGACTCTAGGTGCACGGGCTTCAGTAGCTGAGGCACACAAGCTCGGTAGTTGCCTTACTGGGGACCCTAGAGTCCATGGGTAATTGTGGTTCTCAGGCTCAGCTGCCCCATGGCACGTGGGATCTTCCCAGACCAGGAAACAAACCTGTGTCCCCAGCACTGGCAGGCAGATTTGTAACCACTGGACCACCAGGGAAGACCTTGTGTTTTTAATTACTTGGCTGACCCCAGGCTTAGCTGTAGGAGGCGGGATCTTTCAGCTGAGGCATATGGGATCTAGTTCCCAGACCAGGGACTGAACCCCGGCCCCCGAACTGGGAGCACAGAGCCCCAGCCAAAGGACCCCCAGGGAAGCCCTTGTCTTGGTTTTTTGTTTGTTTTGTTGTTTTTGTGGTCCTTTACAAAACCCACATCAGTGTCAGCCATACAGCAGTTGCTTACAAAGCACTTACTGAATCATCATAAACTGGCACTGTTCAAGGCACCGTTTTCTTATCATAAGCATGGTCATAACAAAGCCACCAACTTACCAAGAACAGCTGCAGCAGCAGCACCAGCAGAAGCAGCAAGCGTTGGACCCCTGGTTCTCTACTCCGGGCTGGCCAGGAGCGCAGGCTGCGGGCTCCTGGGCTGCGCACACCGGCCGCTTCCGCATCTCCATCCATTCTGACCCCATTGGCTGCAACAGGAGAAGTGGAGTGGAGGGGCAGAGTTAGCATCAGGTAAGCTGGAGATTCCACTGTTTGCGTCATTGAGAAGATGCAGTGTGACTCTATCCTGTCATCTCTGCTAATTCTGGTAAAAGTTGGTCCTTTGAACCTATTCATGCGTGTGTGTTAAGTCACTTCAGTCATGTCCAACTCTTTGCGACCCATGGACTTAGCCTGCCAGACTCCTCTGTCCATATTCTCCAGGCAAGAGTACTGGAGTGGCTTGCGGTGCCCTCCTCCAGAGGAACTTCCCAACCCAGGGATTGAATCGTGTCTCCTATGCCTCCTGCATTGGCAGGTGGGTTCTTACCACTAGCGCCACCTGGGAAACCCTTAGAATCCATTCATTTACCATTTATTCACTGTCTAGAATCTGCCATGTGCTGTGATAAATTCTAGTAGCGAAACAACGAATGGAGGTCCCTGCACTAAATTGCTCACAGTTTCGTCAAGGAGGTGGATGCTGACAGGACATCCCTTGACATCACAGTGAGGACCTCCCACAGGTGCGTTTCCCAGTCTGAGTGCGCCTCCCAACCCCACCCCTGCTGGACCAACATCGTGGGGCACGTGGGGGCAATTGCACTGACTGGATCACAGTGGCAAAGCTCTTGGAGCCGCGCCTGTGTCCTGCTCAGTGATGCTCTGGGCACACCCAGGAGACAGTGACGCCCCCTCCACAAACGTGCTGCCACCTGCAGAAACGATGCCCTGGCCTTTCTCCCCGGACATGGTGCCACCGGAAACTGCTTCAACCTTCCCCTTTTCTGAGAACTACAGGAATGTCTAGAGGAGAGAACTATAAAAGCAGCATAAGAAAGAGAAATTGCTGAATCCATTTTTAACTTTTGATACAGTGCTTAAAAAATTGTTGGCAGAGTAAAAGGAAAAAAAAATTTTAAGTCGTTAAAGAACCTTAAATAGGTCTTTGGAATTAAATTCTGTATTTGCTATTCCATTCCAACATTAGATTGATTTATTCTTACTATAACTTATCTTTTTACGTTATTGGACTTTGTTTTAATTATCATAGTTTTATTATGTATTTTCATATTGAGTAGGCTAAATTCTCTTTATGAATTAAAACTCATTAACAACAGCTTTGGATTAGCCCTCGTCTTTTCATTACACAGGGATGTACGTTCCAGGACGGAACAAGAGACTCATCAGAGGGTTGTACTGTCCCTCATCCACAGGCAGAACAATGCTCACAACACCTGTCCAGAGCACCAGCCTGGGCAGTCCATCCTCCCAGGTGGACCCAGTTCTCACCGCATCAGTGGCATTTCAGTGGAGCCAGAGACAGACAATGCTTTCACTTCATTTAGGACGTGGAGGGGCAAGGACAAGACAGCACAGTCTCCAGACTAATCAGCTTTGAACCACAGATGCTCTGGGTAACTGTTATTTTCTCAAAGATACTGATGCAACTTGCCTCATTAAAAAAAAAATCCCGGGGCTTCCCTGGTGGCTCACTGGTCAAGAATCCACCTGCCAACGCAGGAGACAGGTTCAGTCCCTGATCTGGGAAGATCCCACATGCCGCGGAGCAACTAAGCCAGCGCGCCACAACTACTGAGCCTGTGTTCCAGAGCCCAGGACCTGCAATTCTGAGCCCAGGTGCTCTAGAGCCCGTGCTATGCAACAAGAGAAGCCACCAAAATGAGGAACGTGAGCACTGCAACTAGAAAAACCCTGAACAGCAACAAAGACCCTGCACCGCCAAAAGTAAATAAGGAATTTTATATTTTTTAAAATCCCACTTGTTTCTCAAAAAAAAAAAAAAAAAGAAGAAGAAGAAGGATTGTGATGTGGTCGTGTCAGCAGGCTTCAAGAGACTCCTGTTTTAACATGTTTGCAAGACTGGGTCTTAAAGTTTGATTTCTGTTCTCTTCACACTTTCTTCCTCTCTTTGAGTCAGTGTGGGTATTTTTCATTTCCTGAAAAATAAGCCATCCCTTTCATTGCATTTTCAAATTTACTGGAACTTGTCATTATAGGTTATCTTAATTATTTGATCGAGACGCTTTCAATTATTGCAGGCCTGTTCAAAATGCAAACGTAGTAACTTATGGGAGAGTTGTGTGTCACTAAATATTTGCAGAGAATTAATTTTTCAAGTGTCATAGTTAATTAATATGAAGACTAATAACATATATTAAATACCTACCTATATACAAGATTTTAAAAATATGCCTTTGTCATATGTGTTAGTTCAGCTCATCCTTTCAGACACTGATATGTGGTCTGATTTGCCAGACGAGCTTTGTGCATCTTTTTTGTGGCCTCCATCATATGTGTGGGAGAACTCTGAATACATTTCATTTCCATCTGCTCTAAGCAACACAGAATCAGTACTCCTTGGACACTGCCATTCTATTCCTCTTGTGGGCTATGTGTGGCACAGACTACTGGCCATAATTTCAGTGTCTGTTGGCATGATCCAAGCATGAGGCCCCAGCAACTGGCCTTTGTTTGAGGGTCCAGAGGCTCAGAAGTTGGATGAATGTAAAGCCAATGTCAGTGACCTCAGAAACTGTTTCTATAATTTATGGCAGCCTGAGGAAATGGTAGAAAACAGGTTGGCAGTTTATTAAATGTTCTGTAGTCCACTGGGCTCCTCTGTCCATGGGATTTTCCAGGCGAGCATACTGGAGTGGGTTGCCATTTCCTTCTCCAGGGGATCTTCCCAACCTAGTGACCGAGCCCACGTCTCCTGCTTGGCAGGGAGATTCTTTACCACTGAGCCACCTGGGAGGCCCTATTAAATATTTAGATCTCAACTAAGAGATCATCCTACTCAAACATGGCTTTTCCATTCCCAGGAACCCAACATTTAAGAGAACTCTTTTCAAGATTAAGTAAAGAAAAAAAGAAAGTAAATCCTTAATCTTGATCAAAATATTTGGTAATTTGGGATTGAAAGGAGCAACTAGTTATAAAATTTAGCCTAACAGTGACTTTCTCAGAAAAGTTATTTTCTTGTAAACTTAAACTTGGCAGTTGGATTCCATGAATAGCTATTTATTTTCATTATGGTTTCCAAATTCTGAAAATAGACTATTCAATTACACATAGGGAATATGATGAAAGAACAAGCATTGCACGGGGAAAAAAAAAAAAAAACCTTCTCTCTTGAAAGGGCCTGATTCTAAGCTGTAGAATCATAGACAAGGGCCTGATAAAGGAGAACCAAGAACCTTCAAGGACATAACATTAAAACCATCCCCAGCGATCTTTAGAAGGATGATCTCACCATCAGTAAGAAGTGATGGGCCCTGAAAGAGTTAAGCCAGAACATAAGGAAATTTGAGAGACAAACTCCCCTTCAAGCCGGGAGTGCTCTCTCTTTATAAGGACACCCTTTATAAGGACAACCTTTACAAGGACACCCTGGTCTTTATAAGGAGACTCTGGTCCAGTGTGGCCTCATCTGCACCTGATTACATCTGCAAAGGCCCTTTTCCAAATAAGGCCACATTTACGAGTGTGAACAATATTCAAGGCTAATTAAGAGAACAATGCTTCATATTTTTATGGGGCTTCACAGATTACAGGAGACTTTCATATGTATTACCTCATTTGTATTTTTCCCCACATTTCCGTGAGCCAAGAAAGACAGTTATTAGCTCCTCTTCTCAGGTGAAGAGACCAAGGCTTAAAGAGGCTTACCTCATCCCTGAGGTGCCTCGGATGGACCTGTAGCCCAGGTGGCCAAGCCCATTGTCTTTCTTCATGCCAGTCTGCCAATCCAAGAGCCTGCTTCAGAAATCTGACAGCTCAGCACAAACACAGGCATTTTTCTTTTTTTTCAGATGCCTGCATTTTATAACACACTAATGTGCCAATATTTCTAGTTATGATGTTTACTTTGACCTGTACATGATCTAATCTACTTAATTTTTAGGCCAAGGGAGCTAAGCGACTTTTCCATGGCCCCTTGGCTAGTTGACAGTGTATAAGCGACCAGAATCTACAAACAGCTCACACACACATGCACACACACGTGACTCATGTTATTTCCTATACATTATGCTTCTTCCCTTGAGACTACATATTTTACATTTAAAAAAAAAAACTGTAACCATTTTTAAAATTGAAGTATAGTTGATTTACAATGTTGTGTTGGTTTCAGATGCCCAACAGTGATTTGGTTACTTTGAATAATCTTTTCCAGATTCTTTTCCATTGTAGGTTACTATAAGATATTGAATATTGTTCTCTGTGCTATACAGTAGGTCCTTTTTTCCTATTTTATATACAGATTATTTACCATTTGAGCCACCACGGGAGCCCATTTTATATACAGTACTGTGTATGTGTTCATCCCAAACTCGTAATTTATCCCTCTCCCCAATCCCTCTGGTTACCGTAAGTTTATTTCCTACATCTGTGACTCTATTTCTGTTTGTAAAAAAGTTCATTTGTATCATTTTTTAAGATTCCACATGTAAGTGATATCATATGATATTTGTCTTTCTCTGTCTGACTTAATATGATATTTTTATAAACATTAATATCTCAGAGGTTAAAGCATCTGCCTGCAATGCAGGAGACCTGGGTTCGATCCCTGGGTCGGGAAGATCCCCTGGAGAAGGAAATGGCAACCCACTCCAGTATTCTTGCCTGGAGAATCCCATGGACAGCGGAGCCTCATGGACAGTGGAGCCTGGTGGGCTACAGTCCACGGGGTCGCAAAGAGTCGGACACGATTGAGAGACCTCACTTTCACTTTCACTTTAGGTATTTAGCTATTCCAATCAGTTTTTCATTTCTTTTGGCCCCAAATGCAGAAACCACTTGCAAATGTAATTGCAGATATAAGATTTCATCAAAGGCAAAACTTTAAAACCGAATTTGAAAACAAAACTTTTTTTTTTTGCCTTGCTGAGCAGTATGTGGGATCTTAGTTCTGCAACCAGGGGATCCAGCCCACACCCCCTGCGGTGGACACGTGGAGTCTCAACCACTGGACCACCAGGGAAGTTCCAATAAAACCAATTATTTTAAAAAATGAAAATCCCCAATGAAAAAAGGAATACATGCTGATGAATCCTCAACCAGGCTTCCATGCTGAACACAGAGAAATCACAGCTCTGCTGAACTCTCTAATCCTTCTCCCAACCCCAGAAATAACCATTATTAAGATTTTGATGGGATTCTTTCCAAAACCATTTCTTTATCTCTTTTTTTGGTTGTGCCACGAAGCATCTGGGATCTTAGTTTCCCAACCAGGGATCGAACCCTCAGCTGGAAGTGAGGAATCTTAACCACTGGACTGCCAGGGAAGTCCCTCCAGAACCATTCCTATGATTATAAGAACACATAATTAACTTTAGTTTAAAACACAGTCTTAGTAATGCTTATCTAAACAGCCTCGGATGCTATGTATGACTCCATGCCTTATGTTTTTTGCTTTAAAAATAAATCAGAAATCTTACTGAATAGGACATGTAGCTCTGACTCCTTCATTTAATAGGTGACTAGGCTCTCATACTTTAGATGCTTCGACATATCATGACACAATTACTCTTCCCCCTAGAGACCATAAAAGATTGGCAGATTTGACTATATAAAAATTCTAAACTTGGGAGCCATGAGCTAATATAAACAAGGCTGCCCCTGCCAAGTGTGGGAAAGTTTAAGTATCAGAAAGAAAATATTAACTGCAATGAAAAAAACATCAGATGTGTGTGAATCTGTGATTTCACAGTGATGCAAAAACACTCACTGTTACTTTTAGAAAATGTTAGGGAACAAACTGATTTTGAAAACTGGTAAATACTGACAGAGAATCAAGGTTTTATCCTATCCTTTCCAACACAAACATGACTCCAGGGTAACCTAAGAGTTGATAAGGAGAAATTTCTCTTTACAAAAGTTTGCTTGTTGTTGTTTAGTTGCTCAGTCGTGTCCAAATCTTTGCGACCCCGTGGACTGTAGCCTGCCAGGTTCCTCTGTCCATGAGATTTCCCAGGCAAGAATACTGGAGTGAGCTGCCATTTCCTTCTCCAGGAGGTCTTCCTGACCCAGGAATAGAACCTGAGTCTCCTGCGTTAGCAGGCAGAGTCTTTACCACTGAGCCACCAAGGAAGTCCCTTACAAAAGTTTACTAGCTAATAAATGGAGATGCTCCCGCCTAGACCATAGTATCTGACCACCTCTCATGCACATTATGGGGCTTCGCTGGTAGCTAAGTGGTAAAGAATCTGCCTCCCAATGCAGGATACATAAGAGACATGGGTTTGATCCCTGGGTAGGGAAGATCTCTTTGAGGAGGGCATGGCAACCCACTCCAGTATTCTTGCCTGGGAAATCCCATGGACAGAGGAGCCTGATGGGCTACAGTACATGGGGTCGCCAAAGAGTCGGGCATGACTGAGCGACTGAGCAGAGGCAGCACATTATGCTAGCACATTAATTGACTGGATTTCCTCTCCTAATATTTTATGTGATGCTGGGAAAGATTGAAGGCAGGAGGAGAAGGGGGTGACAGAGGATGAGATGGTTGGATGGCACCACCGATTCAATGGACATGAGTTTGATCAAACTTTGGGAGATTGTGAAGGACAGGGAAGCCTGGTATGCTGGAATTATGGGATCTCAAAGAGTCAGACATGACTAAGCGACTGAACAACAAATACTATTTTAAAGATTTTTTTTAAGTAAGTGGATAATTTTTGAAAGTCTTCATTGCATTTGTTACAGCACTGCTTCTGTTTTTGTTTTGGGTTTTTTGGCCCCGAGGTAGGGTGTGAGATCTTAGCTCCCCGACCACACTCCCTGCACTGCAAGAGGAAGTCTTAAGCGCTGGACCACCAGGGAAGTCTCTCCCAATATTTCCTGGAGCCTGTTCAAAGGATCAGGTTTTTGTTGCTTTTCTGAATTCAGAATAGAGCTCCTCTCCTCCATGGCCACATCTGTTCATTTCCCTTTGGCTCCTTCCTGAGCTCCCCTCAAGGGGTACCAACATCATCAAGAGAACAGTCTTCCAGGAACATTCTCTGCATCCTCCTGAGACTCTTTCCCTTGTTCTCTGCAGTAACGTTTCTGAGGACTTAGCCCCATTTGCTCCTAATTTTAGCCTCCTTTCGGTCTTTCTGCCTTCTAAGTCTTCCCAGCCTGGGAAAACTCTTTCTATTAATAACACCCTTCCCCCAGATGCAGGATGATTTTTCGCAGATGTGTGTCAGTTCTAGGTTCTGCTCCGACCCCGCCTGCAGGGAAAGTGCATCCAGGGAGTTCTCAGTGGTGGTACCTGGTGGAGGGTGGGGTAGGGCTGCCACAGGTTCTCCTTGAGGTCCGGCACTCACCCCGGGGTGGGGTGGAGGAAGCTGTGATCCAGGACCCTCTCAGCCCGAGCCCCTCACTCCTGGTAGAACTGGAAGAAATCTAGGGCACAGGCTGAGGAAAGGAATTGTTAGATGTCCTTACTCGTGAGGGAGGAGAGAGCAGTCTGGTATGCCAGGCACGCAGGCTTCCAGAACCCAGAGGAGTTGTTTCTAAGGATGAGTGGCTCTGAGGCTGATGAATCCGACAAGAAGTCTTTTTCGGCTTCTTGTTGTCTTTCACTGAAGAATCTACACAATGGGACTTTCCTCGTAGCTCAGTGGTTAAGAATCCGCCTATCAGTGCAGGGGACACAGGTTTGACCCCTGGTGCGGGAAGTTTCCACATGCCCTGGAGTAACGAAGCCCAGTGTGCTCCAGCTGCTGAGCCTATACATCCGAGAGCTCCACAACAAGAGAAGCCCCTGAAAAGAGAAGTCTGTGCACCACATGTAGAGGGTAGCCCCTGCTCACTGTACCTAGAGAAAACCCTCGCATAGCAAGGGAGACTCAGGGAGGGAAGGGAGGAAGAAAGGAGAGAGGAGGGAAGGAGGAAGAAAGAATACACACAACGGATAGCCAAGGTCCTGCTGTAGAGCACAAGGAACTACCTTCAATATCCTGGGATAAACCACAATGGAAAAGAACATACAAATGAATCACTTTGCTGTACAGTGCAAAGTAACACAACACAGTAAATCAACTGAAAAAGGGAATTTACACAGTGGGGTTTGAAAACCAGACCAACTGAAAGTAGAGGGTGGATGGATCACACAGTGCAGAACTCTCCCTGGAGTTAGCTGCCTACTCTGAAAATAGCAACAGGTGGAGGTGGCTTTCTCTGAATGACATACTCCAGGCATAAACACCAATCAGCTGGTGCCAATTAAGTCACAAACAGGCCCTCAGCCTGCCCAGGGCTCCCACCTGTTGTTAGTATTAGTGGCTGAGAAGTAAGATGAATCCTGTCAACAACGGTGTTTCTACTGTTTCGTGGGATCTTGAAGTCAGCTGATTTTAAGTGTGTGAATCCTGTGGTCTAGTCATCACCAGAAAAAAAATCCAACTCACTCTGGCTCATGAAATATTAATGAAGAGCTAGAATTACTTGCACTGACTTCAGCACAGTTAATAGACCAAAAGTCAAATCAAATCTGTGTCTTCCACTTCACAGGACACAGAAAGCTATCAATGTTTAGTAACCTACCAGTTTTAGCGAGAGATCTTAATGCGTCCTCTAGTTTTCAAATTTTTCTGCCTTTTGGTTTTATTGCCTGAATAATTTCGGGTCTATTTTAGGGAAAAGCTGGTTCATTATTTTAGTAGGGGAAATCAACTGAGAGTTTAATAATAATAGACTTTTTAGAATTATAATTACTTCCAGATGGATGATCACATCTGTCCTTAGCTTCTAAAAGAACTACTTAAGTGACCATCTGTTTTTCAGTCACTTTGAATGGAAATCTTTACTCTTTTGTTTAACTGGTTGTCACCAGGTTTGTAACTTGAACCACACTGACGGTTTTTAAGACTAGGATAGTGATGCGCTTTTCTTCTGTCATTATTAAATGAACATATTGTATAACTCAACTTTTGCAACTGCCTTTGGGAAATTAAAGTATGATCAGAAGGAAGTAAATGAATTATACATGCTTTTACTTGTTCTTTCTTAATACCAATCAACAGTTACAGTGTATTTTGCAAGTACTGATGGAAATGTTGACCGTGGGCATTCCTTACCCCATGAGGCCATGGGATTTCTCAAGGAGACTACAGATGACTGCTTAGCCCAGGGCACCTCTGAAAGAATTCAGCATTTACTAAATCTTTGTCTCTAGGGCTGTTTCAGGCAATCTTCAAACTGGTAAAGAATGTGCCAGGTTTGGGTAAGAATTTCTGCCAACTTTTACCACTTCCTTTCAAAGCAAGGAACACGAGCTTGGTTGCATCCAACTCTTTGCGGCCCTGTGGACTGTAGCCCGCCAGACTCCTCTGTCCATGGGATTTCCTAGGCAAGAATACTGGAGTGGGTTGCCAGTTCCTCCTCCAGGGGATCTTCCTGACCCAGGGATCAAACCTGAATCTTGTGCGTCTCCTACATTGGCGGGTGGATTCTTTACCACTGAGCCACCTGGCTCTCTAAGAATTTCTGAGCAATCATTGCAAATTACAGAAAAAACAGGAATAAATATTTCCAACACAGACAAGTGAATGTCAAAAATCGAACAGGGTTGCAAAAGAAAGGGACTTGGTGGGTGACAGCTGACAGAGGTGGCTTCCTTCTTGAAATGATGCAAATGTGAAAATGTTCTCAAGCGGATAACGGTGATAGTTACTCACTCTGAATCTACTAACAGTCCTTAAACTGCACACGTCTAATGGGTGTCCTCTGACATAAGTCACTTACCTGCACTGTGCTTCTGGTGGCTGTCATTCCTGCTTCCTGTTTCATCAAGTTCACTCGACTCAGGTGTAGTAACTAACCGGGGTTCCCTGGTGGCTCACTGGTAAAGAATCTACCAGCCAGTGGAGATGCAGGTTCGATCCCTAGTCTGGGAAGATCCCCTGGAGGAGGAAGTGGCAACTCACTCCAGTATTCTTGCCTGGGAAATCCCATGGACAAAGGAGCCTGGAGGGCTATAGACCATGGGGTCGCAAAGAGTCAGACACAACTTAGCGACTGAACAACAGCAACAACAACGATAACTAACCAGACAGTGGTCATTTGGTTGGAAATGATAAAGCCAGCCCATGACTGAAAGTTGAGACACATCAGAAAAGGAAAGAGAAATATCCAAGGACGAAGGGAGAGAGAAGGTGGTGGGGACTAGTGCCTGTGCTGTGCTGCTGCATGGGGGGTAGTGGTGATGCCAAGAACAAAGGTGACGCTGGGGAGACAGGAATGGAGCACCCCACGGCACTGGAGCATGGTCCGTATGGGGACTGGAGCCTGGCTCCAGACGGAAATGCTGCAGCCCAGTCCAGAACCATGGTGTTTATCACAAATCTTTAATTGTGTGTTTTGGGGGAAAGTGCCACGGAAATCCTTTCCCTGCATGGCATGTTACACTGGGGAGTCCAGATGAAGATGCTGGGCCAGCGAGACAGCATCCCTGTGCTCTCCTTTATCCACACAGGTTAGCACCAAGGTCAGGAATTGCAAGCTCTTTCTTGGTTAAAAGCATTTGAGTGCTCTTTGGCCCAGAGAATTTTGATATTTATAGCCTTTCCTACAATCCACAGGGAAGAAGTGGGTTCCCAAAGTGCACCCTGAGAAACAAAATGAACAGAATGTAACTAACTACAATTCAGATTTTACTTAATAGGGAAGACAGTGGGTAAGTGCAATGAATGCCATATAAGTCCTGATTCTGTTCAGTCTCATACGTATTTCATCTCTACCTCTGGCTTTAAAATCTAAATAAAACTAGAGCCTGGAGGGTATCATGGATTACATGTGCTTCAATGAAACCCTGAGAATGTGAATAGAAACTTCACATGAATGTAAAGCCTCTACAAGTTCACACTTCTATGAAAGTGCCTGAAATGCTGATGAAAGCAGAAGAGCATTAAGAGAGAAACCAGTTTCATCAAGAAGACAAGAGACAATAGACGTTGCCAAGGCGGTGAAAAAGGAAACTTGAAGCATCGTTAGTGGGAATGTAAGTGGTGTGGCCACTTACATGGAGAAGGATATGTAAGTTCCTCCAAAAACTAAAAATAGAACTACCAGATGATCCAGCAATTCGACTTGACTCCGGTAGATACCCAAAGGACATGAAGACAAGATTTAGATATCTTATCGGCACACCCAGGTTTACTGCAGCTTTATTCACAGCAGCCAAGATGTTGAAACAACCCAAGTGCCCGTTGAGGATGAGTGGATAACAAAGAGATGGTATATGTACAGGACTGAATATTATTCAGCCACAAGAAAGGAAGATATTCTTCCATTTGGGAAAAACATGGATGGACCTTGAGAACATCGCGTTAAGTGAGGTAAGTCAGACAGAAAGAAAAGTACTAGACTGTATCGCTTACATGTGGAATCTAAAAAAAGTTCAATCTGTACAAACAGAGACAAATGGTGGTTACCAGGGAAACCCAGAGGGTCCTCTGGAAGCTCCCTTGCAGTCTTGTAGTCTGGTCCAGTCTGCGGGCTCTCCTGACCCATTCTGTGTTTACTGAGCACAAACCTCATACACATCAGGCCTGGAGGAATATTTGCTGGTTGAAGAACTTCTTTTCCACCAGTTACAGCAGATGGGTTATGAAATGTACTAATGCACATGCAAACCAAGGATAATAAAAGTTACAGAAAGGTGTGTTCGTACGTCACTAAACTAGGCTTTTCTACCTTCAGGTCTGTCTAGGCAAACTTTTTATCTCTTTTTTTCCCCCCTACAAATTCTACTTGTCGCCATAGGAAATTCTCCACCATCTGTGACTGGATGGTAGGGTTGGCTAGTCAGACTTGGCCTCTTGTACATTATCAGTTAGAATTTTCATCTGTGATGATAATCCTATTATAAATGATATGAAATATTTGCTCCCATCCTGTTAAAGCTTTTAGGCTGTAATCTGAATCCCTAAGAGCCTTCACAGTCTGAGCGCCCATCCACAAAATCTTTGTGTGGATCATTTCCCTCTCCTTTCTTCATTATGACTTTTAAAAAATATTTTATATCAAATTTAATAAAATATCTGTACTTAATTATTTCCTGCCTCCAGTGTCATTTTTTCTGCATCAATTTTTAAAATTATTTATTTATTTAGGGTGAATAGTTTACAATGTGGTGTCAGTTTCTGCAGTACAACAAAGTGACTCAGCTGTACGTATTCATAAATCCACACTCTTTTTTTTGGATTTCCTTCCCATTTAGGTCACTGCGTTAGTACTTTTGGGACTTGCTAACTGTCATTAAGTTTTCCCATTCATATGAAAATGCTGAATGTTGAAATGGTGGATACCAGAAGGAAACTTAAATTAGATCCTTTGATTTTATCTCCTATAGGAGATTGTCTTTCACCGGATTCGTGGTCTGTCCTTCTGAATTTTTTTTTTTTTTCTTGAGAGTGCCTTATCACTCTAAGAAATGTCATTGTTATTGGTTGAACTTACTTTTTTAGAGGCCGTTTCCTACAAGATCCTGGTAGTGGTACTCCACACTGACATTTAGATTATGGGTCAGAAGTAACACTCTGTCTGTAAAGGACTAGAGAGTAAGTCCGGTGGCCATGGGCAGTCCATCTCCAGTTCTCTCCCCCACAGATTTTAGGGGCAGTGACAGAGTTGAGTAGTTGCAATGGAGCCCATGTGGCTCTCAAAGCCCAAAAGATTTACTCTTTTTATCTAGAATCCAGTCGTGGTTAGTCCCCCTCCTGTGGCCATTAATGGTAATCCTTGACACCAGAATAAAATCTTAACTCCTTATCAGGGCCTGCTTTCTCTCAATCATTTCCAACCTATGTGCAGTTTCCCTTTTGTCTGAATGAGCAGATGGAGTAGTAAGCACACATTACTTCTGTTTACTCCGTGGGACAGTCTCCACACTGACTCAGATCTATACCATCCACCCACAGAGCCTCGCTCTTCACCCCACAGCTGTACACGGGCCACCTTTAGACAGACTGGGATTACTTTTTGATGCCCATCAGTGGATGCCTCTGGAGTCCTTTTCCAGCAGGTCTGCTGCTGATGAGAATGGGCTAACAGACATACCAGGACACCTTCACGTCGGTTCCACACTGCCTTCCTGTTCCCAAGACAGTTCTCCACGGGCTGAGCTGTTGGGATGTTTTTGTCTGCTGTTCCTAGGACATGTGTGACAAAATCTCTGTTTTGGTTTTCTACGATTTGCACCAAAATATCTCCTGAATTTTCAGTTCCCTGCCACCCCACGCCCTGTCGGCATGAAGTATTAGATGGCTAGATATGCTGAACAAGCAGATCCAAAATTGCAAAAATTCTCAGTGAGTTGGAATGTTTAATGCTTATGCATTTTAGACTGTAGAGAACCATAGCCATTCAGCTCTTTTTGTGTGACCACATAAAGAAGTCAGACATAGGGAACTAGGAATAAAACCCCATCCTAAAGGATGCATAAAAGGCTCATAAAGGAACAATTTCCATTAAAAATAATCTCTATGCAGTCTCTGCATTCTCAGACTACATTTGATATATTTTAACAAAAAAGTGCTCTATCAAAATTAGAACTTATAGCTTAATACCCTCAGGATTTTGAATACATCACTAGAAGATAACAGAAGAGGTATCTTTTGGAGGTTAGTTTATGATGCGTTTAACCTGAACAGGCAAGTTGTTCATGTTATTAGATTTTGCAAACGTTTTTCATAACTCTTGTACCATTTTCTTCACCCTTGTTTAACCCACATTTATTCCACCTGGTCTGGTATGCTGTTCAGATATTTTTGTTCATAAGCAAGTACTTCATTTTGCCAGAAGTACAGTACAGAACTTCCAGGTCATTTAAAGGTCTAGAAATGCCTTATTTTCTGTAGCAGAGACTTAGCTCTAATGAGAATTTGATAAATTCTAGGTTGTTGTAAAACTAGATCCCATAATTCTTTTTTTTTTTTTTTTTTGGCTGCACACTGCACAGCATGTGGATCTTGGTTTTCCGACCAGCAATCAAAACTGTGCCCTCTGCAGTGGAAGGCAAAGGACCCTGGACCACCAGGGAAATCCTGAGACCCCACAGTTCTCAAGCCTTCACTGCTGTGACGAGGGCAGACCTCTCGGAGTCTGGAGGCTAAAGCAGCAAAACCAGCTCCAGTGGCCCCCATCACGCTGAGCAACCGAACTCTGAGCAGGGCCTTTGACCTCAGGAATGTAGGACCACAGCGCTGTCCCCCTGGCCAGGGGCTGAAGAGGCAGGCAACTCTGGAACCGCCCAACCACCCACCAGGACTACTATTTCCATCTTAAGCTCAGTCACTCAGTCATGCCTGACTCTTTTTAACCCCATGAACTGTAGCCCACCAGGCTCCTCTGTCCATGGGATTCTCCAGGAAAGAACACTGGAGTGGGTTGCCATTTCCTCCTCCAGGGGATCTTTCTGACCCAGGGATTGAACCCATATCTCCTGTGTCTCCTGCATCAGCAAGCAGATTTTTTACCACTGAGTCACCTGGGAAGCCCTAACAGGAAACTTAATGTAAAAATTATTTGTATTTTGGGACTTCCCTGGTGGTCCAGTGGTTAAGAATCTGCCTTGCCCTGCAGGGGATGTGGGTTTGATTCCTGGTCTGGGAACTAAGATCCCACATGCCGCAGAGCAAGTAAGCCCAAGGGCTGCAACTACTGAGCCTAGGTGCCACAGCTAAAGAACCTGTAGGTGGACAGGAAGGTTCCCACATGATGCAACGAATATTCCATGTGCCACAACAAAGACGGGACACAGCCAAATAAATACAAAACCTTAAATCTCATCATCAACCTCCTCCCGCCAGACATGAAAGTCATCTACAAGGGTTGGGTAGGGTGTGGGTTGAACAATTCTTTCCACCAACTTGCATCAGAACAGCAATACAAGCTTGCATGGACCTAGTCAAACAGCCCCAGAAGGCTTGGGAGCGCTGCATGTATTGCTGCAAACTCGTGTTCTGGCTCTCTGGAGCAAACAGCATCCAGTTAGCATCAGATGTGACAGGCGCACAAACAGAGAAAAACCAAGAAAACAAGATGTTTCCCTCCACTTCACAGTGGGACTGAGGTGCACACAGTCAACCCAGGACATTAGGAAGTTCAACTGCAAGATGACTTTGCATGAGATACCATTGTCTAAAATCCAAACACTGATACGTACTTGAGAAGGATTTTATAGTGTAAAGTTTATTAATAACTGGAAATTGAGAATTCCCAAACCGGCAAGGTCAATCAGCTGTAATAATCATTGAAATAACTCCAGTGAAATATCACTGCCGGGTAATGGAGCATATTGCTCAGTTTTCACAAATGACTCCCCACACAAATAGCTAGAATGAAATCAGCTGGGTTCTATGAATCTGTAATTGCGGAACACCACCTTGAGCACTCAGTCGCATCAGACTTGCCTGTGAACAGCTGCTGCAGAAGCCCATTCAGTCGTACTGGGAACTAACTCACGCCGGGCAGTGCTGTCCCTTAAAGTGGCTGCTCAAGGTAACATTCAGGGACCATCTCAGAAGGGCTGGGGAGTCAGTGACTCACGTGTAATGTACTGAATGCTAGGCTCTGATTCGACTGACCCCTATTAGCTGCTGCTGACACTAAATGAATCTGAATAGAAGCACACCCTGTGAGTCACCTGGTGTTGTAGCAAACCAATCTGCTGTATTCCCAGTTGGACCATGATTCACATGATAATCATAAGGGGCTGACTTGATACATGCGATTTCAAAACTCAGTTCTGCTGAGCTGACTTAGGAGCCTGCTAGAAAGTCACTCCTTGCTTAATGCCATGGATTTCCATCTATGAACAAGTGTACAGAAATGCAAAACTGAGGGTAAGATATCCAGTTCACAACTGGAGAGAACCATGGTCTCCTTCAAGGATGCAGATGCAGTTCCTAGAAGTACTTTCCGTGGTAGATTCATCATTCCTGTGAATAACTTTGCAAGATCACTCACTTGAAAGGCTCTGCCATGTCATTTTAAACCACTTATGTGAAGTCTGGGGGCTTCTCAGGTGGCACTAGTAGTAAAGAAGCCACCTACCAATGCAGGTAGATTTAAGAGACGAGGGTTCGATCCCTGGGTCAAGAAGATCCCCTGGAGGAGGGCACAGCAACCCACTCTAGTATTCTTGCCTGGAGAATGCCATGGACAGAGGAGCCTGGCAGGCTACAGTTCAAGGAGTCACAAAGAGTCAGACATGACCAAAGTGACTTAGCATGCACACACGTCATGTCATTTCTAAACCACTTATGTGAAGTCTGGACCTTTAAGCTGCATCTGTTAGTGAAAGGTGAATGTCATGAGCCGGCTCCATGCAGAAATGAAAGAACACCAGGACTTTGGGAACTGATGTTTAAGTGTTTGAAATGAAACCAGCCATCCGGGCCACTGTATTAAAATAAGAAAACTTCTTTACCTCTCTCACTCTTGTTTGTCTACATAATCTGGAATAATAAAATCTCCTTGTATATAATCTAAGTTGTGTATGACTCTTTTGCAACCCCATGGACTGTAGCCAGCCAAACTCCTCTGGATCCATGAGACTGCCCAGGCAAGAATACTAGAGTGGGTTGCCACTTTCTTCTCCAGAGGATCTTCCCAATCCAGGGATCGAACCCATGTCTCCTGCACTGGCAGGCGGGTTCTTTACCACTGAACCACCTGGGCAGCCCAATCTTGGAAGACTTTACAGGCTAAAGACTTTCAAAAGCCAGAAGAAAGGGGATTAAAAATCTAAGAAAAGGTCAAAAATGTTTTCTAATGTAAAACTGCTACAAGGGATTAATCAATCAAATGTGTTGAGTCCTGCCCCGAAGGCCACAGGGGCAAGGCCTCGCACCAACGCCACAGAAGCGAAGCCCAGAATCAAGGTCACCTCTGAAGCTGACTGAGCCACCGTGTAACCTTGCCAAAAGCCCCCTGATCATCACTGACAAGCTTCCTGACTCCCAATTAGGCAAAGGTGCCCACTCCAGTAAATACCCTATAGCACTCCAACCAATCACCTAATGCCAACCTTCCAGAAGGAATTTTGTCTGAGGCTGTAAAAATTTACTATTAACCCACGAACACTGTCGGCTTTCCCTGGTCTATTAGGTGGTCAGACTGCTGTGCTCACAGTGCCCACTTTATCTCTGCTCTTTGTTCTTAATAAACTTCTCCCTTCTGAAATGCTGTGTCTGGGAATTCTTTTCCAACCCATGCTCAGACTGCCTCAGCAAAATGTGGGATTTGAAATTCTAATGCTGTCTCTGCTTTGATCTGACACCTCTCCATACTTCGAGCAAGTCACGTGGTCATATCTTCTGGTGTGAGGGACCACAGTTAAGGGGTCTGACAGTAGTAACAACATTACTGCCTGGCCTTTCTTAAGTTGAAGATAACGCATGCTTGTATATTTTTTCCTTCTGGTTTCCTATTTGTTAGAGGTTCATGAATCTGCAAGGGTTTCCCACGTGGCTCAGTGGTACAGAATCTGCCTGCTAATACAGGAGACTCAGATTTGAACCCTGAGTTGGGAAGATCCCTTGGAGAAGGAAATGTCAACCCACTCCAGTACTTTCCTGGGAAATCCCATGAACAGAGGAGCCTGGCAGTCCTGGGGTCTGCAAGAGGGACTGAGCACACACATGCATCAATCTGCAGTCAACAGAAAATCATCTGTTTGGTGTGTAAGAGCCCTGGGCATCGAGTCCGATCTAATTCTAATCTCATTTGGCTTCTGTTTAGCTGGAGATGTCTGACAAGGCCGTTAACCTCTCTGAATGTTTCCACTTCTGTAAAGTGAAGTAAGTGAGTAATCTGACTTTTATCATTCTATACTTTTGATATCGGGCTTCCTTGGTAGCTCAGCTGGTAAATAATCCACCTGCAATGCAGGAGACCTGGATTCAGTCCCTGGGTTGGGAAGATCCCCCAGAGAAGGGAAAGGCTACTCTCTCCAGTATTCTGGCCTGGAGAATTCCATGGACTGTATAGTTCATAGGGTTGAAAAGAGTCAGACATGACTGAGCGACTTTGATTGGATTTTAGGAAAGTTAGCATTTCTAGCTCCCAAGTTTCCACATTCTCTTAATTAAAATGGACTCAGTGTAGTATTTTAATGCAGACATTGGATTTTCCAAATATAGCGTGACCTAAAACATAGTTTTAATGCATATTTGTTTTACAAAGTGAAATATTTTGAAGTTTAGAGATAATTTTTTCTTCTTTTTTATTTATTTATTTGGCTGCACTGGGTCTTAGTTGAGCCATTGGAACTCTTAGCTGTAGTATGTGGGATTTAGTTCCCTGACTAGGAATTGAACCTGGGTGCCCTGCACTGGGAGCACAGAGTCTTAGACACTGGACCACCAGGGAGGTCCTGAGATAATATTCTTAAAATGCTATTTGAAGTTTATAAATAAATAAAATAATTATTTGAAATAAAAGGGTCCTTATAATGTAGAAATGTATTGTTTTTAAATTTAGATACTGACAGAAAACATTTTATATTTTCCTAATTTTGATGGACATCTTCTATTTCATTGAAAGGACTGATGCTGAGGCTGAAACTCCAATACTTTGGCCACCTCATGCGGAGAGCTGACTCATTGGAAAAGACCCTGCTGCTGGGAGGGATCGGGGGCAGGAAGAGGGGGACGACAGAGGATGAGATGGCTGGATGGCATCACCTACTTGATGCACATGAGTTCGGGTGAACTCCGGGAGTTAGTGATGGACAGGGAGGCCTGGCGTGCTGCGATTCATGGGGTCACAAAGAGTCCGATACGACTGAGCTGAGTGACTGAACTGAAATGAACTGAACAGGGCTCTACTGCATTAATTTATTGAATGTGTGCTAAGAGGCTTCAGTCATGTGGGACTCTTTGCGACCCCATGGACTTTGGCCAGCCAGGCTCTTCTGTCCATGGCGTCTTCTAGGCAATAATACTGGAGTGGGTTGCCATTTGTTTCTCCAGGGAATTTACTGAATGCTGGCAGTCAACCCAGTGAGTGGGTGGACTACTGACACTCGAAGTGGATTTGAGAAACTTTGGGCGCCGGAGGCATACCTACTTTTCTTATCTCTATTTTACAGACGATGAAAACTATGGCACAGGGAGGTTGAGTAACTTGCCTGAGGTCACACAGCTAAACGGAGATCTGAATCTAGACAGTTCCTGAGTCCAGGCCTTCTACCTATTACGAAATATTGTGCCTCCTACGCAATACTGACACGCGATACAAAAGATGCCACTAAATATACAGGACGAGGCCCAGGAGAAAATCAGGTCGTGAGCAAAAGGAAAAAAAAGCTAAGACTTTACAGGCAGGTCCTCTTCATTACAATTTCCTTTGCCAAGTCTGGGGAAGAAGTCACATCCATTTCGTCAACTCGGACCTTCGTTTGGTCAACTTCGCGATCTGGAACCACCAGAAGGGAACTGAAGCCCAGCCACGCAGGGGCCCTGCGCTCCAGAAGAGGGGAGCTGACGCCGGAGGGTGACGAGAAGAAGCCCCCGCCTCCGGGGACAGAGCGAGCCCCACGGGCGAATGACGGCTTCGGCCCGCTGGTGGCGGAGGGGCGTTCCGCCGGCGCCGCAGGCATCCGCTGCGGTCGGGACACCCGGCGCCCTCTGGCCAATCGGCTCGGCGGGGTCAGACAAAGAGCGCTCGGCCTCTGCCGGATTCTCCGGAGGAAGGGAAGTCGGGGTGAGTTCCCCCGGAGCTCCGTCCTCCTCACAGACTGAAGCTGGGCCTCGGAGCCCACTCCTGCAGCCGGTCAACCGCGGGGGTCGCGGGGACAGAGCTGCACTCCCGGCCTCGCCCCCTGCCCGGTGCCCAGGCTTTTCCCCATCGCTGGCCAGTCCCGGGGGCTCGCAAGCCACTCGGGCCCTCAGGCCCTACCCTAGTCGGCTCCCGCAGCATCGAGACCACCCCCCACACCCGCTGCCCACTCCTTCCAGCCCGCTGCCCCCACCGCTGTAGGGCCCCGGGCGCACAATCCAGTCCCGCCGGCGCCCAGCCTCCTCCGCGACCGCTCCCTTGCCCACTCCTCCACAATCCAAGGAGGGGAGTAGCGGCGCCCACCGACCCCCTCAAAGCCCACTCCCTGCTTCGCGCCGCTGCCCCAGAGGTCCACTCCAGCCCCGGGCCCGCTCAGATCTCCGCAATCGGAGTGCCAGACTCGTTCCAACTTCCGAGCGCAGCCGGGAGAGCGCGGGCGACTAACCGCGCGGTTACTACAAGTAAAACACCCGCCGCGCCGCCTGCACCTCCTCCGCGCGGGCAGAGGGTGCAGACAGTTCCGTCCACTGGGTTTTCAAGAGCTTCAGGGCCGACACAGAGTCAGACCCCCGGGGCTCCGTGGAGGGCGCCAGCCGGAGTGGAAGTCTCCACTTCCTCTCCACCTGGGCTCACTGCCGGCCTCCGGCGCCCAAAGTTTCTCAAATCCGCTTCGGGTGTCAGTAGCCCACCCACTCACTGACGCCAGGCCACCGGGGTCGAATCCTGCGGACTCCCCGGCGGAGACCCTGAAAACGCGGTCACAGTCCAAGCCCAACACCCGCTGCGCACTGACTCAGGCCTGCTCCCGCCACCGCCGTCCTGCCCCCCGTGCGCTCCCCGCCCGGCCCCCGCCGCCCGGGTATCCGAGGTCTGAGCGCGAGTCCGGAAGGGAGAAGGAGCAGCTGAGCTAGCGGTACTCACGGTTCCTCCGTCCACCCGGAGAGCCGGAGGGGCGGCTGGGGCCAGCTCGCCTCCGTCCTCTGTGCGCATGCGTCCCGCGAGTGCCTGATTTTTATTATAATTCCAAGTGCAGCCCTTGTTAAGCCCGCGATCGCCCTCCCTGGCTCTCCTCTGCCTTTGGCTCTCGGCCTTTCTAGTCGCCCTCTTCTCTCGCTCTTTCCCTCCCTCGGCTCTGCCTCTCCCCGCCCCTCTCTCCCCCTCCCTGGCTCCGCGATCCCAGGGCTCGCCTCCGGCGGCGCGCTCCTCTGCCGCGAGAGCTGGGGGTCCCCATCCACGCCCGGACCTTGGTCCCCTTCTCCAGCCCCTGATTAGGAAGTACGGAGAGTGGGCGCCGAAGAACTCCCTCGGCTATTCCTTACGCTGGGGTTCGCGGGGACTGGATGGGACTCAGGCGTGCGGGAGAAAGAGCGTGGGACCTTATGAATGGAGCGGTGGGAAGGAGGAGCCAGTATGCGCGCAGGGGTGGGCCGCGCGCCCAGGTGCTGCTACCTGGAGAGTTCGGCCGCCGACTGTCCGCCTCGGGAGGGCAGTCCCCACCGTCTCCTTTCCCCCGAGTGCTTCTCCCAGCTCGCCCCCCACCCTCTCAGGCTGCAGCCTCAGCCGCCAACGGCCCGATACTGAAAAGGGGTTCCTCACCCCTCCCTACCCGCCCGAGTGAGTCGAAGGCCCCACCTGGCTGGATTGCGGGGTGGGGGTGGGAGCGAGCGGGGGATAACTAACTCCTGACTGGAATCCGAGGAAGGAGGAGACCTGAAGGGTGGGGGGAACCCGCCGTGCAGCTCTGCGGCCGCGGAGGCCTTAAGACCGCGGCGCTCCCTCGGGATCGAGACGCAGTCTGACTGCCGGGGCCGTGCGCCCGAGCGCGGAGAGCTGAACTGAAGCTGGAAGCCGACCTGACCCTAAAATAACATCACGTCATTTCCTCCCTGTCCACCCAAGCCCGCAGTAGCCGGGGGCTGGGGAGTGGGAGCGCGAGGAGGGGGCGGAAACTTGCCCCGGTTGGCTTGGAGTAGCGGGAGGAGAGCGACGCGTAAAGACGGAGAGTTTGAGAAGCCGCCTCGCAGACGGCGGGGGCCCCCTCCCTCTTCCATAGACTCTGGAAGGAAGAGGTCAGGGAAAAGTAGCCTCAGGGTCTCTTGGGGGGAGGGGTGTGAGGCGGGCAGCCGGCGTCTTTTCCTTGAACGTGCGCGGCCGGGTCTGACCTTCCCGCTTGCCCTCCCGCTCTCCCCTTGCTGGCTCCACATGGAGTGGGTCAGTCCGAGTTAGGGAGGAACCCGGGATGCTGGCGTCCCGGCGAGGTCGCGGACTGTGAGACCACAGTACTCACGGGTATGGGCGAGCTCTGCCCGGCGCTGGCGTCCACTTCCCGAGGCAGACGTCCCCCTGAGGGTCGGCCAGGCAGTGCCAGAGCTGCCCTGAGCAGGAGCGAGAGGCGGCCCGGCCGCTCCTCCTGCCCCGGCGAGAGCCCGGCGGCTGGCAGGGCCGGGATCAGGGCGGAGAAGTTCCGGTGCCGCAGGGGAGCCTCAGGAGGGGGTCGCCGAAGGAGGAGAGCGAAGAAGCGCGCGAGGCCGGAGAGCGTGCCGAAGAGGAGGCTGAGCAGCGTCGGGGCAGCGGGCGAACCTGGGAGCTGTGCGGGGCCGGCGGGCAGGGCGAGAGGCGGGGGAGGAGAGAGACAAAACCACACAAGGTCATTGTGGGGTCCTGCTGCAGACCGAAGAGGAAGTGCAGAGTACCAGTTTGCGGCATTTTGAGGCGTTACTTTGGGGGTGCAAGAGAAGTCGGTGAGAGCAAGAGGAAGAGGACTCTGCTTAGTTTCTCCCAGCTGCTAATCCTCCCCTCTCTTCCCTCTCCGCCTCACCGCCTTCTCCTCCCACCCCTTCTAACTGCCTGCTACTTAAGGTGTGGTCCTTGGACCCGAAGATTGGATAATACTTAGGAGCTTGTTGGAAAACCAGAATCTCAGACCCTATCCTGACCCACCGCATCAGAATGGGAATGTTAACATTCCCAGGGAATTCTGAGACCTGTTCCCTGTGAGGTGCAGTGCACAGCAGTGTCTGAGTTCACCTCTCTTGGCTCTTTCGAATATGGTTGAAAATCTCCTACTTCACTTTTGCAACTCTCACTCTGCCTCCTCCTCTCATCCTGCCTCTTTCCCTCTGTCTTGTTCCACCGTCCAAAGTGTCCAGAGCTCTACTAGAGACGGATGAGGTCACCAGGGCCTGTGAGAAGAGTCCAGGGGAGGCCTGGTTACAGGCAGGAGACTGAAGGCCTTCAGGCTGGAGGAAAATGCACTGGCGATTTGATTTCGGTTGTGCTGGGTACTGGGGTCAGGAGAGACCAGAACTTAGCACAATCTACAGCCCCCTTTCCACACACCCTGTGTTCATCTATTCCTCCAGCCAATGCTGGAGGCAGGCCTCCAGCTGAGAGGCAGGCCTCTCACCTTCCACTTGTTGCGTGGGAGATCTAAGAGGCTAAGGTAAAGATAAACTTTTTTCTTGCTATGTATAGGTAAACGTTAATTTAGAACTCAGGGCCTCAGGACTCTACCTTGCTACCAACGCGACGGCTAACCTTCGGAAATTCTTATTCTTTGAGTTCATCCGATTCATTTACGCAGTAAAAGGATTGAACTTTGGCTTTTTGAGGTCACCCTCCTTGTTCAGGTTTTCGGAGCTCTCAGAGCTTCTTGATCCACTAACATTTAGTGAAGTTACAAACCGGAACCTAACTCAGCCAATCCAAACAGCCCCCGCAAGCAAAGTGAAAAGACAATTAAATGTGTGTGAAAAGCAAGAGCTAGTGGTTGCCAAGAAAAATAAAGGTGGAGGCGGGAAGCAGCGAATACAGGCAACCCGGGGGCGTGGCGGGCGTCCTCGGGGCGCGGCGACCGCTCTCCAGGGTCCTGAAGGCGGGAGCGGCCGCGTGGGCTTGGCCGCGCGTCCCCGCTCGGCAGTGGCAGGGCCAAGCCTCTTCCTTTTCTCTGGTGGGAAGCGGGTGTCAGGAGGGAGCGAGGAAACCTAGCAACCCATTCTCATTCATGAGGCCCTTTCTGGGAAGCTGCCGGGCTCTCCGGCTGATTCGTCCTTCGCTTGTTGGTATGCGCCCGGCGAGAGTGGAGCTGGGTTTGCATTTCCGAGCAAGTTCACTGTTGAGCTTCTCTCATTACCTTTTCCTAGAGAACGGGGTCGTTCTCATAGTGTTTTCATTCTCCGCGTGCGGACGCTACTCTCCCCTCCCCCGCTTTCTGGACCTCCGCAGCGTTTATTTTAGGGCTTGGACCCGGAAATCCCCGAGTCTTCTGGATGCGCGCCAAAGGCTCACTCGAGGGGGGAAGTGAGAGATGCCGAAGAGCCCAGAGCCGGCCTCGGCGCCCAGGGTCTGTCTCTCGGGGAGGGACGCAGGCGACCAGCCCCTGGGCGGGGGGTGGGAGGAGAGCTCGGCTGCGGCTACACCCCTGGATCTGGGCGGGATGCCGCTAGCCCCGGGCGCACCTGCGGGGACCGTGGGCCAGCGGCCGCGGCAGCTCCAGAGCGGTGCCCGTGTCCGCAGTCCTATGCCACTATGCTAGGCAAGTCAAGAGAAAACAGGCCTGGTTCCCGGCGACCCGGAATTGGCAAGCCCACCCCGCGGCCTTCCCAACCGGCTTCAGGCAAGCGCTGGAACAGAGCGGAGAGCGCAGAACCGGAGCCGCAGGCGCACCTCTGCCGAGCGCTCGCGGCTGCCGGGGCCCCGAAGGTCGCTCCACAGGCCTTTCGCGGGTCCCGGAATTTGAGTCTCTAGATCAGATTTTCAAGTGGTTTTTCGAGAACATGGAACCTGTAACCTGACTCTTCTCCCGCCCCAGCCCTTCTTCCGGAGTTGCTGGACGCCCCTTCCTCGGCACGCTTCATTAGGCATTGCGCTGCGGTCCTGTGAGCCCAGACAGAGACGCTTGTGAGGGAAACCGCAGACATGTGCAGGCAGAATATAAAAGCCCGGCTCCTCTGGGCCTCTGGAGAAGTTCACCTCTTCCTCTTCTCTAGAGTGGTGTTTTCCCTAGGGCAGCAGTCCGCTCCCCCAGTTCTGGCTCCTGTCTTGCGAAGGACCGCCGGCTTCTCCAACTAGCGGGGATGTGAAGGCTGGAGGCATCGGGTCCTGAAACCCAGCCACTTCCTTTGCTCGTTTTGGCAAGGTCAGAGCACGGAGTATTAAAGCAGCCACAAAATTCCATCCGAGAAAAGTTATCCGAGGAGAGACCTTCAGCCGCAGGCGGCGCGGATCACGCCGAAAAGCCCGGTCTTCTAGGCCAGGTTCTGTATGACAGTCCAAGAGTTTAAGAAACAGTTCCAAATGGAATCATCTTGGAATCTGTATTCCTAAAAGGACTGTTCCCAGGGACTCCAGAAGTCTTAGGGAATCCCTGATTCTGATGGGGAATCCACCTTCCTAACTGTTCATGTTGCTTACTGAACTGCAGAGTCAATATGAACAGAGTCTCACTCCCTTCAAAAGGAAAATTCAGAAATGTCATTCACCCCTAAATAGCACATTTCATAAAGGAAACATCCACGGTGGAATTAAACTACTTTTTTACCAAAAATTTATGAGAGCCTTTAAATGAAAATCACAGAATGGAATTTGAAGTTAGATTTAATTTTTTGAGCTGACCTATTTTTCCTGAACTTTATTATTTTTTAATTTTATTTTGCTGTGGTTTAGCCATACTATATATTTTAATTTTCTGTCATTGGTAGAAGTTGTTTTTCCATGACCACAACGATCATATTCGTTCACAACTGCAGGGTTGCATGGTTCTAATTTTGAATATTGTAATTAAAAATGTAAATGAACTGAAGCATTTGTAAATGATAAGAAAAAAGGATCCATGTACCAAAGTCCTAAGACTTCAAAATCTTTCTCCCCCATCTTTCTTATTTGTTAGCTCATTTAAGAGGATGAAAAAGAAAAGAAATGAAAAGAAAAGTAAACTAAAGCCTGCACTGTCTTCTGTAATATTCCATATATCCAGAGATCAGGAGGGAATTTTTAAATTACATATCAGAAAATTAAAAAGAAAAATTCAAAGCTCATTTTTGAAGCTTTAGTGATTTTTGGGGGGTCTCTAAATCTATAAAAATTACATTTGTCTACACTAGTAGAGTTTTTTTAAAATTATGAATGATTACAATTTAAAAATTATATATTATATAATTTATAATTATAGAATAATTATACATAATATAATGCTATATAATATTTTATAATGTATAATTTAATATATATAAATAGATATACACCAAACAAGCTATTCCTAAGAAGTCCCCTAATAAAATTTCCACTATATTTTGCACACGTACTTTTATCATAAAAAATATTGACTTCTTTTTACCCTGATGTATGAGCATTTTCAAAATGTTCTCATGTATGTTACTCGACTAATCGCTACTCCCCTGCCCCCACCCCCCTTCTATTTAATGAGGAAACTGCAGAGCAGTGAGGTTAGATGATGTTTGTTAGGACAAGTAAAACCATGATTCAAAAAAACACATGTTCCTCAGTGTTCACTGCAGTGCTATTTACAATAGCCAGGACATGGAAGCAACTTAAACAGCCATTGACAGATAAGAAGATGCAATATGTATATATAATGGAATATTACTCGGCCATAGAAAGGAATGATATTGGGTCATTTGTAGAGATGTGGGTGGACCAAGAGTCTGTCAAACAGAGTGAAGTAACTCAGGTAGAGTAAAACAAAAATATATATAAACACATATGTGTGGCATCCATAGAGGCGCAGACATAGAGAACATGAACTGGGAGGTTAGGATTGACGTATATACACTCAGTCAGTTCAGTCGCAGCACGCCAGGCCTCCCTGTTCATCACCAACTCTCGGAGTCCACCCAAACTCATGTCCATTGAGTCAGTGATGCCATCCAGCCATCTCATCCTCTGTCCTCCCCTTCTCCTCCTGCCCTCAATCTTTCCCAGCTTCAGGGTCTTTTCAAATGAGTCAGCTCTTCAAATCAGGTGGCCAAAGTATTGGAATTTCAGCTTCAACATCAGTGCTACCAATGAACACCCAGAACTGATTTCCTTTGTGATGGACTGGTTGGATCTCCTTGCAGTCCAAGGGACTCTCAAGAGTCTTCTCCAACACCACAGTTCAAAAGCATCAATTCTTCGGTGCTCAGCTTTCTTTATAGTCCAACTCTCACATCCATACATGACCACTGGAAAAACCATAGCCTTGACTAGATGGACCTTTGTTGGCAAAGTAATGTCTCTGCTTTTGAATATGCTCTCTAGGTTGGTCATAACTTTCCTTCCAAGGAGTAAGTGTCTTTTAATTTCATGGCTTCAGTCACCATCTGCAATGATTTTGGAGCTCAGAAAAATAAAGTCAGCCACTGTTTCTGCTGTTTCCCCATCTATTTGCCATAAAGTGATAGGACCAGATGCCATGATCTTTGTTTTCTGAATGTTGAGCTTTAAGCCAACTTTTTCACTCGCCTCATTCACTTTCATCAAGAGGCTTTTTAATTCCTCTTCACTTTCTGCCATAAGGGTGGTGTCATCTGCACATCTGAGGTTATTGATATTTCTCCCGGCAATCTTGATTCCAGCTTGTGCTTCTTCCAGCCCAGCATTTCTCATGATGTACTCTGCATATAAGTTAAATAAGCAGGGTGACAATATACAGCCTTGACATACTCCTTTTCCTATTTGGAACCAGTCTGTTGTTCCATGTCCAGTTCTAACTGTTGCTTCCTGACCTGCATATAGGTTTCTCAAGAGGCAGGTCAGGTGCTCTGGTATTCTCATCTCTTTCAAAATTTTCCACAGTTTGTTGTGATCCACACAGTCAAAGGCTTTGGTATAGTCAATAAAGCAGAAATAGATGTTTTTCTGGAACTCTCTTGTTTTTTCCATGATCCAGAGGATGTTGGCAATTTGATCTCTGGTTCCTCTGCCTTTTTGAAAACCAGCTTGAACATCTGGAATTTCACGGTTCAGATATTGCTGAAGCCTGGCTTGGACAATTTTGAGCATTACTTTACTAGCATGTGAGATGAGTGCAAATGTTTGGTAGTTTGAGCATTCTTTGGCATTGCCTTTCTTTGGGATTGGAATGAAAACTGACCTTTTCCAGTCCTGTGGCCACTGCTAAGTTTTCCAAACTTGCTGACATATTGAGTGCAGCACTTTCACAGCATCATCTTTCAGGACTTGAAATAGCTCTACTGGAATTCCATCACCTCCACTAGCTTTGTTCCTAGTGATGCTTTCTAAGGCCCACTTGACTTCACATTCCAGGATGTCTGGCTCTAGGTGAGTGATCACACCATTGTGATTACTGGGGTCGTGAAGATCTTTTTGTACAGTCCTTCTGTGTATTCTTGCCACCTCTTCTTAATATCTTCTGCTTCTGTTAGGTCCATACCATTTCTGTCCTTTATTGATCCCATCTTTGGATGAAATGTTCCCTTGATATCTCTAATTTTCTTGAAGGGATCTCTAGTCTTTCCCATTGTGTTGTTTTGCTCTATTTCTTTGCATTGATCATTGAGGAAGGCTTTCTTATCTCTCTTTGCTATTCTTTGGAACTCTGCATTCAGATGCTTATATGTTTCCTTTTCTCCTTTGCTTTTCATTTCTCTTCTTTTCACAGCTATTTGTAAGGCCTCCTCAGACGGCCATTTTGCTTTTTTGCATTTCTTTTTCTTGGGAATGGTCTTGATCCCTGTCTCCTGTACAATGTCACGAACCTCCGTCCATAGTTCATCAGGCACTCTATCTATCACATCTAGTCCCTAAAATCTATTTCTCACTTCCATTGTGTAGTCATAAGGGATTTGATTTAGGTCATACCTGAATGGTCTAGTGGTTTTCCTTACTTTCTTCAATTTAAGTCTGAATTTGACAATAAGGTGTTCATGATCTGAGCCACAGTCAGCTCTTGGTCTTGTTTTTGTTGACTGTATAGAGCTTCTCCATCTTTGGCTGCAAAGAATATAATCAGTCTGATTTTGGTGTTGATCATCTGGTGATGTTCATGTGTAGAGTCTTCTCGTGTTGTTGGAAGAGGGTGTTTGCTATGACCAGTGAGCTCTCTTATACACTGCTGCTACTGCTGCTAAGTCTCTTCGCTTCAGTCGTGTCCAAGTCCAACTCTGTGCAACCCCATAGATGGCAGCTCACCAGGCTCCCCCGTCCTTGGGATTCTCCAGACAAGAAGACTGGAGTGGGTTTCCATTTCCTTCTCCAAGGCATGAAAGTGAATAGTGAAAGTGAAGTCGCTCAGTCGTGTCCGACTCAATGACCCCATGGCCGGCAGCTACTAGGCTCCTCCGTCCATGGGATTTTCCAGGCAGGAGTACTGGAGTGGGGTGCCACTACCTTCTCCCTCTTATACACTACCATGTGTAAAATAGATGGCTGGTAGGAAGCTGCTGTATAGCACAGGGCATTCAGCTCAGTGTTCTGTGATGACCTAGAAGGGTGATGTAGGGAAGGTGGGGAGGAGGGTGGTCCAAGAGAGAGGGGATATATATACATATATGGTTGATTTACTTCATTGTACAGCGGAAACCAACATGGCAATGTAAAGCAACTATATCCCACCCCACCCCCACCCCCTGCAAAGAAAAAGCAGAGCTGGGCCCCATCCTACAACTCCTGGGCATAATGCTCTGTGGCCCCACATCCACAGACATGTGCTTATTATTTACTGACACCAGCGACAGTAATCTGTGACAGTGATGGTGTTAACTCCTAGTCTCCAAATGAATATGATAGTTTCCCATTGTAATTATGTACATCTGACCACACTGATTCTCTATGATCAAAATTCCAATGTCTTATTCTTCTCATACTCAGTAGTGAGGATTCCAAGACTAGTTATGCTTCCAAACATGCAGATGAGATTGAATGACTGAGTTCAACTCTATAGGTACTAAGTCAATTCATCACATGGCTGTTAATTCTCTATTTCCCTACTAAATTGTTTAGTTCTCTGAGGTCCTAAAAGAATAATAAAGGCTCTATAATAGCCTGATTTACCTGAACTTAAGGAATAGTATTTGGGGGCTTCCCAGGTGGCTCAGTAGTAAAGAGGCAGGGAAAGCAAGAGATGCAAATTCAATTCCTGGGTCGGGGAAGATCCCCTGGAGGAGAAAATGGCAACCCGCTCCAGTATCCTTGCCTGGGAAATCCCATGGAGAGAGGAGCCTGGTGGATTACAGTCCATGGGGTCGCAGAGTCAGATGTGATTGAGCATGGCGCAAGGAATAGAACTTTAGGGCCTAACAGAGAAGCCTCTGATAATTTAGTTAGTGAGGGATTTACACCAAAGCTTTAGGAGAGTCAGCCTCATAAAAGTCAGACACCTTTGGTAAGTTAAATCCATGGAATGCAGAACATTGTTATTCTGAAATGAAATTCAATATAGTTGACTCTGTGATGTCCAAAGTTTCTATTTATTTATTTTTTTGCAAGAAAGCTTTCAGTCTTAGAAAATTTAGAAGCGGCAAGACTTCCAAAATGATTGACAGCCATAGTCTAATGTAATTGTAAATCATGCATTTCTTTTTCACTTCATATAAAGTTTCTCTTAAGAAGACAAAGGAGCAGGTCAAGAAGGATTTATATAAAATTCTGTAAAGCAATTACCCTTCAATAAAAAAAATAAATTAAAAAAGGATTTATATTGTGATATTTCATCCCAAGACTTTTCCAGATTTGATGTCAGTAACTTCAAGAAATGAAAAGCTCTTTTGTTAAAACCCTAAGAGCTGGTGGAGACCAGTGCAGGCTTGACTGGTGCAGGTGACAGAGATGCTCACGATCATCAGTATTCTCTTTCTTCACTGTGTTGTTGTTCTTTTAGTCTGCAAGTCATGTCCAGCTCTTTGTGAGCCCATGGACTGCAGCACCCCAGGCTTCCTGTCTTTCACTATTTTCTGGAGTTTTCTCAAACTCATGTCCATCGAATCCGTGATGCCATCCAACCATCTCATCCTCTGTCGTCCACTCCTCCTCCTGCTCTCAGAGTCTTTCCCAGCATCAGGGTCTTTTCTAATGAGTTGGCTCTTCATATCAGGTGGCCAAAATATCAGACCGGTGTGTATGTGTATACGAAGTTTCCCATGCCGTTGTCATTTGAATCCTAAACACACATATCACTAACCCCAGATCCAAACCTTGGCCCTGCCTTATAGTGGAGACCCAGGGACTTCTCTGGTGGTGCAGGGATTAAGAGTTCCCCTCACAGTGCAGGGGGTGAGAATTTGGTCCCTAGTCTGGGAGAAAAGATCCCACATGGCTTCAAGCCAAAAAACCAAAACATAAAGCAGAAGAAATATTGAAACAAATTCAGTAATTATTTAAAAAATGGTGCACATCAATTTTTTCTCTTTTAAGTGGAAATGCAGAGCAGAATCCACAGAGGAAGCCCTACAGCCTGCGGGCCTCCCAAGTGTGCACTTCAGCATTCCCCATGGGACTGCCCAGCGCGCTAATTAAATTACAGCTGCCTCCTTCACAGGTCCCGCCTTGGCGTCTACACTGAGCTTCTGTCCAGTCTAATCCACTCCCACCTTGCATGAGGGGTGATGTCTCTGCTGGCAAATGTGATCATGTTTTCACTCTTTCCATCTAACCATTCAGTGGCTCGTGGTATCTCTGCAGGACTCAGTGGGGCATAGAAGACCTTTCCTGGTTTGTTGACACTCTGCTGACTCACCCAAGTTTCTCACTGTTCTTTTATACTCGAAGTTCCAATCATTTTAAGATTCCTTCAGTTCCTAAAATCCCCTTGTTCGTTCACATTCCTGCTCTTTGTATAGACTGTCACCTCTACCGCAGTCCCTCCCCTTTCCCCGTGGAGGCCTCTTTTTTTCTCCAAGGGCCATCTCCCACTCACCTTAGATGCCATTTCCTTCGGATCTCGCCCAGGATGGGTCAGCAGTCTGTCTGCTTTCTCTAACCACAGTACCTCCTGCCCTGTGTTGTAACACTGACTGTTCATTTCCCCTGAGTCTTCAAGCCCAGTGTGTGTCAGAACTATGCCTTACTCAGACCTGTGTCTCCAAAACCTAAAGCCATCCTGGGATGGAATGTGTATCCGATCATTTTTTCCTAAATGAATGAACTTGGGAACGACATGACCTGGGTTTGATGATTATGGAGGCTGGGTAATGGGTTGCTGTTAAGTCGCTAAGTTGCTATAGTCGTGTCTGACTCTTTGAGACCCTATGGACTGTAGCCCGCCAGGCTTCTCTGTCCATGGGAATCTCCTGGCAAGTATACTGGAGTGGGTTGCCATTTTCTCCTCCAGGGGATCTTCCCGACCCAGGGATCTAACCCATGTCCCTTGTACTGCTGGCAAATTCTATACCACTGAGCCACCTGGGAAGCCCATGGGGAACGGACACTTAGGGTTTTATCATGCTATTTTTCTCTGCTTTTAGGTGTATTTGACCTTTTTTTGTAACAAGAAGATCTTACAAAAGGCATGGTGTTTAACTTATCAAGGGTGTGTCTCACGTCTTCTTAAATTGCAGGAGACCAGAAACGATGGTATAGAAGCAGTCCCAATTCCCTGCACACACCTCAAGGATATGATTTTATGAAATGAGTGTTTGGAGAAGGCCTGATGCAGAAGGGAACACAAGCCAGAGCCTGCACTTCATTTGTCCCCATCGATCAGGCCGGATCCACCAGTGTCACAGCGGAGGACACGAAAGCCAACAAACAGGACGGCAAGAACAAGAGCAGCCATTGTTCCGTCCAAAGTGGACAGTCTGTGACGGCCGGGAAGACTGCTTGCGCTTGTGCTTCCCCACTGGTTCCTTGTGAACCGGGTTTTGTGTGAGCCTCACTCAGGCTGCACGAGCTCCCTCCCTCTCCGCCTGGCTGCCCAGCTGCCTGAGAACTTGTCAGCTGGCCCTGATTTCTTTCAGTTGGACTCACTGGATGGCTTTACCCGGCATTTTAAAAAGACTGTTTTTCTTGAGGAAGCTGGAAGTTGGCACCTACTTGAAATGACACATCTTGGGGCCATTCAGGATTTGTAACTATCATTAATTTCCCTCAGGACATGAGACATTGGCTGAAGAAAGATTTTAACAGTGACCTCACCTGATGTGAAGAGCCAATTCATTGGAAAAGACTTGGATGCTGGGAAAGATTGAAGACAAGAGGAGAAAGAGGCGACAGAGGGTGAGATGGTTGGATGGCATCACTGAATCAAAGGACATGAGTTTGAGCAAACCCCAAGAGACAGTGAAGGACAGGGAAGTCTGGTGTGCTGCAGTCCATGGGGTTACAGAGTCGGACAGGACAGCGGCTGAACAACAAGTTAAAGAGCTCAGGAGAAAACATCTCTGATTGGGGTCTCAGGAAGCAGAGCAATAATGCAATCCTATTTACTAATCCATCAGCCAATTAGTATTGACTAGGCTCTTACAATGTGCCCAGCAGGTGGAGGCCCATTTTGTAGAGGGAAATAACCAGGTTAACAACTGATTATTGGAGACGGTGTGCCTGCGTGCTCAGTTGTGTCCAACTCTTTGCGACCCCATAGACTGCAGTCTGTCAGGCTTCTCTGTCCATCAAATGGGCTACAAATCAAACACGTGGGTCTGGGGAGTTTACCAGGATGGCAGGGCTAATAGGAAACCTGGATCCTTGGGTACAGGTTGTTTTTTTTTTTTTTTTAATTCAAAGTATCTGATAAAAAAAGAACCAAACAAATGAAATTCTATCTGGCAGGTATTGCTGTCTTGATTTTATAGATGGTAAAATTCAAGAGAATTAAAGCTAACTTGGACCTGAATTCAAACCTCATTCTTGCCATTCCAAAGACACTGCTTTAGGTCCTCACTCTGGTGGCAGCTTGGCCCTGGCCAGGATGCACAGAACAGGACACCTGTGGCTGGGATAAAGAGGTCTTCAATTTATCAGACTCCAATTAGTTATTAATACACTGGAGCCTCAAGTTTCACTAGCTTGAGATCCTGCACTGCTTGAATTTCCGCCATTCACCATTCATCACTCCCTTCAGTCTTTTACAAAACAGAGCAGAGCCATCTTGCTCTTTGGATCCTCAACGTGGTCACTGCATCTGTGCCTGCGATGGAGGGCTGGGTGCCAAGAGAGCAGCTGAGTGCTGAATCCTGACTCAGCAAGAAGGCATTTGAAAATGCAGTCAGCTTTCTGCTTCCATGATTACCAAAGGCACTCTATTTTTTTCCCTTTTTTGATGTCATTTATGGAAAAAGAGAGCCTGTTTCTGACAGATGAGAGCAGCAGAGTTCTCCTGGCCTTTGGTCAAGACTGCGCAGAACACAGGAGGTTCTGAAGTGAAGGGGTGATGCAGGGCGGCCGGCTTCTTTGTAGCCAGAGGTAGAATCTGGTGTCTGATGGGTCTGGGGCTAGACCAGGCCTCAGCATGGCTTCGGGAGAGGCGCCAGAAACAGCCGCACACACCAAGTCTCTCTCATGCTCAGGTTTTATTTGCCCCAGATTATGCTATTGGGACTTCATACTTGTGGACCTAATATTAGCAGTCCATGCACATTTTGTGATGGGAACAATATGTTAGTTCATTCATATCTAAGCAAACTTAGATGAGCAAACTCCAGGAGATAGTGAAGGACGGGGAACCTGGCATGCTGTAGGCCATGGGGTCGCAAAGAGTTGGACACGACTTAGCAACTGAACAACAACACATCTAAGCACCAAATGAACTTGAACTTTATTTTCTTCCTAATGGGAGAAGTCAGGCCAGAGTGAGAGGATGAGGTGTCCCAGGTGTGACTGGGAGTGTTGGGGAAGGTTTGAGGTGAGGGGTGGGCGCAGGCTAATGGCCGTGGTGCCTGGGAAACCTTCTTAGCTTCCTTCCCTCACATCCTCCCCTCCTCACCTGCTTCCCTCTGTCTTATCAGGGTGCATGAGGGGTGAAGAGGGGCCCCCAAAGCCTGGGCTTCTTCAGGGGCCAAAACATAGTGGACAGGTCTGGGGCTGGAACCCTGGGAAAGGGGAGACCTTGATGACACTAGTTTGTTGTTAAAAACAGTTTGCAGCTATTTTTAGGAAAAGACAAGAACAGAAAAAAGGCAGTGTTAGGATGTGGCTCTTAGTTCCTGATTAATATGCTTATAATCCAGCAAACTTGTTCTGCACTGAAAGTGTCCACGTAATTAAGTACATATCTTCCTATGATGGCGTGGATGGCAACACTCTGAGCTTTCCACTGAAAACTTCAAAAAAATATCTCCTTCACAACACACGGCTTTCCAGGCAAACGGTCACAGACAAAAGACTTAAACGCAGCTTGCAGAAGCAGAGAGAGTATGCTTACTGTAGAATTGGGAAAGGTGGTGTGAAATTGCTAATATCAGATGCTTGGATCATTTCTTTCTAGCAATGTTTTATTCATTCCATGTGGTCCTATTTTGCTCAACTATTTTTTTTTTTTTTTACATAACCTCCAGCAACCTTTCCTGATAACTTAGAAGTAAAAACAGTCATGTCTCCATGTATCTGGGTGGTTAGGTGACCCACACTGGATCCATCTGGTCTGACTCAAGACAGCAGAGAGGGTCACATGAAGCCTTCACCATCCACTCCGGTCCTCTTGCCTGGGATATTCCATGGGCAGAGGAGCCTGACAGGTGACAGCTGATGGAGTCACAAAGAGTAGAACACGACTGAGCACACACAATGGATAGAAAGATGCTAGAACTCAAACCCTGAAAGCAAGTCCGTCTCCTTCGAGTACCTGGTTGTTCTGGGAGGGCCACACGCTGGTTCAAACTTACAGTCGTTCAAAATGTGTGCTAGACAACCGTTTAAGTTTGTCTCACAGGCGACAGGACTGCCAGGACCGGCTTGACCCAGGGGTGGGTACCAGACCCCACTGGACTCGACTCTCCTGGGAACTGGCAGTGAGAACTTGGAGAGCAGACTCTTCCACAGACCCCTGGGGTCAGGTTCCTGAGCTGCCAGGCTCCTGCCGTTTCCTTTTATCCTCCAGTCAGGTGCAATCTGAACAGGCAGCTGCAAATAAATGTTGAGACTAGACTTATGATATTTAAATCATTCCTCAGTCTGTTTTTGAGGAATAGTTGTTGGAATTGTCTCTTATTTGAGAATTGCTGTGTTGCTATGCTCAGCCATGTCTGATTCTTTGTGACCCTATGGATTGTAGCCTGCCAGGTTCCTCTGTCTGTGGGATTCTCCAGGCAAGAATACTGGAGTGCGTTGCTATTTCCTTCTCCAGGGGACCTTCCCGACTCAGGTATTGAACCTGCATCTCCTGCATTGGCAGGTGTATTCTTTACTGCTGAGCCACTAGGAAGCCCTACTTGAGAATAAATCCTGGTGATTATTAATGTTGAAAATTCAGCTTCACATAAGCAAAATATGTTCCTTTGGAAAAACATATTTGATTACATCACTAATGTCAAGTTAAATTACATAGTCTGCAATTTGGGTTTTACTCTTGAACATCTGAATATGTTCCAAGGTTTAAACTATTATCTTTCAAAAGAGTTGCTACATTTTAAAATTACGTTCTTCAGTCATTTTAAGTGCAATAATTATAAAGCCATTCTGTTAAGTTTCTAACTCCAGGCTACAATGCCTCCCAGGCTGCAGAGAAGCCCTGTGTGGCTTCTATCACAGCACCCGGGAAGTGAAGACATGTTTTAGAATCCTGAGACACCATGGAATAAGAGGCTTCTTATCTTGTGCCCTGAGTCTGGTGTGACGGGTAAAGACAGGAAGCCCTACAAAGCCATTGATTTTAGAATTACTGTCATTTGTTCATGTGTTTAGAAACTCTAGGTTTACATTCTCAAGAACAAAAGCAAACTCAGGCTAAGTTAGAAAACCACATAATACAATACACTCTTGATTCTCATTCAGAAAAAACTTCAGAGGAGCGAAGAAACCTGTTAAAATGCTCTCTACCTTTGCTAAAACAAGCCATCTGGTGGCACCGGTAGAGACGTTTGCCTCTAAAAATATAACCCAGTGGGAAAACCCAATTTTTAATTTTTGGAGCAGAGCAAGGTTTGCTACAGGGTCCTGCAAGGAGACGTGTTGCTTATGCCCTGAAAAGCTCATGACCTGAGCCCCCAGGAGGGTTTCAGCAAAGCATTTTTAAAAGCCAGGTTGCTGGGAGCAGGTGTTGGGTGGCAGGGTGTGAGAGGAGCTGGTGTGCAGTTCTCTGATGGGGCTGATGATAACGTCACAGGAGGCGTCCCGGGCTCAGGGCTCACAAGATCAGTCCTTAGGCTCCAGGAGGCCTGGGGCTGTGTGCTCTCGGTCCTCAAGTAGTCAACATCTTCCATTTGATGGAGGGTTTTTACGTCTGTAAAACAACTCCGGAAATGTGCTGTACGCAGGAGAAGCTACAGCAGAGGCAAGGACTGAAGGCCTGTCCCTGCTTGCTTCCCAAAGCCCCACAGTTGGGGGTTGGGAGGAGGGAGTGTCCTGTCCTGTTAGAATTCCTCTCTTTTCTCTGATACTTCTCAACCTTGAGGAGAACAAAGAAAGCCCAATCTTTAATGTAAAACTCTGAAAGACAATTATGTAAGCATTAAAAAATTGTAAACATGACCAAAACTTTAAAGTTTTTATCTAAAATGTTGAAGAATAGGACTGATGTGGGTCTTTTTTGTACACTATTATTTTCAGAGTAGAAAAATCTTTACTTCCACTGTGGAGAATGGAGAGGCTGACGCTGGGTTTTAGGAAGTAAACAGTTGGCTTTTCCGTGATATTCCCAGCGGAGGAGAGAATTGCATTTTCCCAGCAGCCTCCCTGATGATAATTAATGGAAAACAGTTAATGACCCAACTCTTTAACCTCAGAGGACTGACTTTTTCAGGTCAATTGAAAAGTACAGATTATAATTGTACATTTTTTAATGCCTGTATTGTGTGTGTATATATATATATGTATATTTTAAAGGTATGCATTCTTTTAAAATTGAAATACAGTTGATTTCCAATATAATGTTACTTTCAGGTGTATAGCAAAGTGATTCAGTTCTGTATATATGTATATATATTCTTTTCAGATTCTTTTCCATTATAAGTTATTACAAGATATTGAATAGAGTTCCCTGTGCTAGGTGTGTATTTGTTAATCCAAGACTCCTAATTTATACCCCTTCCCAGCGATTCACTTTGAAATTGAAAATTGATCACTATTTCATTGATTACAGTGAAAGGCATTAACTGGTATCTTAGATGCTTCATCAAGTTAAGATAGAGTCCAGATTAACTATCTAAAACTCTAGGGTGATAACACTACTCTTTTTGACAGGCTGAAAATAGTTTTGCTCTTTTTTTCTTTTTGTAGCACCATGAACCATGTGGCATCTTAGTTCCCTAACCAGGGGTTGAACTTGAGCCCCCAGCTTTGGGAGCAAGGAGTCTTAACCACTGGACTGCCAGAGAAGTACCCAACAGTTTTGCTCTCGACAGTGAAAGTCACTCAGTTGTGCCCGATTCTTTGTGACTCTATGCACTGTAGGCCCGGAGAAGGCAATGGCAACCCACTCCAGTATTCTTGCCTGGAAAACCCCTTGGACGGAGGAGCCTGGTAGGCTGCAGTCCATGGGGTCGCAAAGAGTTGGACACGACTGAGCGACTTCACTTTCACTTTTTACTTTCATGCATTGGAGAAGGAAATGGCAACCCACTCCAGTGTTCTTGCCTGGAGAATCCCAGGGGCGATGGAGCCTGGTGGGCTGCCTTCTATGGGGTCGCACAGAGTCGGACACGACTGAAGCGACTTAGCAGCAGCAGCAGCAGCAGCAGCAGCAGCAGCAGCAGCAGCAGCAGCAGCACTGTAGGCCACCGGGCTCCTCTGTCTGTGGCATTCTCCAGGCATGAATACTGGAGTGGGTAGCCATTCCCTTTTTTCGGGGATCTTCCCAACCCAGGGATTGAACCTGCATCTCCTGCATTGCAGGGGGATTCTTTACCACTGAGCCACCAGGGAAGATTCCCATAGTTTTGGTCTTAATGCCACACCACTGACCTGGCTTCTGTGAGCCAAAACTGAGCAGCAGGAGAACTCTTTACACCTTTCCAAGGACGACACCACACGCTTTGTTATGGTCCCCATAAAAGGAACACAATGTAGCTATGATCACTGAGAACTCAGAGTTCCTGGGTCCGGAGCCTGGGGAACCCTCCTCCTTCTGCTCACCTGGAATCACCTGCAGGCGGCCCTGAGGATTGCTCACCAAGGATGGAGGATGTAACCACAACAGACTTCCAGATGAGCCTTTCCTTAGGCAAGTTTATGAGCCTCTCAGTTGTTAATTATGACAGAATTCTTTTCACAGGGCCTTCACAAAGGGAAGAACCAACTCTGTCCTTGGGAAACTCGCTCTTTCACAACTGGAGGCAGGACAGGATAACTTTGTCTTCTGAATACATCGATATATATGTATATGGTGCTGGATATTGGAAGCCTAATTTCTTTCTTGCTGAGAGATTTTTCCTTTCTTCTTTCTGCTCCCTGCTTTTGCCATAAAAACTCCATTGTCTTGGTAGGTACCTTTGGGGGCCTTGGAGTTTCTCTCTCTCCTTTCAGTGTGTAATGTCTCACAGCAAGGGCTTTGATGGGCTTCTCAAGGGGTCATACACCTGGACCAGGAGAGCACCTAAAAGTCTGCACTCTCAGAGGGACAGCAATTAAAAGGACGTGAAAAATAATTTTATGTGGAAAATTTTCTGGTCTAAGCTCTGATCACTTTTATTACTGGGAAAGAATGCATACATGTGTATGCATCTATCTGTACTGACAGATGGATGGGTAGATAACTGCTCACCAGGGTGGCTGTAAAGTTTCCTCTCTCTCACTTTTATCACTAAAAAGAGCACCTGGTCCAGGGAGCACCCCCTCTCCCACTCGGTCTCTGTGCTCTGAATGGAAGGAAGCAGAAATCCTGGTGGAGAAAAAATAATCCCAATGAAGTCAAGTTCATAAGTGTGTGTCTGTCTGTGTGCCTGTGTAGGTGGAGAGATGTTAATTTATTTTGTAGTAAATTAGCAGTTTTGTTGGGTTCTTTGGGCAGAATGCACAGATAAATCACTACTGAGGAGGCTGGATTCCAGCCTGGGAAATTATAGCCTGCTTCTAAAGCACAGCCAGAATCTATTGACTTAGTAACGAAGTCAGTGTCAGAAAAAACATGGGTTTGAATCACCACTGAGCTGACTGCACACATGTAACAGTGTTTTTTACAAACATGCTTTCTCATCTCTAAAAAAGGTTTGACCACCTCAGCACTTCTGACCTAACGAAATTGGTTAAGAATCCAAATAAAAAAGAATAGCAAGAAGAACCACAATAGACAACGCATTTATGCAACACAAATGAATTGTTATTTTCAGTCTAACCTGCTTTTGGAAGGATTTTTTTTACACATTTAATTCTGAAATTATTATAGATTCACTGGAAGTTTCACAAAAGAATGTACACACAGTGGTCCCACACACTCTTCACACAGTTCCACCCAATGGAAACTGCATAAATTGTACAACATCAAAGCCAGGAGACACACTGGTATAATTCTAAGAGCTCATTCAGATTTCATAAGTTTGTATGCACCCGTGTGTGTATGTGTGTGTGTGGTGGAGGGGTTGCCATTTTCTTCTCCAGGGGATCTTCCTGACCCAGGAATGGAACCCACATCTTCTGCGCTGGCAGGTGAATTCTTTACCACTAAGTCACCTGGGAAGCCCGACAGGTGAGTATAGTTCTATGCAATTTTAACACATGAGAAGGTTTGTGTAACCACTGAAATCAAGTGTAGCTTCCTATTGAACCACTGAAATCAAGTACCTTCCTATTGAAAAAGCTTCCCAATGACTTAACAAACAAACAAACAACTTCTCCTTGTGCCAGTTGGTTAAAATAAGATTGGGGAGGAACTTCCTTGGTTGTCCAATGGTTAAAACTCCATGCTACCAAGGTTCCATTCCTGGTCTGGGAACTTAGACCCCATATGCTGCATGGTGCAGTCAAAAGATAAAACAAAAAAACTATGGGGAAAGGACAGATCTAGATAATTAGAATCTGCAAATACGTGATTATTATGAGGATATGAGCGAAGGCACAGGCACAGTTTCTAGTGCTGCAGAATCTGGACAGGTCTGCGGTTGTAGAATTTATCAGCATTTACTTCTGAGCTCTGATCATTGGTCACAGGCATTAACACATGTCCATCCCCCTCCATACTAAATAGCCTTTTAAGAGGTGTTTCTATTAATAGTTAAGAGGATCGACAGACTTAAACTGTACTTTCTGCAAAGATACACACAACGCTGAATAGGAAAATGGTTACTCTTCGGGGAAATCACATTGTCTACTGATAGAAATTCATGCTTAAGAAATTCATCTAGGCAACTATGACTTTAGGAAAAACACCCTTAGTTCCTAAATGGTCTTTCATGCCTGTATTAGTTTTACCAATTTTTTTTTCCCTCAAGCAATTTTGGTGGAAAGCAATCTATACTTTTTCATTGGTGGTGTTTTAGTCACTCAGTTGTGTTCAACTCTTGCAACCCCACGGACTATAGCCTGCCAGGCTCCTCTGTCGATGGGATTTTCCAGGCAAGAATACTGGAGTGGGTTGCGGGTTCTTTCTCCAGGGGATCTCCCCAACCCAGGGACTGAACCCGGATATCTTATATCTCCTGCATTGCAGGTGGATCCTTTACTGACTGAGCCACAAGGGAAGCCCATTTTTTTTCATTACTATATGGGATATAACTTTTATGTCAGAATATCTAAGCATTGATAGTAGCCATAGAAATCTATGGCTAGGTTTTCTGCTTTTTAAGACATTACTTCCTGAAACAAACAAAATGTAGTCATTTGCTGTTGTAAAGGGAAGCTGTTTATGTTGGAGAAAACTGGAAGAATCAGGTTATTATCAAAGTCCTAGTTTTTCTCTTGGGTTTAGTTTGGAAGCCTTTTTGATACATCTTCAATAAGGTAAAGTGAGCGCTGACACTAAAGCTTTCCTATGGTTTTGTATTCTTTCTGGATAAACCCTTTCCTTGCCAAGAACGGTCACGGACTGGGGAGATGGTCTTACCTTGACATTGTGCGTGGCTGTGGCACATCCTTCATTTTCCACGGTTTGGTGAACATTCACATTATATGGCTCAGCCCACGGCAGAGGCAGAAATCGTATCCTCCTCGATGGTCTGGAGAAATGTTTCTGGTGGCCCTGTTGGTTGTCTTGGGAAAGCCTGGGCATGTTTTTACAATAAAGCCTCAATCGAATCCTGTAGCTTGATTTTAACGGTACCAGCCCAGGGTCCACTCTATTTCTCTTCCTTTGGCTGGTGCTGGGCCATCGCTTCGTCTGCTGGGGGCCTCCCTGTAAAGTCGCATCCCTCGAAGCAAGAGGATTATCTGTGTTGTGGGTCAGCAGTTTATCCACAGTCCGTGGGCTCTATTCCAGGATGAGAGTCTCGGTATGTTCTGACTGCCCTCTACAGGTTGCAAGTGAAGTGAAAGTGAAGTTGCTCAGTTGTGTCAGACTCTTTGTGACCCCATGGACTGTAGCCTATCAGGCTCCTCAGCTCTACAGGTAGCAATGTACTCCTACTTCAAATTTAATGCTAAATCAAAACTGAAAGAAATGATTCAAGTGATATATTGCTTAGTATATCGTGATAAAGGAAATAAATCATGTGGTAATATTCTGCATTTGTAGTGTGTGATATGTGAAAAATTTGGACTATACTCTCGAGAGGCAGAGGAGCCATTTTATCTCAGTCTCGTAAAAGGTCCTTCTAGCAGCAGTCAGCTTTGTGGCTGGAAATGCTTGCTAAACTCATAACCACACTTCACTTCAAAGATTATTACTTTTTATTTATGTCTTGTAGAATTAATTGAGGACTTCCTTGGTGGCTCAGATGGTAAAGAATCCACCTGCAGTGCAGGAGACCTGGGTTTGATTTCTAGGTTGGGAAGATCCCCTGGAGGTGGTCATGGAAAACCACTCCACTGTTCTTTCTGGAGAATCCCCATGGACAGAGGAACCTAGTGGGCCACTGTCCATGGGGTCACAAAGAGTTGGACACGACTGAGTGACTAAGCACAGCACAGCACAGAATTAATTGAAGTAATTTCCTTGTGCGATAGTCATCTAACCATGAAGTCAAAACTTGGCTTCTACATCATACTTCCTTTTTGTAAAGTGCTTTATAAATATCAGATTATTGGACTTTCCCTGGTGGTCCAGTGGTTAAGTCTCTGCGCTTCCACTGCAGGGGGCCTGGGTTTGATCCTTGGTCAAAGGTATCTAAGGCCCAGGTGGCTTCTGCTGGGTCTGGAGGAGTACAGAGGTAAGGACCCCAGGTATGCATTGCTGGGGACTATGAACTGAAAGAACTTCCTTTCATAACATAGTCCCAGGCCCCTAAAATGGATATATAAAACTAACATAAGTTGGACCACACATCATGTTAAAAAATTAACTTGAAATCAATCATAGACCCAAGTTTAAGAGTTAAGATTATAAAACTTTTAAAAGGAAACTTAGGAGAAAATATTTGTGATCTCAGATGAGGCAAAGCCTTCTTAGACATGATACCAAAAAGCACAAGTGACAAAAAAAAACAAAACAAAACAGGCAAACTGGATTTCATCAAAATGAAAACCTTTTGTTTTTCAAAGGACATCATCAAAAGAGTGAAAAGACACCCACAAAATAGGGTAAAATATGGCAAATCATAAATACATAATAAGGGACTTATATCCAGAATATATAAAGAGCTCTTAAAAAAAAACTAGCAATGGGTGAATTATGTAAACAGATGTTTCTCAGAAGAAGACAGGCAAATGGCCAAAAAGCATATGAAAAGATGCTCAGCATCTTTGACTTCCAAGTCAAAATCACCAAGGAGATACCAGTAGGTAGGCTTTAATCAAAAAGACAGACAATGACAAGCTTTAGTGAGGATGTCAAGCACTGGCACCCTCACACACTGCTGGGGTGAATGTAAAGTGATACCTTCCCTTTGGAAAACAGGGTTATCATTCAATGTAGCAGTTCCCTTGTAGATATCCGCTGAAGCCAGAGAAGTGAAACATGTTTACCAAACACTTGCATGCAAGTGTCCAGTACTGTAAATCAACCCACATGCCCATCAACTAGTGGAAGATAGACAAAGGTATATCCGCACAATGGAACATTTATTCAGCTGTAAAAAGGAATGAAGTACTGATATGTATTGACACACGAATGAGCCCTGAACATATACGAAGTGAGAGAAGCCAATCTCTAAAGATCACGTATTGTATAATGCCCCTCCTAAGATATCCAGAATCGGCCACTCCTTAGATACATAAAGTAGAGGGGCGGCTGCCTAGGGCAGGGGGGTTTGGGGAGAGATGGAGAATGATGGCTAAAGAGTAAGAGGTTTCTCTTTGGGGCGATGAGAATGTTATAACACTGACTGCAGTGATGGTTGCCCAACTCTGAGAATACAGTAAAAATCTGACATTTGGGATCTATGTCTCAGCATATGCTTCATAACTGAGACTCGTTTTAAGAACGCCTGATTCACTGAATTGTCAAATCCAAGTGAAAGTTAACCGATTTCAAAGCTCTAAATTAACACTTTCGGAATGACGGTTACGATAAATGATCAATAAGCTTTGGCCCCGCTCTCCGCCTCTGGTGCCCCCAGCCCTGTCCCGGGGAGCGCCGGTGTCGGGGTGGGGAGAATCCCTGCTTGCCTCGTAGAAGGGCGCTCCGCGAGCCGTTTTGGGCCCTCCCGGCTTCCGCCTTCCGCGCGGTCACGTGCCCCGGCTCACGTGACCGGCGCTCCTGTCATTCCGCCGCTGCCGCTCCGGCTTCCTCCAGCCTGTGCCGCTCTCAACGTCTCCTCGGTGCGGGACCGCTCCCGCCGCCGCCGCCCAGGCCTCCGGACCGGGAGGACCCCCGACTCGGCTGTGACTCGGCTCCCAGACCGTCGCGTCCTCCTGCCTCCTTTGGGTGCGTTGGGGGGTCCCGCGGTTCGCGGGGTGAGGCTGCTCTTGGGTCGTTCCGGCTGCGGCCCCGGCTCTGCGAGCCTGCGGTTTCCCCGCGTCCCTGCCGCGCTCTGGCTTCCTCCTCTGCCCAGGCGCCCCCGGCCCTCCTCCAGCCCCGGGTTCCCAGGTGTCTTTCCTTCCCGGTCTGAGCGGCGTTTGCGGAACCGCAGAGCCTCCCCCGCAGGGAAGGGCAGGATAGAGCGTGAACGGGCGAGAGGTGCTTTCCCCGGGTCGGGGCCGCGGCTGTGGCCGGCGCGGAGTTCGGGTTGTTCAGGGCCTCGGTGACCGCCCGCCCGCAGGCACCGTCGCCCGCCGCGGGAGGGCCAGCCGAGGCTGGGCCCTCTCGATTCCGCGGTCCCAGTTTGGCCCGAGCGGAGCCTGTTTATACTTGGGCCCGGCCGGTCCGCAGTGCCTCTGTTTGTTTAGACAGCAAATCCTCAGATGTAGAGATTCCTTCCAGACTGACTTAAGGTCGTTGGGACCCTGGAGAAGAATGTGGGTTGTGGTTTTAGCTTGTTTTTGGTCATAACTAACTGTGAGCTTTTATTTTGTAAACTGGATCTTATATTTTGTGTCGTGATACAATCAGGCTTAAGCTTTTATCTTTAAGTTTAGAAGTCAGAATTACTTAAAAGCCCATTATTGTGCATTCATATCATCAGATCAGTCTCCCATTGTTGACTGAGCCTAAAATGTAATCTCTGTTTCAAAAAATTATCTCAATATTGATTTTGAAACTGCTATTAATTTTGATTGAAAAAAGAAAGCTCTGCCTTCTAAGATCTTACATTCCCACTTTGAATCTCTTAATTTGAATAACGTTATAAAAAGACATGTAGGTTTTTCATGTCACTTTAAAATGGTACTTAGTAAATGTAAAGAAAATAGTTGGGTCTATCTATATTATGCAAGTTCTTATTTTTAAGTTGATCTCAACCGTGTATCGGAGAAAGCAATGGCACCCCACTCCAGTACTCTTGCCTGGAAAATCCCATGGATGGAGGAGCCTGATGGGCTGCAGTCCATGGGGTCGAACAGAGTCAGACAGGACTGAAGTGACTTAGCAGCAGCAGCAGCAACTATATAGATTTAAAATACTTTATCTTGTATGCCTATTCTAGTAAGTATGATTTCTGAATTTAATATCTTATGAAAGTGAAAGTCGCTCAATCCTATCTGACTTTTTGTGACCCCATGGACTATACAGTCCATGGAATCCTCCAGGCTAGAATACTGGGGTGGGTAGCCTTTCCCTTCTCCAGGGCATCTTCCCAACCCAGGGATAAAACCCAGGTCTTGCGTATTGCAGGCGGATTCTTTACCATCTGAGCCACAGGGGAAGCCCAATATCTTATGATTACTTTTAAAATGTTACTGCGGTATTAGTGCCAACAAATGGAAAACATTTCCTGGAAAAGTGAAAACCTATAGAGAATACTTTTATGGAGTAGTGTATAACTGGACAAGATTTGAAATATAATGATGTTAATGTTCAGTCTTTTTAATGTTTGTGATGAATGCTCCTAGAGATTATGGTGATAATGATGCTATTGATGATAATAGTAGCAGTTGTTAAAAAACAATCACACCTTGTATTCTGGTTTTGCCTTGCATGCAAATTGAAGATCGGTAGAACAGTCAAGATCATAAGTTTAGATGACCAAGATGGATATCCGGGGCGCTGTGGATGCTGCTGTTCCCACCAACATCATTGCCGCCAAGGCTGCGGAAGTCCGTGCGAACAAAGTGAACTGGCAGTCCTACCTCCAGTAAGTGCTGGTTCGCTGTGAATCAGGGCTGTCATGTGCCTGTGCTTTGGCCTTCTTCATGGTCATGCTTCTGTGAGAGGAACACTGGAAAAAGCCCAACAAATATGGAAGAAAACACTTCCTCCTTAGAACTGTTAGCTGTCACCAGCTTAGTGTGATTGAAACAGCTTGGGGCTCCAGTGGGTGAGCTGTGCTGCTCACAGTGCTTAAAAAAATGTTTTTTATTAAAAATATAAGTACTTATTTTTGGCTGTGCTTGGTCTTTATCGCTTTGCTTGGGCTTTCTCCTGTTGCATCCAGCAGGGGCTACTCTAGTTGCAGCGCACAGGCTTCTCATTGCAGTCGCTTCTCTTGTTATGGAACATGGGCTGCAGAGTGTAAGGGCTCAGAAGATGTGGTGCATGGACTTAGCTGCCTCACGTCATGTGGGATCTTCCTGGGCCAGGGATCGAACTGGTGTCCCCTGCATTGGCAGGTGGATTCTTTATCACTGGAACATCAGGGAAGCCTCTCATAAAGGTTTTAATTTGTCAACTGACTTAAAAAGGACTTTTGTTAAAAGCCTTTGCCTTGGTGTTAGGTAGAACTGCCTTTTAGATTCATAGTCTGACCAGGTGAAAGGAGTAAATGTGCAGTCAGATGTGCGCTTGACAGAACTGCAGGGTCAGAGGGGTGTGGAGGAGGGTGGAATTGGAAGCAGGAAGCCCACTGGGCTGTGGCCATGGGGCTGAGCCACCCCCGAGGGGCATAGAGGAAGGTGTGATTGGAAGCCAGAAGCCTGCTGCGCTGTGGCTATGGGATTGAGCCCCCCCGAGAGTCAGGTAAGTAGGGAGCAGAGTGAGGTCAGGAAGAAGAATTGTCAGGACTGCCTGACTGGGCTGGCTGTCACAGAAGGGGCCAGAGCTGCTGACCTGTTAGGTTGGCTTGGGTGGGGACAGACTGAGACCTGGCTAGTGCCCAGAGGTGGTATTTTATTGAGTTTTGGGGGACCAGGCCTGTGCTGACCACCTCATGTGAATTGTTTCATCTTCAGTCCAGCCCTTTAAAGACAATGTGGTTCTTGTTCGCATCTTGTGGGTCAGTGAGCTCAGATCCTGGGAGGCCCCTGACCAGGAGGTGGTGCAGCTAAACTCTGAAGACAGGTCTGTGGGTGCTGGGCCTGGGGTCAGTGCTCGCAGAGAGAGGAGAGAGGCAAGCATTCTGTATCACTAGCTCATAGGGACCTTTCAGTCCTTTCTGAACAGAAACCTCATTGTCTCTTTCTAGGGGGCAGATGATTTCTTCTGAAGACTGCGAGTTCATTCAAAGATTTGAGATGAAAAGAAGTCCTGAGGAGAAGCAGGAGATGCTTCAGACTGAAGGCAGTCAGGTGATCAGTACAGAGAGCAGACCACAAGCCCTGCCCTGGGTTGTTAGACATTCTAGAGATTTTCTCAGTGATTCTTTGACATTCCTCTTAAGCAAATGTCATAGTTTTACTAAAAATTCTCTTTTGTTGGAAGGCATTTGAGTGATTTCTAGTTTTCTTTGTTAATTTTGGAAAAAATGTCATACTGAGTGTGTATATGTTCCTCCATCCTTTCCAGCATTTTCTGAAACTTTTTTTTTTTTGAAATAGGGTACATTCCTGGCGTGGAAATTGCTGTTTCAAAGTATACAGTATTTTCAAAGTTGCTTAACTTTTTTTTTTTTAAAGAAAATTCTTTGTCTACTTTGTATTCTCACTAGAACAACATCTAACTGCCACCCATCAGAATTTCTGAATTGGGGCCCTGAAGGGCTGAAGGATATGGTGCACAGGCTAGCCCAAATGTACAATCCTGGGAAGTGTGGGAGGAGGCATGTTATGAGTGCCAGTCTTGTTGAATTCTAGAGCGATCGTGACTCAGTTATTAAATTGTAGGATGGAAACTTCTGATTGCAGCACCTGAACTGAATTCCTGTACTTTTGCTGTTTTGGTATTCTGCTTCCTCATAAATGCATAAGCCTTCCCAAAAGACCAAAAAAACCCAAACATCAAAACAAAAATTTAAAATTAGATTGTCTGTGTAACTTCTTCTTTATGGTGTCAAGCGTTGATGATGGCTAGGTCTATCCATTTTAAAATAGTAAACATTTGACATGATAGAAATTATAAAAAATCTGATGTGAGTATGGCCCTCCTGTACTTGGTCACATATGTATGAAAGGATGCATTTTCTATAATTGCATCCTCATTTAGGCAAGAGAATAATATTTTACTGAAATTCCATTAGAGCATTGTATCTGCAGTTGAAAACAGTGATTAATGTTCATGTCCTCTTTTTTTTTTTTTTAGTGTGCTAAGACATTTATAAATCTGATGACTCATATTTCCAAAGAGCAGACAGTTCAGTACATACTCACCCTGGTGGATGATACGCTGCAGGTGGGTGTCTTCCTCAGCAGACATGTTCAGTCCTTACCTTGTGTTTTCCCAGGAGTAGCATTTCTGTAAGGTTTCACTTAAGCACTTGTTTGCTTTCAGGGTGTGATGGTGTGATTTTCTTCACCGTGGAGTTGTCATTTGCTTATCATGGTGAAGATGGGGCTGTCCCCACACTGGCCGTTGTGGTTTTCAGGATTTTGGGGGGACTGGTGTGTCTTTTTTCCACATTTCCTCTGAGTTCTGTGCTGAACACGGCAGTGCTTGATGTACCCCCACAGGCTTTCTGGATGCTCTGCGTACTCACAGATGACACGGCTTCTTCTCCTTCAGTCTTTCTACAGATTTCAGCATCCTTGTGTCCTGGACCAGTGCCGGGTACTGGGAGCTCAGTGGTGACTGTAGGCAAGGTGTTTGCCCTCAGAAGCACGGTGTGTTTGGAGAACATTTTGCTCATCATGTGGGACCTTTCCAGTGGCTTACAGTTTCTATTTAGTGCTCTGTTGTCCCTCAACACAGAGACTCCCTTATTCACAGTATTGTATTTTTATACCCAAGTATAATCTAGGTTTAGATTGTTGGCATCCAGAGTAATCCTTTTTGAAACAGGCCAACTGGCTACAAAATCCATGGCCTGTCGATGTTAATGATGACCTACTTGGACTTACAGTTTTTTGATGAAGTCATTACCATGAGTATTTCAGTTCTAGACTCTAATGATGTGTTACTGAAGGAGATAGTTTTCTACTCTTCAAAAACATAACTGGTACTATAAACCAAAATGAAAATCCTTGGGGATTTCCCTGGTGGTCCAGTGTCTCCCAGTGCAGGGGGCATGGAGTCTATCCCTGGTCAGGGAACTAAAATCCCAAATGCTGCAACTAAGACCTAGTGCGGCCAAGTGAATACATATTAAAAAAACACAGTGTATATATTTATTTTGGCCCTATTGTGCAACATGTGGGTTCCTAGTTCTCCAACAAATGTTCTGACCTGACTACCCTGTGTCGGAAGCACAGGATCTTAACTACTGAGTCACCAGGGAAGTCTCAAAACCATTGCGTTTAAAAAGATTTATTGATCTGAGAATTAGAATGACTGTTGATGTGTTTATTTGCGTCATTGCCAAATACTGCTTCTTAACCACTGTATTCACTTAGTGAATCAGGTAGTGGATTTCAGCCATCGATACACAGAGAACATTTCAGTGAGAGGTAGAGCTTGTATTATTTGAACTGAGAAACTAAGAATTAATTGTTCCTCAAATCTGTCTGCTGGTATATGCTGGTTTTTGCTGTCTACACCTGCCCTGATTTTACTAACACAACATGCTAGGAGTAACCATGAACATTCGAGATTTCTTTAATTCCCTGTTTCCCCTGCCTGCCTGGAAATAGCTTGAGGTGCTTCCTGTGGATCCTTCCATCTAGACCTAAACTGGCGTCTTTCTGCCTCTTCCCGACTTTGTGTGGATGGAGGGCGAAGGTGTCCGGACAGCAGTGCGAGGGGCAGGTCAGGAGCAGGGCAGGCTGAGGAGAAGTGCAGGCATCTGTTAGCATGGCTTACTACAGTTAAATTAATCATAATACATTAGAGGTGATTTTTATTTAAAGACATCTTCCCCTGTCCCCGTCACCACCCCCTGCTCCACTGTAGTAATAATGGGGGGACAGATCTCATACAGACTGGAAAAAAACACACTGATTGAGGGAACGGAGAACGAAAGGCTGAGAAGCGGTGCATAATTGTCATGTTCTTTAACAAAATGCATTCTGATCAATGATTGTTCTTTCTAAGGAAAATCACCAGCGTGTTAGCATTTTCTTTGACTATGCTAAACGTAGCAAGAACACTGCCTGGTCCTACTTCCTGCCGATGCTGAATCGCCAGGATCTCTTTACTGTTCATATGGTGAGTTTTGAATTGATCACGTTTCTGATTTCAGGAAGAACACCAGTTATGATTAGGTGACCTCCCAGTTGCCAGAGGAGTGGCTGCTCTGACGCTGATTTTTCAGAGCTCCATTTCCTTACTGGTGGTTAGTGACGGGTGTTGGGGGTGGGGATGGGGGCCGTGGGAATGGGGCTGGGTGCTCAGAGGAGGCGGGATTGCCCTGATACAGTTCAGATTTTGCAGAGCATTCCATGAGTTTATTGACATAAAAGCCTGGGATTTTGAAACACTGACTTGCTTATAAAAAGTACTCAAAGAATGAAGCAGTATTTTATACTGCCTTTTTCTCCCTGTCTATATCTGTCAATTTCCAGGTTTATTGATGTGTAACTGGCAAAACTGTAAGATACTTGAAGTATGCATGATGATTTGAAGAACATATAATGCCTATTTAATAAAAAAATTCATGATTTGTTTTATAGCTTGAAGAAAATTGAGAAGTTTTTGATTGAGGAGAAAAGAGTATTTGTTTCCATTGTAAGAAATGACTATTTCATACCTAGGATATATTTTGTATCATGATATAGATAAAGTGTGAGACTTTCAGGGGCTTGAATGAGTGAGGTGGTGCTGGCAATGTGTTGTGGAGATGGCTCAGGACTCTGGCAAGTGGTTTGGTGAGAGTCTCTAAGGACTTTGGTGTTCTTTTGATCTTTGCTGGTCTTGTAATGAATCCCAGTCTTACTTTTGAAACTCAGAATAAGGTAGGGAATGTCCTGAAATTCTTAACATACAACTGATTTTGGTTCACTTTAATGGAAGTATTTAAAACTACATTTGACCTTATTAAAATATTTTTAAAAATGAAATATAATTTGTTATGTTGGGACAAGTTGAGAGCTAAAAGAAGTCATGCTACAAAATGGTTACAAGTCCTGCTTTTTAGGGTTGATGTTGTGATTTTTAGAATAATATTCAAATGCAGTTCTTGTTTTTCAGGCAGCAAGAATTATTGCCAAGTTAGCAGCTTGGGGAAAAGAACTGATGGAAGGCAGCGACTTGAATTACTATTTCAATTGGATAAAGACTCAACTGAGTTCACAGGTAAGAGACACTCCTCTTAGTATTCTTAAAAGAATGTAGCGTCTGGTTCTGTAAAGCTACTTAAGATATTTATGTGAAGTTGCAGAAACTCTGTGTTAAACTAGAGCCATCTTGAACTCTTTGACTCAGCCATGCTGCTCACAGGTCTGATAGGGGCTTTACCTTTTCTCTCTCTGACTGGCTTCCACTCAGACCTTCCTGTCTCTTCTGCCACTTGGGATTTTCCCATCTTGCATTTCTGCAAGTGGGGAGGATTGCCCTTCTCAGAAGGCGGCTGCCAAGGTCACATGGATTGGAGGATTGGAAGGACTCACACAGCTTCAAAAGATACACTCTGGGTGGCCTGGGGCCGCTGTCTCTAGCTTGAGATGCTGTCTCATGCAGCAGCTGCCTCTCTGGATCCACCATGTCCTCCTGGGATTGAGTTTGCAGCCACAGGGAAACAGGTGGCCTGCTTGCAGGTTATCTTGCTGCTGTCAGGCCTCTTGAACCTCGCTGCTCCGTGAAGGAAGACAGCTCACGGGTGTGACAGCTGGCAGATGACAAGTTGTCTCTTTTGTCTCCCTGGTTCCCTGGAGCAGGACAGGTGACTGGACACTTCCAGGGGCTGAGCTGAGGGTTTCTTTCCTTCTGGGGGTCCAGTGAGCAAGTGTGAGGTGGTAGGGCACTTGGAGGGAGTAGCCTCAAGGGAGCAGTGAGCCGAACTGGGTGGGGAGGAGATCCATGGAAGGACAGGTAGGAGGCAGGGTGGTGTGTGTGGCGGTGTGGGTGACAGCAGGGGTGAGGCCAGGAGAAGCATTGCTGGTAGGTGTGGTGGTGACAGTGTTAGATCACAAATAAAGGTCTACTTGAAATAAAGTTTTGGAAAGGTGTCATTTACACTTTAGGTGGCCTTATGATCTTAATAGAGTTTAATTTGAAGCATGAGAGAGACACCATGACATTTTGCTTGGATTTATTTTTTGTCTTATCCTCCCTTGCCTTCGTTTGGGTGGGGCGGGGGGCGGGTGGAGCCTCATAGTCTTTTCTGTTTGGACAGGGAGATTCTGAAGTGTCTTGAACAAAATCAGTTATTTTCTCTGTCAACAGCATACATTTTTACAGGTTTTGGGCTTAATTTTTAGAAGTATTTTTATATGAGCCACAAGTTTGCAGATTTTATAGAATTGTTGAGGGATTTCAAAAAGAAGATATTTAGAAAGTGAAAAATAGCTATGTGAAGACAAGGTTTAAAACTCGTGAGTGTGTACCATTTGGGATGAGAATGTTTAATTACATAGGTAACCCCTCATTCCCATTTCCCCCCCCCCCCCATTCTGAGGTTAGTTTTCCCTTTGAGCAGACATCATCTTGCTTTGGGATCAGCTGTGAGGCTGTGTGGTAGCCAGACTCTTAAAACCAGAGTGGGTAGCAGAGATTGCTTGCTGCTGTATGCTTCCAGCACGCTGAGTCGTTTCAGCTTAGACTTCTCCTCATGGGAGTAATGTTTGTGTTGTGCCTCACAGGTGAGCTGTCCCTGTTAGCACCATTAGCTGCGGTTGTAACCATGGCCAGTGGTTGGGTGGATATTCCTCTAGTCCCTAGTTCAGTTCAGTTCAGTCACTCAGTTGTGTCTGACTCTTTGCGACCCCATAAATTGCAGCATGCCAGGCCTCCCTGTCCATCACCAACTCCCGGAGTTCACTCAAACTCACATGCATCGAGTCGGTTTTGCCATCCAGCCATCTCATCGTCTGTCGTCCCCTTTCCCTCCTGCCCCCAATCCCTCCCAGCATCAGAGTCTTTTCCAATGAGTCAACTCTTCCCATGAGGTGGCCAAAGTACTGGAGTTTCAGCTTTAGCATCATTCCTTCCAAAGAACATCCGGGGCTGATCTCCTTTAGAATGGACTGGTTGGATCTCCTTGCAGTCCAAGGGACTCTCAAGAGTCTTCCCCAACACCATAGTTCAAAAGCATCAATTCTTCGGTGCTCAGCTTTCTTCACAGTCAAACTCTCACATCCATACAAGACCACTGGAAAAACCATAGCCTTGACTAGACGGACCTTTGTTGGCAAAGTAATGTCTCTGCTTTTGAATATGCTATCTAGGTTGGTCATAACTTTTCTTCCAAGAAGCAAGCATCTTTTAATTTCATGGCTGCAGTCACCATCTGCAGTGATTTTGGAGCCCCCAAAAATAAAGTCTGACACTGTTTCCCTATCTATTTGCCATGAAGTGATAGGACCAGATGCCATGATCTTCGTTTTCTGAATGTTGAGCTTTAAGCCAACTTTTTCACTCTCCTCTTTCACTTTCATCAAGAGGCTTTTTAGTTTCTCTTCACTTTCTGCCATAAGGGTGGTATCATCTGCATATCTGAGGTTATTGACATTTCTCCCGGCAGTCTTGATTCCAGCTTGTGCTTCATCCAGCCCAGCGTTTCTCATGATGTATTCTGCATAGAAATTAAATAAGCAGGGTGACAATATACAGCCTTGACGTACTCCTTTTCCTAGTTGGAAGTAGTCTGTTGTTCTCTGTCCAGTTCTAACGGTTGCTTCCTGACCTGCATATAGGTTTCTCAAGAGGCAGGTCAGGTGGTCTGTATTCCCATCTCTTTCAGAATTTTCCACAGTTTATTGTGATCCACACAGTCAAAGGCTTTGGCATAGTCAATAAATCAGAAATAGATGTTTTTCTGGAACTCTCTTGGTTTTTCAATGATCCAGTGGATGTTGGCAATTTGATCTCTAGTCCCTAGTAGAAGCAGGTATTTCAGTGTTTGGAACAATTTTCATCAGACCCGAGCTTGTTGGTGTGAGGTGAATGTTCTTAGAGACCTTTCTGTGTCTTTCCAGCGTGCTGGCTCTCTCTTTTTTAATTGCCAAGTCTCTGGCCTTGCTCAGGTCTAGCTTCTCTGCTTTGCACATCGTGTTCCAGGGAGAGTTTTCAGCCCCTTGTGCTCTGAGTCTGGTCACTGCTTCCACTGGGCTGGCTGCTGCCTCTTGCTGTGGGCAGACACTCCTCCCCCAGCCTTTGGTCAGGAGTCAATTACAGCCCTCTTGTCTGAGGAATGAAGTATTGACTTGTTCGGGATTTTTTTTCTTCTTTGCTTAAATGCCGTGTGATAACACTGTCTCTGAAGGTCTCTTTTTCTGTATCATAAGCATTTTCTCTCTCATAAAAAAGGACCACACTTTCATGATTCTAATAAAAATAAACTTTTAAAAGTCTGAATTAGGTGCAAATTTGAATATTTTGTTTTTCGACTTCACAGTGACATTTAGGAGCCTTCTTTCTGATAGTTTGAGCATTAATTATACTTGTGTTATAGCGGCTCATGCCTAGCACTTAGCCAGTAATAGTTGTTAAATAAAACAAAAGAAAATTTTCCTTGCAGAAATTCATTATCAATTTTCTCTTGCATACTCAGCTTCTGGCTTTCTATTTTAAATTTCCTTTGCCCATTCCTGTTTAACCTGTGAGGTTCTGATTGTCATTATAGCGTGTTAGCCTTGCTGTGGATAGCCTCATCTTTGAGTCCCGCATAGTATCTTTCCATCATCAGACACTTGTTTTGAAAGCTTCGAAGCAGAACACAGTGTAGATAGTTGGGCTTAAGATATTGTCTTATTGGAAAAACAGTTCAGGCAGTAAATCCTGAGACTTGGAAATTTTGCACCAGCTGCACGTAAACAATTTAGCTGGAACTTAGTATGTAGTTTATTATTTTAAGATAATTTAGGATAACTTACTGATTAAGATATCTGGAAGAATGTAACAATGTTTAGAATATTTCATATATTCCCATGCTTTTTATTAGTTGATGATACTCCATTAAATAGGACTAGGAAAATAATGATAAAATTAGTAAGCTGATAAAGTAGGATAAGATTAAAAACAAAACTAAGTAATGAGTTATTTATTTCATAATAGAAACTGCGTGGTAGCGGTGTCGCTGCTGAAACAGGAACAGTCTCTTCAAGCGATGTAAGTACACTCCCTCTTCATTCACTGGCCTCCTCACTCCCCAAGCATCAGTTACTTTGAGCCATAGACAGTTAGCATCCCCTGGATGTAAGTCCACAGATTTGGTGCCGCCTCCACTTCGGTTAGTGGAGTCCTGAACGCTGTGCATAAGCCTTCCTAGGCTGTGGGGTCACATTCTGCTGTCTCTGGATGTGGGACGCCCTCTTCCTGTTGCGTTCCCCTTCAGGCGGCTGTATCTCGGGCCTGAGGGTCAGAGCGACTTGAGTGAGTTCACCAGAGCTGCTGTCTTCAGACCCTAATGTCCGACAGATCCATGAGCCCCGTGTCAGGCAGCTGGAGACAGTTCAGTTCCCTGCTAGTCCGAAGACCCACTGTTTGCCCTTGTTGCTCAGGATTTTCTGGAGGCCTATGGTGGGGGCAAATCCCCCCTTTTCAGGCCAGACATGCCCCACGTTTCTGTAGAGCCCAAAGGTTAAATGTTAAAACTAATCATATCTCCCCAAATTCCTTTCCTGGTTAGAATAATCTCCCCTGGTTGGGAATGGTTTGATTTCACTGTATTCAGAAGAGTTCAAGAATTGGCAATAAATGTGGACAAGTAGGAGCTGGCACAGTAAGTGCCAGTTGAGAGAGAGGTGGGGAAAGAGTTAAAAATATAGAAGAGTTGTATCTACATTCCCACCTGCCTGTGATAGGCCTCAGCCAAGTTCAGGGGGAGCCACATGGGATCCGTGTTCATAATCTGCAGCAAACACCCCATATGTGTGCTCGCAGACTAGGGAGGGCAACAAAATCCATTTCAGAGCCAAGAGGGGTGCTTCTCTTGGGGTGTGGGTGGAGGGACTTGACCTCTTAACCCTAGCACACTTGGGTGTGTTAGGCCAGAAATCAGCACAAGCCTTCTGAGGTGGAATCAGAACAAGGTGTAGAACCAGGTGAGCAGTTTGGGGGCTGGGTGGGGAAGGAGGAGGTAGGCTCCAAGTCTAGATGCTCAACCACAAGCAGACGTTTAAGTTAGGAATCTTTGTCTTATATGACTTGAGTTTTTTCCTATCAGTTTGAAATTTTGAAAAATCGTTTGGAAAATCATCTGGTTAGATTTGTCACATATTTTAAAGGTGTTTTGAATGACACATGTCTATAAACTGAATTGGTTGTTAAAGGGTTTGGAAGCTATTTAGGCTTCCGCAGTGACTGAGCTCTGGTCACATGACATCCCTTTCTTGCTCTGTTCTGTCTGTCACGTGGAACACATGATCCTGTTGACCTGGTGGTGGTCAGTCAAAGTGGGTTGTCTGGTGGACCTGACACGTACATCCCAGCAAAGTTAGTAGCATCGAGGGTAATTCTGGGTGGAGAGAGGATGGCCTTTGATGTCCAGTCTCTTCCCTTTAGTGTCCTGCGCACCTGAACATATTCCGTCTCTTCCTGAAGGGTCCTGCTTCTTCAGAAGGCTCTCCACTTGGAAAGCAGATGAGAGAGGGGTGTCAGCACTCCTTTGACGGTTTCATTTTAGTAGGGGGATCGGAATTGGTAACTGGTATTTATGGAGCTCCTACTATATGCCTGGCACTGTTTCAGTCACCCGGCATTTACATCTCCTTGAATATTCACAGCTCGTCTTTGATGTGGGTCTTACCATAAGCCACATTTCAGGGATGAGCAGTGAGGCCACTGAAAAGGCACACTGGCTTGCCTGAGGTCATCCACTTGCCCACGGTCATCTGGTCATGGCAAAACCGCCATGGAGACAGTGTCCTTCCCAAGAGGGGTTCTAAGACCTGTGGACTGAACCTGGGGCTTTAGACATTCTCCAAGTTGCCTTGCCTACTCAGACTTTTAAAAAATAGCCATGTTACATCTTAAAATCCGTTTAGGGTTTCAGGCAGTGTGCAAATGGGGTTGGGTAAACTGCGTTCCCTACTGCTGCCACTTGATGTCAGTATAAGACAAGCAGGGCACAGCTCTGCACTGCAGTATGAGAAGCATGATGCCTCAGTCTTGGCTTCTGAAATGGCACAGAAGTGACATCCCAAGTTATGAGTGGACCCGTGTAGACATTTTTATTTAAATTATGTTCAATAGATGAACTTTGCTTAAAATGCATATGTTATTTTTACCTGAATGTGAAGATCATGAATGACTTCAGATTTCTCGTACTTAGGCTGACTAACGTTCTACTGTCATTCAGCTCTTTGCTGACTCCTGCATGTGGATTATTAGTTTTCGGTTTTTCCAAGGAAATCGTATAGCCTTGGCATTGATTGCTGTGCTGATGCCCTGACAGAAAGAGGAACCCTGTGATATCTCCCAGCCTTTGGAGGAGCTAGAAGAGTCTGGACATCCTTTTCCCTTTGTCCAGCTTCTTCCATGCCTGTGTGCAAGGGAGCAAGGGGACTGCCTGCTCCCTGTCTGGCCATGTCCTTTTCTCTGGCTGTCTCTGCTGTGGACCCAGCTCAGCCCTGGTTATTGCTGGGTGGATGTAGTTTCATTGGCAATAAGTAACACAGTCAAGTTGCCAGGTTCTCTTGTCACTTACTCTGTCTTGCCATTTAATATTCTGGAGCAGGTCTGTCCAGTGGAACTTGCCATGATGATGGAAGTGTTGTTCTTCATATTCTCATTGTCTACTCTGGGAGCCCCTCGCACACATGGCTCCTGAGCCCAGAAATGTGGCAAGTGTGAGTGAGCAGATCAGCTTTCCATTTTATGCAGGCTTTTTGGTTACTTTGTTTGCAACTTTATCAAAATATGTTTCTCATACTATATAGTCCTTCCACTTGCAATTCAGCAGATTTTCATATTTTTACAGGGTTGTACAACCATTGCCACAATCTAGTTTTGTAGCATTTTCAACACCCCAGGAAGAAACCGTGTTCTCATCAACAGTCACCCCTATCCTAACCCCCTGCCTGCCTCTGGCAAGCATTCACCTGCTTTCTGTCTCTGGACTTGCCTCTTGCAGCCATTTCATGTGAGTGAGTCATGTGATACATGGTTATCTGTGACAGGCTTCTCTGACCTAAAAGTATCATGTTTTTAGTAACAGCATTTTAGAATGAAAGGGGAAAAGAAACCTTAGCATTTTTGACTTTTGGCCAAATTCCTTAAATTGTATTTTCTGGCAGTTCCGACATTCTTGTTAATGTGAAGTTAGTTTTATAGCTTTGATTCTATTTTAAATTTAAGGCTATGTTTTTTCTTTTTTATAAATTTATTTATTTCACTTTTGGCTGTGCTGGGTCTTCGCTGCTGTGCAAGGGCTCTCTCTTGCTGTGTGTGCAGGCTCCTCGTTGCGGTGCCTCTTGTTGCAGAGCACGGGCCCTAGGGTGCAGGCTTCAGTAGTTGTGGTGTATAGGTTTAGTGGCTGTACAGGATGTGGGATCTTCCCAGACCAGGGATTGAACCCGCGTCCCTTGCATTGGCAGGTGGATTCTTAACCATTGGGTCGCCAAGGAAGCCCAGCTGTGTTTTTAATTTAAGACTTTTCAGTCTTTCAGAGGAGGTGGAGAATGTTCATGATTTGTTTCTTTAACGTCTGTTGATGAGTTTATCAGAAGTGCTGCCCAGTAGCGGATGTGAGTGAGCTGCATCAGACACCTGGATAGGGCATGCTTGTTATTAACTCCAGTCCCCTCTCACTGGTGACTTGTCAAGTCTGTGAGGACCTCAAGAAGTTCACGACCAATTATGTGTCTTTGTGCAGGTTTCCAGAGCATTACTATTTACCAGAAGCACTTCCTGGATCATTTTCATTGTTCAATTGCCTTTTATTTTCTTGTCATAAAATTAGTATGTTTTAAACATTGAGGATCATTAAAGTATATGCAAAGAATGAATGTTACAAAAAGGAGAACAGATAAGAAGCTATCAGTTTTGCTATTCTGATCGGATGTTTGGAAGGATTGTGTATATTCTAGCAATGCAAAAGGAAATTAAATGGTAAAGTATTTCAGTGCCAGACTTTCCTTTACATAACGTTTGTTACCATGGCTATATATTATCATAATAAGGTAACCTAATATTGTATTTCAAATATGTTCTTGGAATTGCATACAAAGCTGTCATTTATAAAGTAAATCATATTTTCTGAAGTCCACAATAATTTTTCCCTACAATAAAGGATCCCAGTAGTCATGTAATTAAATTACATGACTAAGCAAATTAAATTGAAAGCAGTACTTGAAGGAGATTTATAAATTTGTAAATTAATAGTGAAATTACTTTTTTGGTAAGACAAATCTAAGATGAAATTATTTTAATTTAGGTATTAATTTAATATAGGTATTTTATGAATGTTGACTGGAGAGTCTCTCTTAATAACCCAACTTCAAGAGAATTCTTGTGCTTTGTGTGTTTTAGTTCCTGAATATGAGGTAATTTTAATGATGATGTACATTGTAATGTTTTGTGTTTAATGGAAACTGATGTCAGTTTAGATTTGAGTAGCAGAGGTTTGTTGTTTTTTAATTTGGTGGGCTGGTATTGCTTTCTTGTATTGATGAGACAACAATTTTGAAGAGTTTCAGTGATATGCCAGAGATAATTTAGCAAAACTTCTGATTGCTAAAGCCTCTCTCCCTCTTTGCCTCCTTTCCTTTCTTTGGTCACTTTTTTTTCATGTCATAACTTTTTGGGGAGGAAAAAACGACCCTTTCCTTTTTCTGGGTTATTCTGACTGGTCAGAGAATTAAATTGATGTGAGACAGAGGAACAGGAGAAAATCAAATTTAATTACATATATACAGGGTTATGTCATTGTACATGGCTTTTGGTAGATGTAACCACTCATGCCTGGAGCACTTGATTTCTGGAATGGAGTTGCCAGGGCACAGGGTACATGTGAATTTAGATCCAGCAGTCCAGTCACTTTTCTAAACCAGTTTGCACATCCGTCAGCAAAGGGAGACGGTTCCAATTTCCTCCTGACACTAACATTGTCCGGCATTACTCTCTAAAGTGAATGTCGTGATAGAAGCAAAAACTACACGTGCACACTTGTGTGTGTGTGAGGTGTCCACCCTGACTTTTTAGCTCTATGGGAAAAGATTTGTTTCCTAGTCATGAAACATTGAGTGCTTTAGGGGTGGGTTAATCACCAGTCCTGGAGGATTTCATTTACAGCTGGCTTCTGGGGTTTATTTTGGTTGGTTGTGTGCTTGATGGGTTCAGCTCTGTGCTTCACTGATGCCGCCAGACACACGTGTGTTTCCATTATCTCTAGACAGCTGTTCTTCTCTGCATTGCAGACTTTTTCTTTTTTTTAAGTGCCCACGATTGCAAAATTTAGAGGAATATTATCTTTTAGTTTGTACTTAAATCCCTGCGTTATGGAGACGGGTGTTGAAAAGTGGTCTGTAAACACTGTAGCAGCTCTAGTGTAACTCTGGCACAATGTCTCTGCAGTTCCTATGTGTATCTTTTGTTGCCTTCCTGCTTTATCATTCCTCGCTCCTTGAATTATTTTTAATTCTCCAGAATATGGATCTGGGGGCCCCTCTTGAATTCTGCCAGTTGCACCATAATGTAGGAGAATTCCATTGTCAGCCATATTGGAGAGTGTATTTGATGATCTTCTCTTAAATGTATTGAGAAGTCAGGTTGCTTTTTCTCTCCCAGGGAGGCTTGTGCACATTGTAGCTGGATCTTCGCCTAGCCTGTCACATGTTAGCTAATGAGATTATCCCACACCCTACGGGATGTGCCCTGTTATTCCCCCACTTTATTGGTGGGAAGCTCACTCAGGGACCCGAGACTTGGAGGTGGCCAGGTATGGCAAGCTGGTCCCAGAGCCTTTGTTCTTAACTGCGATACTCTGTTACTGCCTTTCTTTCCTGGTGGAGGAGTAGATGTGTGAGCCCGTGGGTCAGTTCATCTGGAGAGAGGAGGGGCTGGAGTTCTGGGAGGTAACTGGAGGTGGAGGTCTGGTCCTCAACGGGGAAACTAACGGTTGGACCTGGCACTTGAAGGTCACTGCTGACCCTAGCAGTTGCTATGTAGGTGGGGTGGTAAGATGGAAGAGAAGTAAGAACCTGGTGATGGACCTTTCAAGAAACCGTCATGTATTAGGAGGAAGAGAGATGCAGAGGTTGGTACTGCATTTAGGGATAACATGAAGGTGAGAAAGATAGAGTATATTTAGGTGGTGAGTAGAGGAAACCAACAGACACTGGAGCTACATGTTGCGCTGTGAGAGAGGAGTGGGCTGCAGGCCTCCTGGGGCTGCGGGGCCTGGACAGCAAGTACTGCCAGCCTCTGCTGGACTAGAGGCATGTGGGAATGGACGTAGGTATAGTGCCATGTAGGGTGTGGTGTTGGCAGCTGAGCGGCTCTCTGGCTGCTGGAACGAGGGAGGAAGGCAGGGCAGGAGGGTGTGGGTGATGGTAGAGGTGAGAGCATGGGCGTGGCTCTGGGGAGGGCATGGGTGTGGCTCTGGGGAGGGTGTGGGTGATGGTAGAGGTGAGAGCTTGGGCGTGGCTCTGGGGAGGGCTGAGAGTGCCTGAGCACCAGGTGGTGGTACAGGTCTCCAGCAGGGCCTGGATTGTGTCTGTGTGGGAGCAGAGGCGATGACTCACTGCAATGATTGAAGGCTGATTACTCTCTTTAGAAATAAGTCATTGAATAATTTTATACATGACACTAAATAGGATGATGTGAGAGAAAGCTAAGGAAGTGATATAGTTTCCTTTGTTTAACTGAAGGCGGTTATTCAGTTGTCTGTCAGCATTTCGTTCACTGAAAATAATTTCTGAGCTGGTGTTGGACTGCCTCGTGGTACATCACAGGCGAGAGTGCGGTTTTAGAAGCAACATCTTTTATCTGCTCGTTTATGTGTGAATGCTGAAGCTGTAACTAGCAACGGAGAAGCCATTTTAAAAATGTGTCGTGTATTGCAGTATAGAATGGTAAATGGACCCGGAAAAAGACAGCGAACCAAGAAATTTTTGTGTTGAGATTGATGATAAGTGGAAGAGGAGAGTGTGCCCTAGGCTGCCTTTTTGTTCATTATTGGAAAAAGCTTGCCCAGACTCTTTCTCTCAACAAGAAAGACGGAATTCTGCTTTCGTGAAGGGCTACTTACCTGCTGACCTTATTGGAAAAATACATACATATTTTCTCCCATTATGGAAGGTTGTTTTAGAACTGAAAATTCACCTTTTTTTTAGGTCATTAATTTTTGCTAACATTTTGAGTTTTTAGGCAACTTATGTTAGTACTATTGGATATATTGTGCTTTGGGTAACTATGTTCACTACTTTCTAGGTAAAACCTAAGATAACCTTTCCCTGATGAGTTTCGATTATTCTACCAAATATACTTATATCATTGTGTTTCTGTGTTTGAGTGCCTGGAATTTCTTTGAAGTGTCAGCTTTTAACAAGCTTAGTTTAAATTGAAACGTAGAGCTTCAGTAGCATCATGTGTGTTAGGTTTCGTGTATTTATATGACATCCACTGTCCTCTCCTTTCTTTTTTCTTTCCATTAGCATGCTCTTTAAGGCCAGAGTCTGAAATTTCCCCTGTTCCTTCATTTTTTACAGATGTAAGGCTCATGGTAAATATTTAGGGAGAAGCCCAGGCCAGATGTCACAACAGCTTTTCTAAGATGGAGTTGCCTGCAACTTCTTGGGGATTATTTACTCATATTTATTTCAAGCTTCAGATTTAACCTCAGTTTCTCTAAGAAACTGCTGCTGAACTGATAGTTTTAAAAAGTCATAATCTTTTTCACATGTTTAATTAGGTTTTATATGCTGTATAGTTTTTTTTAAGTTATTTTTTATTGAGTTTCTATGAAATGTCTTAACTCTGTGCTATATGAACTACTTTACTTAATCCTAAGAGTACCCTTTCAGAGTGCTTAGCAGTGTCATCCTTACTAAGGATGGTTCAGCAACCAGCTTCATATCATTCAGATATGGGCCCATCTCAGAGACTACACTTCTGTCTTTTTCATTTTATTGTTGATCTTTGATATTTATATAATTATGAAGAGCAGTATTGTCTGTATCATGCCTCTCTTCAGGGGTAAGTGAAACACTGCAGGATAATAAGCTGTTTATCAAACCATATCAAAGACATAACTACTGTGTTCCTTGATTTCCCTGATTAGATGTAGGCTTGAACCATGTAGGCTTAATTTCACAAAAGAAGTCAGCTTCATTTCTAAGAGTCAGAGAGGAAAGTGAAAAGGAGAATTGACTTTTGAAAAAACAAGAGACTTTTGGATGTTCTGATATTACCATCAGAAACCCTAGTAAACAAACTCCAGACCCTGGCATCTGTGCAACCTGGTGACCTGAGGTGCTTTCTCCCACGCAGAGTTCCCAGTATGTGCAGTGCGTGGCCGGGTGTCTGCAGCTGATGCTCCGAGTCAATGAGTACCGCTTCGCCTGGGTGGAGGCAGATGGGGTGAACTGGTGAGCCCTCACTTGCCATGTGGGGTAACGTTTAATCACTGAAATGAAGGTGTTTTTTTAAAAAAAAAAATTTTTTTTCAAACGTCTTGTGTGATGTTTTTCCCCAGGAAACATGCTGGAGACTCAGGGCCCCTGGTTTTCCTTGTTAGTGTGTCAGGTTGGTGCTCGCTACCTTGCCCGAAGCAACATTCCAGACTCCAGAGGGAAAGCAGGCCTTCAGCGTAGACATAGCATCTTGTTTGTGTACACAGTTTAGTCCCTGGTGCCTCAGCGGTAAATAGTCCTCCTGCCAATGAAGGAGACATAGGTTCGATCCCTGGGTCAGGAAGATCCCCTGGAGGAGGAAATGGCAACCCACTCCAGTCTTCTTGCCTGGGAAGTCCGACAGACAGAGGAGCCTGGCGGACTACAGTCCATGGGGTCACAAAAGAGACGCAAGTTAGCAACTGAACAACAACAACAACATCTTCTAGGCAAAGTTCTATTTCTGTGTAGGGGGCTGATCACCAGTCATGTTCCCAGAGGCCAGCCAGGAGCCTGGTGTGCAGGCAACCCACTTCTTAGGACAGCTGTCTCACGTGTTAGCTCTCCTCCGCACAGAAACCTGAAGGTGACTACACAGGTAGTGTTTCTGGTCTGTTTATCTTCTTCAAAGTGATGTGATATTTGGGGCAGGGCAGTAAGAAAGGATAATTATTCATTTTACTATTATATCATCTTCTAGGTGATTTCATCATCCATTTTTTAAAAATAACTTTTGTCTTTACTATTTTTTTAAATCATACTTGAGAATAATGAGTGATGATAAAATAAGATCTAGGATGGTGAAATAGTGTGATTCTTCAAATTATAGTTAACAAACTCATAGTATCAGTTCAGTTCAGTTCAGTTGCTCAGTCGTGTCTGACTCTTTGCAACCCCATGAATCGCAGCATGCCAGGCCTCCCTGTCCATCACCAACTCCTGGAGTTCACTTAAACTCATGTCCATCGAGTTGGTGATGCCATCCAGCCATCTCATCCTCTGTCGTCCCCTTTTCCTCCTGCCCCCAACCCCTCCCAGTATATCTTAGGTTTATAAATGGGTCCAATAGACCTGTATTGTAACTGTAAGATATATTGAAAGAAAGAAAGAAAGTGAAGTTGCTCAGTTGTGTCCGACTCTTTGCGATCCCATAGACTGTAGTCTACCAGGCTTCTCTGTCCATGAGATTTTCCAGGCAAGAGTACTGGAGTGGGTTGCCATTTCCTTCTTCAGGGGATCTTTCTGACCCAGGGATCAAACCCAGGTCTCCTGCATTGCAGGCGGACACTTTACCCTCTGAGCCACTAGGGAAGTCAAAGATATATTGAATTTTATCCTATTAAACAAAAAGTGCATTTTCTTTTTGTTCTTTGAAAGACCTGTAAGAAAGAATAAAAGTCATGAAACAGCTGTTTCTAAAAATAGTTATAATTGCTCAAAAGAAAAACTCAAACACCTAAAGTTTGGTCTAGTGGACCCTAACAGCATACAGAGAGGCTAACCAGATGCTCTTTTCTAGTTATTGGTACTAGTATTTTGGAGTATGGTAATGTCAAAGCCTTTGACTGTGTGGATTACAATAAACTGTGGAAAATTCTTCAAGAGATGGGACGACCAGACCACCTAACCTGCCTCCTGAGAAATCTGTTTGCAGGTCAAGGAGCAACAGTTAGAACTGGACATGGAACAACAGACTGGTCCCAAATCGGGAAGGAGTACATGAAGGCTGTATATTGTCACCCTCCTTATTTAACTTATATGCAGGGTACATCATGAGAAACGCTGGGTTGGATGAAGCACAAGCTGGAATCAAGATTTCCAGGAGAAATATCAATAACCTCAGATATGCAGATGACATCACCCTTAAGAAGAACTAAAGAACCTCTTGATGAACGTGAAAGAGGAGAGTGAAAAAGTTGGCTTAAAACTCAACATTCAGAAAACTGAGATCATGGCATCTGGTCCCATCCCTTCATGGCACATATATGGGGAAATAGTGGAAACAGTGACAGACTTAATTTTCTTGGGCTCCAAAATCACTGCAGATGGTGACTGCAGTGATTAAATTAAAAGATGCTTGCTCCTTGGAAGAAAAACTATGACCCATCTAGACAGTATATTAAAAAGCGGAGACATTATTTTGCCAACAAAGGTCCATCTAGTCAAGGCTATGGTTTTTCCAGTAGTCATATATGGATATGAGAGTTGGAATCTACAGAAAGCTGAGTGCCGAAGAATTGATGCTTTTGAGCTGTGGTGTTGGAGAAGACTCTTGAGAGTCCCTTGGACTGCAAGGAGATCCAACCAGTCCATCCTAAAGGAGATCAGTCCTGAATATTCATTCGAAGGACTGATGTTGAAGCTCAAAACTCCAATACTTTGGCCACCTGATGTGAAGAACTGACTCATTTGAAAAGACCCTGATTCTGGGAAGGATTGATGGTGGGAGAAGAAGGGGACAACAGAAGATGAGATGGTTGGATGGCATCACCAACTTGATGGACATGAATTTGAGTAAACTCCGGGAGTTGGTAATGGACAGGGAAGCCTGGCATGTTGCAGTCCTTGGGGTCTCAGAGTCAGACATGACTGTGACTGAAATGAACTGAACCAGTGTTAACTATTCAGTTTAGCAACAAGAAAGGGCATAAATAGAATCTAGAATATGTCATGTCCAACCTACACTCTTTGATATGGTAATACCCACCAACAAGGTTAGTTGCAATCGAATTAATGCAGAGACTTTTAAGTTGAGAACAGGCATTAATAAAGGTAGAATATGTTACCTTGCCGAGAGTGGGGCAGTTTAGAAAAGTCATTAAATTTTTTCATTTTTTAAAGAAAGAAAACATGTACTTTTACTCTGCGATTTCTTTTGTTTAGGATTGAAGGTTTTCTTTTTTTCCTTTTTGGTGCTCCTCAAATCACAAGCAGGGATCCTGGGAAGAGAAAAAATTGTGAGCGTAGCCTGCTTGAGGAGAGTGGAAGGGGACTGTGGTTTAAGAGCCCAGGACCTGTTTTCTCTGTGTAGTTTCCTTTTCAGTTACATGAATGGCACACACTATTTTTGAAAGTTTATGTGCCTGTATAAGACCAAGAATACACTCTTATATTACTGGAAAGTTTGGAGGTCAGCGCTGACTTTTTAACTACTGGAGCTAAAGCGGGTGGGCTTCCGCTGAAGTAATTGCTTCCCCTCACCCCCCATAGCCCATTAAACTGCCCTTTGTGAACATTTGTACTATGACATTTGAAGTATTTTTAAAGTATATAGTAATATAAAGTAGCATATAAGTGAAAGGTAAGATTAAAAAGGAAATTGTGTGCTGAGGTGCAAGGGTCACGTTCTGAATGCTGGTCAGGCCCTCCTGCTGTTCACTGTGTGAATGCGTGCCCTGGAGCAAGGGGGCAGCGTCCTGAGACTCCGGCAGTGTGGACTGGCCCTTTGAGAGCAGGGGTCTGGCTCGCTCCCTCCTGCAGGCAGAAAGGAGAGGACGTGATTCTGAGAGACTGGCGCACTGGGGCAGAAAGAGCAGTCAGTTATTTCTACTTCCGGTTGCACTGTCCTATTACTAAAAGTCGTCTCCACCTGTGTTCCTTTCAGCATCATGGGCGTTCTGAGTAACAAGTGTGGCTTTCAGCTCCAGTATCAGATGATCTTTTCCGTGTGGCTCCTGGCTTTCAGCCCGCAGATGTGTGAACACCTGAGGCGCTACAACATCATCCCTGTCCTGTCCGACATCCTGCAGGAGTCGGTCAAAGAGAAGGTGACAAGGATCATTCTCGCAGCGTTCCGCGTAAGCATTTTGTGGGGAATGTGTCCTGTGGGGTGTATGTGTGTTCTGTGGGGTTGTGTATATGTGGTGTTCTGGTGTGTGTGTGTTCTGTGAGGTGTGTGTATGTGGGGTGTGTTCTGTGGGGGGTGTGTGTGGTGTTCTATAGTGTATGCTGTGTGTGTGGTGTGCGTGGGGAGTGTTCAGTGGGGTGTGTATTTTCTATGGGGTGTGTGTGTGGGATGTGTATGGTGTTCTGTAGAGTGTGATGTGTGTGTGGTGTGCGTGTGGTATATTCAGTGGTGTTCTGTGGTGTGTGTGTGTGGTGTGTTCTGTGTAATTGTGTGTGTGTGTGGTGTGTTCTGTTGGGGGTGTGTGTGATGTGTGTGTGTGAGAGGCATTTTTTGTGCAGCCTGAGGCCTTTCAGCAGGTGCAAATGTTGCTTGTTCTCCCAGTGGTCATGGAGCTATGGATTCCTGGTAAGCTTAGACTGAAATATCACAGATTGTATTTATGGCAGGAGAGGGGTCCAGGGAGGAAGCTGTCTATATGGATGATATGTGAGGATTGCAGACGCTTGTTGGGAGTGTGACAGTGCTATATTCAGGTGGCCTTGTTTTCCAGGAGGCTATTTGAGGTTCTTTTTTCTGTCCTGGGCCCTTCTTGTAGAATGGAGTTGTATTTCTGATCCTGGGTCTGCTGACCAGCAGTCATTTCTAAGACAGCTTTAGAGATCAATAGTTACTTTGAGCAGTGAAGTTGTCCTCTTAGGATGTTAGGATTTTGGCCATGACCTCAGTCAGCATCTTCCCTTAAACAGACCGGGAAGTTGAGGGTGCGGGGGGCAATGCTGGACTCTGTAGAAATCACAACGTTCAAAAAGTCACAGGAAGTGTACAGCCAGACTGAGATTCTTTGTTTTCTTTGGCCCTGATTTGGGAGCACTCCAGATTGTTGATCAGCTTTTTATGGACGTCTTAGAAGTAGGCTAATGTAGCTCTTTTCTAGTTTTCCTTTCGACGTGGTGTGTTAGCAAGAGTGTTGGCTCTGGAGTGGACAGACCTGGAGTGAGTCCCGGCATGGCTGGATGGGAGGGTGGTATGAGCTCTCAGAGCTGATTCCTCCGTCTATAGAAAGTGTTGAGTGAAACTTAACTCATTTCAGCATTGGGTAAGGATTCAATGAAGTAACAGACAAAGGGCCTGGCAATAGTAAATAATTCTCTTCCTCCCTTTCTGTCAATAAAAGCACAAAATAATAACCATCTGCCTCTTTAACCCCCACCTCTATGAATTGTATTCTAGGTTAATGTGGCACCTAGGCAGAGGTCAAGAGCTATTCTATTAGATTTAGAAGAGGCAGCACAAATGTTTTACTAATATTTAGCAAGATTTAACAGTCTTATTTAAATTTTATTTGCAGATTCATTTTTTTTTACCCACACACAATGCATGGAACTTTATGTTAATTATTGGGCTTCTGTTGTCCAATTTGAATTTCAGAGTATTTAAAATAGACCCGATCTATTGACAAGTATATTAGTTTTTTAGACTCCCCTTACTAAAGTGGAACAATATAGTCATTGTATGGTTAGACTAAAGACTGAATATCAAAAAAACATCCTTAGACATCCAAAACTTTGATGTACGTAACTGAGTTAAAATTGAGCCATTAATAAGGACATAGTAAAGCCATTTGATTTAGACCATCAAATAGGTGAAAAAAATGACAGTGACATGTTCTTTTTTTTTTGTTTTTATCATTCTCAAATTCCTGTAACCTTTAATAAAGATTTCACTGATGAGGTTGTTTGAGGATCATCTAATTATACATTTCTCCACACATCCTGAGGAAGACAATTTTTATGCTGAAGACTTTAGGAAGCTTGCTGAGCTGCTGTGAGCTGAAGAAATATAGCAGCTGTTTTGTTTTTTTTTTTCCTTCATTTGGCTGGGTGAAATTTTATTTTTGAAAATGTCAGTCTCACTTATTCATAGCAGGTGCTGAACTCCAGGTCTCCATAAATGTTATTCCATCGGATAACTTGATATGTCAGTCTTTTGTTCCTAAAATAAATTAGAATGTTCTGAGGCTTGTGACTGAGAAAGACACTCAGGGCTGTATTTGTTGTCTAGAGTTCTTCATCTGTTGTGAATTTCTTTCTCTTTTTTGGCTCTCCTTAGTCCAGACCCTACCTAATATGTCAGATAATAAGATAAATTATATTTTATGACTGCATGAAAGCTTGGGAAGAAATACCACCCAGTTGAATTTGGATTTATATTAGCTGTGTTAACTATGATGTTTAATTCACACCCACATACGTATGCACACACACAGACACAGACAGGCACAGCCTTGCATATTCTCTACAGATAGTTCACAGTCATAACCCCTTCAGAGAGGCCCTCTGTTCTGTTTCATTGGTCTGTGTATCTGTTTTATGCTAGTGCCATCCTGTTTTGATCACTATAGCCTTGTAATTTAGTTTGAAATCAGGAAGTGTGACCTTTCCAGCTTTGTTCTTCTTTCTCAAGATTGCTGTGGACATTTGGAGGCTTTTGTGTTTCCAACCAGATTTCAGGATTGTTTTTCTGTTTCTGTGAAAAACATCATTAGAATTCTGGTAGGGATGAATCTTACTGATTTTCATAGGCTAAGCCAAAGCCTCTCTGCATTTATTTAGCATAATTGTTAGAAATGTAACATCCTTGCAGAAATAAAGAAGATTAAAATTTTGGTACAGTTGATTTAGAATTGTGTGTGGGAGCATGGGGGAGGGGATTAGACAGCCCTTCCTTGCCAACTTTGTTGAAGTGGCTTTCTTAAGAGCTTGTTTGTCCTTATTCCAGACCTGAGCATGGGCATGATTCTTGCTTAGAAACATTGGTTAATTCAGTGAACAGTTTGTCTTTAGAAATACTTAGATTATTTTGCTGCTTTCGTAAGTACTCCTAAAAACAGAAAATTGCTTCTGATAATTGTTGAAGCAATATTGCTGTCCTGTGTGCACTGATAGGTTGATGTGGGGGAGAGAAAGGTCACCGATTAAGAACTAGGGGATACTGAGAAAGCAGTCTTTCTTAGCATCCTACGGGCTTTGTGTGGCTGATGAACAGAGCATTCATAGTGGTGCCCCCAGGAGCAGGGCTGTGACCAAAGATGGGGATGGCCCTGTTGTTAACGTGTGCAGGGTTTGGAGGCTTGTCTGGGGGAATAATTTAAAATGTTTAGTGAGCCAGTAGAGAAGGAATCAGAAGAATGCTCCTGAGGTGGGACAGGTGCTCAGGCAAGAAGTCAGAGTTTGTGACGCAGGCATCCACTTAAGGTGATGGGTACCCTCAGAACAAGTGGAGGAGAGAGGGTGGGAAGGCAGGTGCAGACAACATCACATAACAGGTTACATCATTTCTCATTGTGTCTCCGTCTAACCCAGAACTTCTTAGAGAAGTCAACTGAACGAGAAACTCGCCAAGAGTATGCCCTGGCCATGATTCAGTGCAAAGTCCTGAAACAGCTGGAGAACTTGGAGCAGCAGAAGTACGACGACGAAGACATCAGTGAGGATATAAAGTTCCTCTTGGAGAAACTCGGTGAGAGTGTCCAGGATCTCAGGTGTGCTGTCCTCTTTGATTCTCATGGGCTGGGTATCCTGGGCCGTTGCCTGGCCTCGTATTTTAAGGAAGTCTCAATTTGTTACTAACTGCGAACTCAGAAGATCACGCTAAAACATGGTGTCTTTTGTTGAAAACTGAGGGACGTGGAAACACTGGCTTATCACCGTGGGGACTGTTGGTCAGAGCTGTGTGTGCTCTCTCCTCTTCTGGGGGAGAACCCACCAATCTCTGTTGTTTGAAATCCCAGCCACTGTTCTCCCTCAGGTTGTGGATGCCACCCTCAGAGAATCTGCCGGTTTAGAATCCTCTTTTAAGCAGCAGTCATTTCATTTATGGAGGAGGTTTGCTCATATAGGGAAAGAATATTTTTTTCGTGCTTTTTTTTAAAGTTTCTGTTGCTTTATTGTTTATATTAAAAAATTATGCAAGTGATGTACATGCAGTAGAAAGAAAAATCCCTCCCTTATTACAGTCCAGAAGGGACTCCAGGTCACTTCCCCATCTTTCCCACCTCATCCACCTACGCTCTGATTTCTAAACACCTTCTAGCCCCCACCCCCAACACACAAATGCAGATGGGTTCCACATATTCTTCTGGTCTTCGTTCTTTTTTGTGTAATAATAGTTTGACAGTTTTCGCCATTAATCCATGCATTCTTTGTTTTTCAAGTACTGACACATTCTGGAAAGAGAGTTATATACTAAGAAGAGTTGGGGTTTGGGGTTTGAATTATTAGGCTACTTTGTCCACGTGTGGCCTTGAACAAGTTTCTTGACATTTTGAAGTCTCAGTTTTCCTTTTGATAAAATAGTGATAAATGTTCTAATCTTGTAGGATTTAACGTGAGGTGTCCAGCACATGCCTTCAGTGTAATGTGTGCTCTGGGAATATATTTACCAAATAACTCAGTGCAGTCCATAGTCTGAAGGCCCAAATGCCTATGTTGAGGTGGGAGCTGTCACCTGCATCAGTGGTTTATACAGAGTTTTATAAAAAAAAGCCAAATGACTTTTCTCTTTGTAGTATAATAGGCCAGCCATGGGCTTGCAGTTTATATAAATTCCATTTTATTATGTTTATTTTTAAAAATTATCATTAGTTCTTCGGTAATAATGATTTGAGATCCTTTTAAAAAATACATAAGGTTAATAATAGCTTTCTAAATTATTTAATCCATGCTAGCCAATTTTTACTACTTACTGATTCTTCTGACTGAAAGCCACAGTCACAGAAAACTAACCCATCTAATCACATGGACCACATAGCCTCGTCTAACTCAGTGAAACTATGAGCCATGCCGTGTAGGGCCACCCAAGACGGGTGGGTCATGGTGAAAAGTTCTGACAAAATGTGGTCCACTGGAGAAGGGAATGGCACACCACTTCAGTATTCTTGTCTTGAGAACCCTATGAACAGTATGGAAAGGCAAAAAGATAGGACACTGAAAGATGAACTCCCCAGGTCGATAGGTGCCCAGTATGTTACTGGAGATCAGTGGAGAAATAACTCCAGAAAGAATGAAGAGACGGGGCCAAAGTGAAAACAACAATCCCATGGACAGGAGCCTGGTGGGCTGTAGTCCAGAGGGCCTCAAAGAGTCAGGCACAACTGAAGCAACTTAGCACATAGGCATAGTGAATAATTTTTGAATTAAAATGCATTTCAATTTGTTCCATGTACAGAGGTTTTGTTTCTATTATTAATCTATAGCGGGCTAATTCAGTTAGTGGATTATCCCTACATTGTTGGTAATCACGGTTAAAAATATTGTCCTGAGGTATGTGTTCTTATTTTTGTAGTGCCATTTCATAGTTTGACATTTAAAGTATAATAGAATATACTACTTTATTTTATGTTAAAGTAATACACTGTTTACATAAATGTATCCTACCATATTGAGTGGTCTGTTAAATACAGTATTTTAAGTGGCGTGGTAGAAGCAATGCTAAGTTATCAGATATTTCAGTGACATATATTCATGTGTATATTAGAGTAAAGATTTTGGAAACAAGTGCTCCTTTTAACATCTCATGACGAGCATTCAAATTTGACAGAAACGTTGGACCTCAGTGCTCTGAATCAGTTTCCTGTGGCTTACTGGAAGATGATTTAAGCTGTTTAAACTTTGTTTAGGGATAATATATAGAGGATGCTCAGTCTCTATAGTTAAATCATTAGTGAAGATGTGCTACGTTTTTTACAATTTGGAGTATCTCTCAGAGATTCTTATAAACTTCGAATTTTTTCAAAATTTTTATAGCTCATTTGATGAATACAGTTCAGAACTTAAGTCTGGAAGGTTGGAGTGGAGTCCTGTGCACAAATCTGAGAAATTTTGGAGAGAGAATGCTGCGAGGTTAAATGAAAAGAATTATGAGCTCTTGAAGTAAGTTTCACATTCAGTTAATTCCAGTTTACATGCTAAATAAACTCCGTCATTCCACATACTCATGGACATATTTTTGTCTTTCTTTAAGTTTTTAGATAGTCCATGGTTTTAACATATATTTTCTTGCTTACTAATGTGGTTGAATACCTTTTCATATGCTTATTGGCCATTTGGGTTATCTTTTTTCCCGGGAGAAATGCCTGGTCAGGTTTTGTTGTTGTTTGTTTGTTTCCCCATTTTGTAGGAATTCTGTAAGTATTCTAAACATGTTCTGTGTCACGTGGAAGTGTTTCACTGCCCTGAAATCTCCCCGTGTGCCCCCTGCAGCTTTCCCTCCCACTCTACCCCTGATACTGTGGGACTCACGGGCAGTGGACATTATGAATCTGAAAGTGACCTGTTATGTGTGTTTAAAAGGTCTGAAGGCTGCTAACTTATGTACAATAAATGATGTGCAGTGTACTGTGTGTAGTAGTGAACTTGTAGAAAATACGGTTATATTTGTAAATGTACATTTTTGAGAAAGTATCAGCATTATACCTGTGTTCTCTTGTGCTCTAGAAAAGAATCAGAAGTCAGTCTCTCTTTGAATTAAATTTATTTCAGAATTTTGACCAAACTTCTGGAGGTGTCTGATGATCCCCAAGTCTTAGCTGTTGCGGCCCATGACGTTGGGGAGTATGTGCGCCATTACCCACGAGGCAAACGGTAAGGGAGGAACCTGGTTACCTCAGGGATGGTCAGCAAGGGTCCTAACTCACACACTTCTGTAAAGTAGAGTCATTCAGCTGGGAGCTGATGGAGTAAGTGGAATCAAGGTGACCATAATGCTGGGAATCATGGTAAATGATAAGCCTAATTAAAAATGAGTGGTATAAGAATAGAAGCACATGTGTGGAACACAACTGTGCCTTAGCCAGTAGAGAGCTCTCTAGAAAATTCACGTTCAGGATTTTCTTTGGTTTGTATGATGTAATTTAAAAGCCATTTCATGAGTACTGGTGATTTTTTGATTACTACTGTTATTTGTTATAATATTGAATTGTTATTGAACTGAGTAGGATGAATGAATGTGATGGAAGAAGTTCTTTTTGGGGTAAAATAATCACATCAGCTTCCTATCCTTCAGTTCCCACATCAGCACCACAAATGGGGGTTCCTTGTCCTCTGGCAGGAAAGAATTTGCTAGATTCAACGATTGAGCTACTATAACGTAGTTGATAAAGGACTGAGCTGATGTGTTAGGTAAGGTGGTGTTCTAATCCATAGTACCTGGCATGGGACAAGCACTCATAAAAACTGGATATAATTATACTACACGTTTCTTTTTTCTCAATACAGTACATTAAAAAAAAAACATGTTCTAAAAGTAACATACAGGAAGGTCTCCAGGTGAAGTCTCTCTGTCATCCCAACCTGTGTGCTCCTCTCTAGGTTGTCTTGCACCACCAGCAGCCTCGCTGCACTAAGGCATCCCAGCCACTGACTGTGTGGTGGTGTTGGCCACCAGGCACCCACACTGCTTGCCTGGACTTTAGACACCTACTGGCTCTTTGCAGGGCCCTGCCCTGGCAGACAAACAGGGACCTTTCTTCCATTTGTGATGCAATAACTATTTACACTTTGCTTTTGTGTCTGTAGTAACTGGATTTTTCAGGGTGTTGCAGGGGGGCAGCAACAGCGGTGTGATTGTCAGTCCTCTTGGTCCTTTTGTCAAGAGGAATCTCTCATCTCTTTTACTGCCCAGAAGGTCATAATGGCATACTCCATCATTGCAGGAAAGGGCAGATATCATAATAAATCGAGTCTTTCTCAGGAAATTAACATGGCTCCTATGAGGTGTTTTTTAACCTCGTGTTCACTGCCGCCTGCTTCTGAGCCTGTATCTGGCTCCCAGAATGGCAGCCACTGGGCTTATTATTGATCTGATATTACTTCAGCTGTTAGGTGGTATGCAATATCCTAATTTTTAAGCAAGCTACAAATGCTGGTAATAAAGAACTTAATATTCAACTGCCTGGAACACTATAATCTAGATTACCCTAGCAGTCCAGATTGACCATATTTGCCCAGATGAGGAAATGAGGATAACAATTGGATTTATCATTAGGAGTTCAAGAGAAAATGTAGGAATGCTTCAAATCTGTGATTTGGGAGATATGATATTTTAAAAAGGTGTGTGTTGTTAACTTACCAGTATGGTAACTTCTCTTTGTGAAACTCCTGGGTGGCTGGGGCTGGGGCTCTCTGTGACTAACAGCAGGCATTGGAAAGTCAACTGCCGCACGTTCACTGTGCGGCTTCTGTCCTGCAGGGTCATCGAACAGCTGGGTGGGAAGCAGCTGGTGATGAACCACATGCACCACGAGGACCAGCAGGTGCGCTACAATGCCCTCCTGGCTGTACAGAAGCTCATGGTGCACAACTGGTAGGTGTCCCCTGGCCCCCTCGTCCCCATCCACATGTTCTTATGGAAATGCTTTCATGAGTGCTGGTTTTTAGAAGCAGTGATTTAGATTAATACCTAGAAGTAGATTTTAGCCATTCAGAGCAGTGATGTGATAGTTTAGGAAACAGCTGCATTAATGTTCTCAAAAAATGCATATGCGAAGTACTTTGTTGTTCAGTCGATGTCTGTTGAGTTGGTGATGCCATCCAACCGTCCCATCCTCTGTCAGGTTCAGTAGGGTTGCTGAAGTATAATTCTTGTCTTGTTAATAAAAATTTCATTTGAATAGTTATTTCTCTTGAAAAGTTTATTGTTCAGCGTTTTCATTTTTTAAATGTGCATTTATGATGTGAAAAAAAGCTGAGTATGGCATAGGATAACTAGAATGTTCCCTTTGGCAGTGGAGAAAATTTTTTGGTCGAGAATTTTATTGTTCAAATGATCATGCATTAAAGATGAAACATTTAAAATTTGAAAACTTTGCCTTGAATTTAGGAATTTGATTTAGTTTCACAGTAAATTTTTTGATGTAGGATTACAAAAGGAAAAGTAAATTTTTTTAGGGCCAGTGACTGGTGTATTTGCTCTTTATTATTAACTAGCCAATTAGAGAATATCCATCCTTTCTCTCCCTTTTCTCTAGTTACGTGCTAAAATATTTTAGCTTTAGTGTTTTAATTATGATAGATCCTTTTTAGTGGAGAAGCTTAGCCTCAGCATTTCCTGTACTTTCTTTAGTAAAAGAGTTTTCATATGAAGATTAGAATCCAGTTAGAAAGAATTCTAACTGTGGATTACACAGTTGATTAGACTGTAGCGTTTGTTGTGACAGACACATTTCTATGGCACTTTGTGCCAGAGGATGTAAACTGCTCCAGTAATAGCAAGTTATTCAACATCAAATTGGTGTGAGACCAAATAGAATGTCATTTGGAAGGAAAACCTTTGGCAGCATTATTTCCAAATGTAAAAGGATTTTGAATCAGTATTTTTATGCAGGTAACCAAGCTGGTAAAGCCTACTGCTCTACTTTCCGAAAATAGAGGCTTTTTAACTAAACCATGGTACTGGTGTTTAGAAGATGTTTCACACCAAATAAAACCTGAAAATATAATTGATTTGGTTTCCTCTGAGCATTTAGTTTGTCTTGGTTTAATGAAAACAAAATTTTAGAAGTGGTGTATTTTAGTATAACACAGTAACAGAAATATTGAAAATAATTAAAATACAGCTATGGGTAAAATACGAGTCTGTCTGAATGGCGGCAGCAGCAGCGTTTCCTGACAGGATCGAGCATGTTTTCTCTGTTACTGCTTTGCTCTGAGGCCCGGTTTCCAGATTTCCAGCACTTTCCAGGTTTACTGTTTGACTTTTCTACCATAAATCATTTTTAGGTTTTTGGTGTTTCATTATTCCCAAGATTTCTGTTGATTAGACTAAATCATAATTGTGGATTTAGTAAAGTTAGAATTTCGTTTTTACTGCGGAGAATGGTCTTTTGGTTTTTAGTCTAAAATTACATTGTGAGTATAAACTAGAAACTTAGGAAATCATGGACCTGGATTATCTCTGGTTCTCAATTCGGATTCTGCTCTGAGGCATCCAGTTCACTTTTCTTGTTGATGCAAAGATGGATTTACCCCTGGTTTATGGAAAATGGAGTATAGAGTTTTACAGTATCATGTGAAAATATTGCTCACTTCTTTGTCAGGAGTTTATGACTGATTTCTGGATTATTTCTGTGACTTGCAGGACATAGAGTAGCCAGCATTTCCCCCTCCACTGGACACCTGTGTGTATGAAATAATGGGTTACATGTAGCCCCAACTCAAGTGGGTGGGGTGTCAGGGGCAGAATGGAGGGAGGGGGCAGTAGGCACACACCGAGGTCTCTGTAGTTCAGGGAGCTTTGAATGGTCCAGTCCCAGCCATGGCCCTGCTGAGTGGATGTGCAGGCTCTGGCCTTCCCGTCCCTACATGCATTTCCTGGTATATCCCTCGTTCTTTTGAACAAGACTGGATTTTTATATTCATGAATTTGGCAAAATAGATATAAACAATGACCACTTAGTCTAGAGAACTTTTGTATAGACCCTCAGCTTCTGTGTTAATAATCTAACGTCATACAATGTCATCGTTTCTCTCCTACAGAATGATTTTAAATGTAATCAGCCTCTAATTCAGAAGCAGCCATATGTGCATATGGACAGCTCAGGACTTCAGGAAAGAAACACTGAATTTTGTAGGTAGAGGATCTTGTGTAGAACTTTCTCTTTGTTTCTAGATTCTTTTTCAACCTATTTTCAAGCAGAATAATACGTTAAGAGTGTTAGACTCTCTAGTTCTTTTATGTGTAGGTAAATAATATAACAGAGAGACCTCACAAAGCCAAGGGTGTGGGTGATGCTGCTTTTATTCTTCAATCTTTACATCTGACTGGGGTATTCTAGTTATTCTGTAAGTACATAGCCATAAATGAAGTGATTAAAAGAGTTACTTATGAACAGAATTGAAGGGAAAAACCCCTTAGTAAGTTTTAATTTCTTAGCCTTAACAATCATGTTACTATAACAGTCCATGTGATTTTATTTTATTTTTAAAAAATGAATTTATTCATTTTAATTGGAGGCTAATTACTTTATAATATTGTAGTGGTTTCACCATACATTGACATGAATCAACCATTGGTGTACATGTGTTCCCCATAACATATGACATTTCCGAATTTAACATGTTCCAAAATTAATTTAGAAAATTGTGGTCTGTCTTGGGCTGCCTGGAATTTTCCACATTCTTCTTATGACATTTTTAGTGGAGGAATTCTCAGGTAAGACTATTTATTACATTCTAAATATAATTCAAGTAAAAGGAGTCTACAATAAGCCCTGAGTATGGACTTTGCTCCCATTCTGTCCCCTTAATAAGAGTGCTTGTAGCGGCGTATGACGTGTTGCATAACTAGATTTGTATGTGCTGTGGTCATTTCAGGTGTGTTTGCATTGTACTAATTGCTTTTGGTTATAACTGCTTGATCCAAAACCAGCATTTAAAGTGAAAAGGAGGGAATTCTGGTTCTGGTTCTACAGGTATGGAGCTTGAAGTCTCCACTCCATCTGAACAAGTAAACAGCTGAACAGACTGAAAAATCAAGCAACCCTAGTTGAACCCACAGGAGAGAACAGTATACACTTTGCAGCCGAGACTGAAGAGGCATGTGAATGCAGAGTTGCTGCTCAGGGGAGCAGGACTCAGACCAGGGGACAGTGAGGGACCAGCACCTGGAGGAGGCTGGACTATGGCTGGTGAATCACAGGAGGTGCAGTATGCACAAGGCTAGGGGATCTAGACAGGGGGTTGGGGAGTGGGCCAATACAGTGAGAATTCTCTCCAGAAGCCAGACCAGTGTCTCACAGTAAATAGTTAAGGAGAACTCCCACGGCCTTTTGTCAGAAAGGGGAGAGGAACCATTCTGAAACAGCCCAGAGCTCTTGTTCTTAACCAGGCCTGTACTCAGTGGAGATTCATTAACCCAGCCTGCCAGGGTGTCATCAGAGTCTGACTGACCTGGGGAAGAGAAATGACCAGTTCCAGCAGACTCTGACCATCCTTTCCTACCCAGAAGGGTAGAAAAACCCCAAGGGACACTTGTGAAGGTCACAGTCTCAGGGTCCAGGTTCAGTGAAGACTGAGACCAGATCATAGGACTCCAGAAAGCTTCCTTTCACCCTGCCTCACCACCATGTTACTTAAGATTTATTTATAACAGTTTCTTTTACCCAGCACACCAAATCCAACTAATAAGAAAATACTGCAAAGCATACCAAAAAGGAAAAAAAAAAGTAAGCGTCAGAACAAGCCATGGCGAGAATGTTGGGGGAGGAAGGAAAGTTATGACAAACCTAGATAGCATATTGAAAAGTAGAGACATTACTTTGCCAACAAAGGTCCGTCTAGTCAAGGCTATGGTTTTTCCAGTGATCATGTATGGATGTGAGAGTTTGACTGTGAAGAAAGCTGAGCACCGAAGAATTGATGCTTTCAAACTGTGGTGTTGGAGAAGACTCTTGAGAGTCCCTTGGACTGCAAGGAGATCAGCCCTGGGATTTCTTTGGAGGGAATGATGCTGCAGCTGAAACTCCAGTACTTTGGCTACCTCATGCAAAGAGTTGACTCATTGGAAAAGACTCCAATGCTGGGAGGGATTGGGGGCAGGAGGTAAAGAGGACGACAGAGGATGAGATGGCTGGATGGCATCACTGACTCGATGAACATGAGTCTGAGTGAACTCCGGGAGTTGGTGATGGACAGGGAGGCCTGGCGTGCTGCGATTCATGCACGCACATGACTGAGCGACTGAACTGAACTGAACTGAAGCATCAGAACAAGCCATGGCAAGAATGTTGGGAGATCAGGCTGTAAACTTTAAACAACCATGATTAACATACTTAGGACCTTAATGGATGAAGTTGACAGCATGCAAGAACAGATGAACAAGTTAAACAGAGAGAAATCCTAAGAATGGACCAAAAAGAAATATTAGAGGTCAAAAATCCTGTAGCAGAAGTGAAGAATGCCTTTGATAGGCTTATTAGTAGACTGGACACAGCTGTCTACAGAAAACACCAGGCCTACTTGGGTTCACCGTTGAATTCTACCAAACATTTAAGGAAGAAATGTTAGATCAATTCTTTGCAATCTTTTTAAGAGGTTAGAAGCAGAGGGAATACTTCCTAACTCATTTTGTGAGGCCAGCATTGCCTAATACCAAAACCAGACAAAGACATTATGAGAAAACCATGTTCTTTTATGAACATAGATACAAAAATCCTCAACGAAATATTAACACACTGAATCCAACAACATATAAAAAGAATCATACACCAAAACCAAGTGAAATTTATTCCAGATATGCAAGGCTGGTTAGGCATTTGAGAATCAGTTAATATAATCCATCACATCAACAAAAAGAAGAAGAAAAATCACATGATTTTAACCCATCAGTTCAGTTCAGTCGCTCAGTTGTGTCTGACTCTTTGCGATCCCATGGACTGCCAGCGTGCCAGGCTTCCCTGTCCATCACCAACTCCTGGACTTTGCACCAACTCTTGAATTATAACTATAGATGCAGAAAAAGCATCTGACAAAATAAAACATCTGTTCATGATAAAAACTTTCAGCAAAGTAAGAATAGAGTTCTTTCTCAATATGATAAATAATATCAATTTTTTAAAAACCCTTCAGCTAACATCATACTTATTGCTGAAAAACTGGAATCTTTCCCACAAAGATCCGGTACAAAACATAGAGGTCTCCTCTCACAACTTCTTTGTACTGGAAGTTCTAGCCAAAGCATTAAGACAAGAAAAAATAAATGGTATCCAGATTGAAAAGGAAGACATGAAACAGTCTTTGCTCCTAGATGACATGATCATCCATGTAGAAAATCCTAGAGGCCTGACAAAAAAAGAGTCTTCCTGGTACTAATAAGCAATTATAGCAAAGCTGCAGGAAATAAGGTTAATACACAAAAGTCAATCACTTTCCTATGTACCAGCAAGGGACATAGGACTTGAAGACTTAGTATAAGACTGCAGTAATAAAGATAGTATGGTATCGGTGAAAGAGTAGACAAACAGATCAATGGAACAGAATAGAAAGCCCAGAAATAGGGCCCCTTAAATATAATCAGCTGATCTCTGCCAGAGGAGTGAAGATAATGCAGTGAAATAAAAGTAGTCTTTTCAACAGATCGAGCTGGAACAACTGCACATCCACATGACCAAAAAAAAAAAAAAAAAAAAAAAAAGGACCTGGACACAGACCTTACAACCTTTACGAAAGCTAACTCAAAGTGGATCGTGGACCGAACACAAAAACTCCTAGAAGATAATGTAGACAATCCAGGTGACCTTGGACATGGTGATGTCTTTTTAGATACACCACCAAAGGCCTGATTCATGAAAGAAATAATTGAGAAGTTGGACTTCATTAAAATTAAAAAGTTCTGCTCTGTGAGTGACAGTGTCAAGAGAATAAACCACAGACTGGGACAGAATGTTTGCAAAAGGTGTATTTGATAAAGGACTGTTATCGGAAATACACAAAGAACTTCTATTTTTTATTTGTTTGTCCGTGCCATGCAGCTTGTGGGATCTTAGTTCCTCAACCAGGGATTGAATTTGGGCCCCTGACAGTGAAAGTGCAAAGTCCTAAACACTGAACCACTGGAAATTCCCTGCAAAGAACTCCAGAAACTCAACAATAAGAAAACAACTTGAGTACAAAATGAGCCAAAGACTGGAGGCTCAGAAGGTAAAGCGTCTGTCTACAATGTGAGAGACCTGGGTGTGGTCCCTGGGTTGGGAAGATTCCCTGGAGAAGAAGTGGCAACCCACTCCAGTACTCTTGCCTTGAGAATCCTGTGGACAGAGGAGCTTGGTGCAGGCTACTGTCCATGGGGTTGCAAAGAGTCGGGCACGACTGAGCAACTTCACTTTCACTTTCTTTATTTCACCAAAGAAGATATACTGATGGTAAGATTAAGAAAAGATGCTCCACATCTAATGTCATCAGGGGAATGCCGATTAAAACAAAAGCTAAATAACACCACACACCTATTAGATTGGCTGAAATCTGGAACAGTGGCAGCACCAAGTGCTGGTGAGGGGGTGGAGCAGCAGGAATCCTCATGTGTTGCTGGTGGGGATGCTACATGGTGCAGCTGCTTTGCAAGACAGTTGGTATTTTCTTACAAAACTGAACATATTCTTATATATTCTGTGATCCAGCAGTTGTATGCCTTGGTATTAACCCACAGGGTTTGAAAACTCACATCCTCACAAAAACCCAGCACATGGATGTCTATAGCAGACATTTTGGAAGCTACCAAGATGTCTTTCCTTGAGTGAATGGATAAGCAGACTGTGATATGTCCAGACAGTGGACCGTTATTGAGTGTTAAAAAGGAATGAGCTATCAAGTCATGGAAAGGCATTGAGAAACTCTAAAGGCATGTGATTTAAGTGAAAGAGGGCTTCCCAGGCGGCTCAGTGGTAAAGAGTCCGCCTGCAATGCAGGAGACCCAGGTTCAATCCCTGTGTTGGGAAGATCCCCTGGAGAAAGAAATGGCAACCCACTCCAGTATTCTTGGAGTGGGAGAATCCCATAGACAGAGGAGCCTGGCAGGCTACAGTTCCTGGGGTTGTAAGAGTCGGACATGACTTAGCAACTAAACAACTGAAAAAAGCCAATCTGAAAAGGCTACATACTGTGTGATTCCAATATACGGCATCTAGAAAAAGCAGAACTGTGGAGACAGTGAAAAGATCAATTGGGAGACTCAGGGAAAGGATGAACAGGCAGAGCACGGGGGAATATTAGGACATTGAAAATACTGTGTGAAATTATCATGATGGACATGCGTCATTATACATTTGTCCAAGCATTTGTTACCAAGCGTGAGCCGAGGCTGACACATCTTAACCACTCAGAGTCCTAGCACACCTGGGGGCTCACTTTGGATGGTGGTCAAATGTAAGCTAGGCAAGCTAAGACTCTGGGTGATTAAGATGTTGCAGTATCAGTTCATGCTTGGTAGCAAATATACCCTCTGATGTGGGGCGTTCATGGTGGGGGAGGCTCCATGTTTGTGGGGACTAGGTATATCTGGGAAATCTCTGTGTCTTTGTCTCGATTGTTTTGTGAACCTAAAACTCCTCTAAAAAAAGGAAAAGGGGCATTTGCTGCCAATCCTAATGCTTTGAGTGGCCCAGTGCATGGCACATCATACTGTGTGTGCGAAAAAGGATGAAGTACCTAAGACTGCTGCTCTGTGGATAACAGAAGGTAGAGGTGATGGGTAAGGAGGGACTGGACTGTTCTGAACATAAGCTGGAGTTGAAGAAACTCTGGATTTGGCTAATGATATTTAGATTTTATAGCTAGTTTGTAAAGGTTTGATTGCTTGAATTCCTATGGGAAAGATATCTTTGTTATTGTGAATTTTGCCCAAGTTGCTTTCATAATAGACTGTAATACAACGGCTATTAAAACTTATGTTTTTGTTTCTTAGGACCAGAATTCATGTAAATAGAGAGTCTACTTTTAGAATGACTGATTTTTTTTTTTTTTAAATTCTGTGGATCACCTCTTTAGGGATACTGCTAATTTGTTTAGTCTTTGAATTTAAATGCTATTAGAAAATGAAATAGCTAATGGTGATGAAAATATATTTGAGAAAATAGGTTGAGGACTCACGCTGTGATGTTCTTAAACTGTTTATTCTCACATCCACACAATAACATGTCTTCAGCCACCAGGAGCTGAAATAATGTTCCATGAAGCAGTGCTATTTAGGGATGAAGACTCTGAGGTTTAAATCAGACAGACTTGGGTTTACATACCCTACATACTGCTAAGCAGCCTCACATTACAACATGTCATTTAATGTGCTAAACTCCAGCTCCTCATCTGAAAAACGGGCTCCGCTGTAGCTTCTGTGGATGTTACTGGAAGAGTAGGGATGAGGATGCACGTCCAGCAGGCAGCGCTGGGCTCTGGAAGAGGCAGATGTTGGAGATGGCACAGGTGACCTTGGTCGCGGCTTTTCCCAGGCTGGGACTTTAAAGTGCTGTGAAAACAGTTTGCCTGGGCTTCCCTGGTGGCTCAGATGGTAGAGAATCTGCCTGCAGTGCAGGAGACCCAGGTTTGATCCCTGGATTGGGAAGATCCTCTGGGGAAGGAAATGGTAACCCACTCTAGTATTCTTGCCTGGGAAGTCCCATGGACAGAGCAGCCTGGCGGGCTACAGTCCATGGAATCACAAGGAGCTGGACACGACTGAGCGACTGACACACACACACACTTAAGTTTGCAGTTTAAATGTGTTCCTGTCAGTTAGATACAGATGAGGGAGAGCACTATGCTTTTTTACATGGTTCATAAAACATAATTTGCTTTCTGTATAATACTCAAAATCATCATAAAAGCTGAATGAATAACTCCAGCTGAGTAAACTGTAGTGAATTTGCATGAAAGGAAAAACAGAACTATACATAACATATTTGAAATTTAGTTTTTGTCTTTACTAAGTAGAAGTCTGTACTGGAAACAGGTATAAAGTCTATATATTCAAAAATGAATTGTTTTTATATATTCAGAAAAGAATATTTCCTATATGATTTATACCTGGTTGTTTTCCAAAACAGAGTTGGTAAAGATTAAGAGAAATGTAATAATGACTCAGTTGTAGTTTTAATCATTATTATGATAAAGATGTGGGATGGAGAATTCTAGGTTCATTATCATTTTAGTTATGAAAATGTACATACCAAAATGAAGACTAGAGAAAATAGTTCAAAAATGATAGTAAAAGTACATTTTCTACTGACCTTCTTGGAAGCCAAGGCAAAAAGGAAAATAAATGAGACCATAGTTTTCTCAGATTAATATGTTTGTCAGGAGACAGTTCACTCTTTTCCCTGGCACTAAATTACATAGCTGAAGTTACCATGCTTTTAAATCATATAGTCATAGGTATACCTATGGCTGATTCATGCTGATGTTTGGCAGAAACCAATACAATACTGTAAAGCAGTTACCCTTCAATTAAAAATAAATAAATTAAAATTATATAGTCAGTGTCTTCAACTACAGTTTTAAACAATGAATAAAAGTGTTTGAATATTTAAACAACCCTAAGTACAGTGAGGGTTTGGCCCTTAATCGTAATACAGTGCAGGCCTCATGTTGTTCTTGGAGTTAGTGTAAGTCAGGCCAGGTCAGTACTTCTCGGTGCCCTGGGGCTGGCATCACCCTCAGACCCTCAGACCCTCTTTCAGATTTCAGCTGTCTCGAGGGGTGCTCACAGCAACTGGGAAGCTGTTTGTTAGGATCGTGGATGCTGAGATGTAGATCTTTTATACCCCTGACAAGAGAACGAAATCTGTGTTTCTTAACCACATATGAGCTCTCTCTCAGCATTCAACATGATGTCTTATGTGGGCTGTTTCTTACCTGGATTTTTTTAAAGGGAGATAGGTCTTCACACTCCCCATTTTTTCAGTTTTCAGAAGTGCTGACATCTGAAGAGATGTTACAGTTTTGGAAAAAGACAAAAATTGCCCTCTGCCTTTCTAGGTTCTTCTAGCTGGTCTAAGAATTTGACATGAGACAGATTAACAGGAGAAACTCAGATTTAATCACATATACACAGGGGCCTGTCCTAAGGAGGCTTCCATGGCATCTGAGAGGAGGAAGAGAAGGGGGTGGACATGGGGACTTCAGCAGGCAGGAGGCAGTTCACACGGAGACAGACAAGCAGGTGTTTGGAGAACAGATGTTTGTGGGAACTTGCTGGGATGGTGGGACATAGAGAGGACTCTTCTTCAGGCCCCATCCAGCTCCCCACACCCGGCCCGTGCTCTTTGTAGATCTCCCAGGATAGTGCTCTTCTGGGCCAGGCACTTCATCTGAGGTCTATGGACAGGTAAGGGGCAGGTGAAAGGAAAGACTTCACGAATGGTGTGTTTCTTAAAAATAATTGTCATAAAATAATCCTCATGTTGAAGAGATATTCTGTGGGGTGGCAGATTTTGTTTCCCTACAAACTTATGGATGACGTTAAAGAAGGAAGTATTACACATCTCAAATTTTGCTTTTTGGGCTGTAGAAGTTAACGGTTTAATGTCCACTCCCGTGGATTGCTGGTACAAATCAGATGCCCTTTGAGTGAACTGTGAGTTGAAATGGTGTATTAATCTTCATGTGTAGAGAGACTGACTCGGTACTCAGATAACTCATTTAGATAGCTCTGAAGTCCTGTTAGAGATGTGTTTTCATCCCTTGAAGTGAAGTCTGTAGTCACTTTTCCTCTTGCCTGACAGTAATGTAGCCTTAACCCAAAGGCATGGTAGCTCAGCTGGTAAAGAATCCGCCGGCAATGCAGGAGACCCAGGTTTGATTCCTGGGTCAGGAAGATCTACTGGAGAAGGTATAGGCTACCCACCCCAGTATTCTTGGGCTTCCCTTGTGGCTCAGCTGGTAAAGAATCTCCCTATGATGTGGAAGACCTGGGTTCAATCCCTGGTTTGGGAAGATCCTCTCCCTTGTAGCTCAGTTGGTACAGAATCTGCCTGCAATGCAGGAGAACTGGGTTCGATCCTTGGGTCAGGAAGATCCCCTGGAGAAGGAGATGGCAACCCACTCCAGTATTCTTTCCTAGCGAGTCCCATGGACAGAGGAGCCTGGCAGGCAATGGGGTTTGCAAGAGTCCAGGAGTCAGACACAACTTAGCAACTAAACCACCACCACCACTCACTCCTGTATTCTGGCTGGGAGAATTCCAGGGACTGTCTAGTCCATGGGGTTGCAAAGCGTTGGACATGACTGAGCGACTTTTACTTACTCGCTAGTATTGTTGTTGTTGTTATTATTATCATCATCTACTATAAAGATGGAACAGTGTCTGCTCTCTGCACCCTCTTTTGTTGGAGACCAGGCAGCCTCTCAGTAAAGAGAGGAACGGGCCTGTGCCCTGGCAGTTCACCTGCCCGCTCTGCCCTGAGCAGGTAGTCACAGCTTCCCCGCACCCCCATGGGTGGAGATGAGACGCCCGCTCCCAGGTGCTGTAGAGAGGAGGACATGCGGACACACTCGTGCTCAGGTCTCCACGGTGGCCTCTGACTGTGGGTGGGGCAACCTCTGTGTGTTCCCAGGCGCAGGCCCCTGGTGTCAGGACTGCCGTGTGCCCGGTGGCACACAGGACTTGCAGGTAGCTTGGGTGTTACTCAGGAGTGTTAGAATTGACCACACTGGGTGTCAGGATAGCAGATCACCATGCTTTCCAGGCCTAGCCCAGGGAATCGATTTTTCTCCAGAACTCTGTTGACTGGGTCCCCGATGTGTAGGGTAGGCTCTTGTTACTCCATTCAATCCTGGATGGTGTTTGTTCGAGGACCTAGTGTGGCTTCAAATCCCTGGCCACTCGAGCCTTGGACAGACGATCCTCTGTGTCCATGGGTCATCTGGGAGGAGTGTTCTCCTGCTGTTGCTGGTTGAATCTGCAGACAAGGATGCTGCGGGTGTGGAGGGCCGACTGTGTGCCTGAGGTCTGGGGATTCTGCAGTAAGCATTGTGCTCCCCAGCCCCCTTTTACCTAAACCTCACAGACCTATGCAGCCACAAGTGCTCCCTGGTTGGAATCTTCCCCAGGGCGCTGGTGTTGACTGTGACTATAAACTCTTTTATTTTCTAGTAAAATTTGTAGGTTTCTCTTTTGACCTTTGCATAAATTAAAACTTAGCTGTTGGCTGAAGAAAAGATCCCTATTGTCTGTGTTAGGGTGGTTATTCTCATTAATACAGTAATAGATTATGTGCTTCGGATGAAACCTAGAACGACTCAGTGGTAAGAACTTTCCTACTAGGATAAAAAGATAAACCCATAAGCCATTGTCACACTTCAGGAAGTTCAGTCAGGCTCGCGTGTTTAAACCACAGCCTCCTCCGAGCCCTGTGGAGTTCTCTCCCCTCACTTGTGCTAGTTCCCGGAGCTCATGCTCTCCCTGTCTGGGTTCTGTGTTGTTTCACAGGCATCTTCATGCAGGGATGGCTTTGGGCTGAGGCTGTGATGGGAGAGGGTGGACAGTGCAGGGGCCGAGACTCACCCCATCCCTGGGTTCTGTGCCTGTGCAGGATGGCAGGTCACTTTGGCCTGTGGATCCTGGGGGCCCCCAAGGCTGCTTAATGGAGGTGCTAAGACCAGGGGAGGTGGAGCGGTGGCTGAGGGCTGGAAACGCTGACCCCTGCACCCACTGAGCCACCTTCACACTCATCCCTCAGCCAGCCCCCCAGTGAACACCGAGAACCCGCTCTCCACCAAGTGATCAGCTGGAGTGTGAATCTGATCTCTAGTCCAAAACTCAAGATGTTTCCTTCGTTATAGGAGGAATCTTGTAAATGTTCTTAAAAAACCTTTTTCTTGTCCTTATTAGTTACTTCAGAAACAATAGGCAAGTCCTTTGTCAGAAGATAGGGAAAGGTTCTCTGTCCTGGAATCACAGTGGTACCCATCTGCAGTTCAGAGCTGAGTATACACAGACTGTGAGCTTCCGAGGTGGTGCTAGTGGTAAAGAACTTGCCTGCTAGTGCAGGAGACGTAAGAGATGCGGGTTCAATCCCTGCAGGGGTTGGGAAGATTCCCTGGTGGAGGGCATGGCAGCCCACTTCAGTGTTCTTGCCTGGAGAATCCCGTGGACAGAGGAGCCTGGTGGGCTGCAGTCCATGGGGTTACAGAGTCAGATACAACGGAGCAACTTCGCACAGCACGTACGCTGACTGGGTGCTTGTCCAGTTGATTTTCTGAAGGAGAGAACGTCACCTGAAACATTTGGAGACCACCTCTCTAAGCCACAGTTTGCTTCCTCTATAAAATGAGATCATTTTTCGGCTCTTGTGATTGTCCTGTGGGTTCAGCAGTACCATCTTGGCGAAGGTTTCAGACTCCACCAGTGTAGACGGAGTGAGTGCTAAGTAACAAGCGGCTCCGATTAACTGTCGGATCCTGGAGGTTACTTCCAGTGGCTGTTTTCACATGTGCCTGTGTCGGTCTCTAGGGATAGACAGCTTGTATTTCCTAATGTCAGGAGGCTTCTCATGTGTCGGTCCTACTTGGATTTGTACGTAGGTTGATTTTGAACTTATTAGGTTGCAAAAGAGCGCAGCAGACGAGACTTGACAGAAAGGCAAACGTTGCTTGTGGTCGGATGCAGAATTACTCGTTTACGTGGGTCACACCTTGTCTGTACATGGTAGATGGAGTGTTTAAAATTCGTAGAGTACTGGTACTTTTGAATTTAGGCAAGATCAGTTTTCCAGGGCTAGTTTTTGGATGTTAAAGTGAGTAGAGACGACAGTGTATATTGTGTTTCAGTTTTGAAAAGGACTCTTTACTGATTCAGTTCTAACCTCCCTTGCTGTTTCCTTCCTGTGTTTCAGGGAATATCTTGGTAAACAACTCCAGTCTGAACAGCCGCAGACGGCAGCTGCCCGGAGCTGAATGGGCTCAGGGCTTCTCTTGGATCTCCAGCCGCCCTCTCACCTGGGGTAGAAGACCTGGAGTGGGTCTCAGTAACTGCGGTCAAGCTCAAGCCATTCCTCATTTTATGTGTCATTTCTTCTTTGTGTAGCTTTTCCCAATGCTGATTTCCCGTTAATTTGTCTTAAAGTAGGTGCTTTCTGTATCTGAGGAAAATATTACTGTTACATATACTGCTCATAATTTCTGTATTTATTGTTCTCTGGAATGAATATAGGGTTATTAAAACATTCTCACTCCAAATACATTTTTTCTGTTTCCTCGTTCCTGACTTGAACTATTATAACAAAAGTACCTTTCGTCCCAACCGAATTGGGAGAACTGTGTTTGCAGGGTAGTGAATGGTAAATAAATGTTTTGAATTCATACGGAGTTTTGTCTTCCATCCATCCGCCCGCCCATCCACACATGCACATCCACACATGCACATTGCAGCAATCTTCTGCTAATATTGAGAAAACCTTAAAATGTTGAACGAACTCTTACCATGACGCTGTCATCTAAAAGACTTATGAAGCACAGTGAGGAATTTTAGCTATAGGTTATTTTCACTGATTTCTTATTTACTCTTGGATTTTAGTACTTCAAGTCTGTTTTCTTTGAATACTTTCTGGTTTAAATATTGCCAATAGGTATTTTATTTCTACCTCCCACCTTTTGTTCTGGAACTCCCAGCCTTCACAGGGGCACCCATGGCCTGGAGGTTTACCTCCCCCAGATCTGAACCTTTTGTTTTTAACCTCATTGCCTGGTCTGAGTCTCATTTTTGTTTCATTTTCACTTTTCATTCTGAGCAGTTCTCTGATTGTAAAGATGGTAAGGCTAATAGTTTATATGGTAAGTTTTCTTCTATAGAAAGACACTCCTAGCACCATCTCCTGTTTAAGGATAAAAGATTGAAAAGGTTGACCTGACCACCTTCATCCAATTCCCAGTTCTCCCACCCCATGCCTCTGGCAACCACAAATCTGATCGCTTTTTGAATTAATGTTTTCATTTCCTTTGGATAAATACCCGGAAGTGAAATTGCTGGATTGTATGGTAGCTCTATTTTTAACTTTTTGAGGAACCTCCGTACTGTTTTTCCCCAGTAGTTGTGCCAATTCACATCCCCACCAACAGTGCACAAGGGATCCCTTTTTGCCACATTCTTGCCAACACTTGTTACCTCCTCTTGCTGATGATAGCTTCTCACAGCTGTGAGGTGACGTCTCATTGTGGCTTTGAGTTGCAGTTATCCGGTGATTATTGTTCAGCATCTCTCCATGTGCCTGTTTGCCATCTGTATGTCTTTGGAAAAATACCTCTTCAAGTCCTCTGCCCATTTAAAAATTATTTTTAACTACTTTTATTGTTTTAAAATTCTTTTTTGTGGTGGGAAACTTCTTTTTTGTGTCTTGTTGGCCTTCATATTGTAGAAGATATGTGAAAAGGGCCTTCCCATTGGCAGGTGAAGCTTATTCCCACACATTGTACCTGGACAGTCACAAGTACCTGTTTTATTATAAAAGACCTGGTTAGAATGTTTCTGGCTTTGAGACAGTACCAGTTTCTAGTGATTTTCTTTTCTTTCTTTCTTTTTTTTTTTTTAAGTGATTTTCAACATTTGGGCCAAGGTCTACGTTTGGAATAACACAGAACAAGTCTTATCCTTAAGATTCTACTTTTTAGAAGCATGTTCATTCTAGAATAGTGCTGCTTTATCTTCATCGTGTTTCTATTTGAATGCTGGACGCCTCAGACCACGTTTTGACACAGCAAGGTGAAACAGACGTGCGTCATGTGATGTGTCAATGGTGAGACAAAGACCTTCCTTCCTGGGTAGCCTGACATCAGGAGAAACTTGAAAAAGTGAGAGTTTTTGCTCTGAAGAGAGCAGCAATGCCTGTAATCCTCCCAGGGCAGGGGTCCTGAGTGGGGCTTGCAGACACACTGCCTTGCTCGCGCCCTGCCTCCTATTGCTCCCACACAGCTGACGGCTCAGCATGGGAGCCTGACCCACAGGCAGCAAGTCTGGAGATGACAGCCCCAGGGGGGTGGGCCCAGGAGGAGACACGCTCACCAGGATGTCTTGTTTGGGATGTTGACATGAGGCATGGATGAAAGTAACTGGCAGTGAGATGACACACGTGGAAGAGATACCTAGAGATGAAAAGGCTGTAAAACCCTGAGTAAAAATCCCTGAGGCAGAGAGGAGAGTGGCAGGTGAGCTGCGTGACAGCCGGGTGAGAAGGACAGGGTCATTGGTGCCCAGTCACCAGACTTGTGGGAGACCAGCATCCCTTGTGGGAGTCAGAGGACAAGAGCCCATGCCCAAGACCAGTGGATGGGCCATCACATGTGAAAAACACTTCTGTGGGCTAGCAACCAACAACTGGAAATTTAAAATAGTGTAAAAACACTTCAAAAATTTAACAAGAGTATAAGATCTGTGCACTGAAAACTAAGGTTCCTGAGGCAAATGAAAAAAGACGACACACAGGAGGAGATATGTTCTGACCATGGATTAGGAGATGCACATGGTTAGGGTGTCAGTTCTGGGTTGGTCCATAGGTTCCATGTAGTCCCAACAGCAGTACCATCTGGCTTCGATGTAGAAATAAACAAGCTGATTTGAAAGTTTGCATGGAGATGCAAATGATCTGGAAGAGCTGAAACAGTTTTGAAAGATTTAAAGTTGGAGGCATCAACAGTACTTGGCTTTAAATAGAGCCAGGGTAGAACTGGCATAAACATCAGTTTATAAACCAGGGACAGGATAGAGTCCAGGAACAGAGCTTGATGGAATCAGCGTAAATGAGCGAGGACTAATTTGGGAGATTAAAAACAAGATAGGATGAAAATACTGCATGTGATAGAATGTGAGCTGTGAAGACCATGATCAGACTTTGTGTGCAGGGCCTGCCCCAAGTCCTGTGAATGCTTTTCCTCGTCTGAATCTTGCAACAGCCCTCTTGTGAGGCTACGGCTGTTACCCCTGTTTTAAAAAGGTGGAGGGCCCGAGTGAGGTCAAGTGACTTAGCCAACTTAATGGGGTTTGCCCTCAGCTTTAACACCCGGTTGACACAAGGAAAATCAGGGGTAGCTGCCTATCAGAGATATTCTAAAGTCAAAACAAGCACCCAATTTACTACCTAAGCAACTAGATGACCGAGCAGTAGAACTCTATTGAAAATGAGTGGAGGGACTTCCCTGGATCTTGGATGTGGTACCTGAGACGGGCTCCCACAGGCCCATCTGCCTGGACAGGCCCAGCTTCAGGCTGAGCCATGTGAGGTAAACCCTCCTATCGTATCTGTAACATTCCAAGCATGTTAAAATTCAGGTGGCATCCCGAGTGAAAACTAACCCAGGCACTGAACTATAAAAGACATGTTGTGCATAACCAAGCTTCAAAGTGATGCTTAATAAGCATATGATTAATGTCTGGTGCAGATTTACTCAAATTACGTTTTATTTTGAGGTGAAAACATAACACTGAGATGGAAATAAATGATTAGCCACAGAGTTTCTGTATCACCACCGTATAATCAGACCATCCATCAGTATTTATTTGAAAAAAATCTTAGCAAATTTTTTGATGTATGGTACATTAATTCAATTCCAATCAACCAAGTTGTTAAAAACTACTGTGACCTGACCTAAGTAGCTATTGTGCCCAGGAGTGTGTGTCGTTTTAGGTTTGTGTGTGTCCATGTGTGTTTGTTTCCACGTGTGTGTGTTCAGGTGTATATGTGTATATAAAAGAATGTGTAAGAGATGCTACTTCTGTCTTTGAAGAATTTATAATATAGGAAGAGAGAGGAATCACAGTTTTAATATAGGGCAAATGTGCTTAATTCTAAAAGAAAAATTAAACATGTCTCATGTGGTTGCCAGGATTGACGTACTGCTTTGGTTTAGAGAAACGGGAAAAAATTACAGATGAGGAGATGAGACTTGAGGTCTGTGTCGCTTTTCCCAGGGGCGTTTCCTAAGGCCTCAGTCACTTGGCTTCCTCTGAGCTCCGCCAGCAGGACTGCCCTCCTCACCTGACCGCTGACATCCTGTGGCCAGATGGGGTAGGTCCGAGTCAGTCCCCACCTGACAGACTTTACAGCGCTGGCTGTTCTTCAGCAGCCCTGCTGTCTCTGAGGGTGATCTGTTTGCAGCTTTGACTGATCCTGGTGGGATGAGACGTGACCCACCTACTCAGCAGAGAGGGAGCTCAGGTCATCACCAGGCACAGCCACTCTTGGGACCATCTTGCAAAGATGCACTTGCTAAAATTGGCACCTGGAAAGCTTGAGCATTCCAGAGAAGAGACCAAACTGTCTGCGCGTGGACACCACGGGAGCCCACAGAGAGGACCACGCTGAACTGACAGCCAGTGAGAGGTCATCACCTGTCCATGGGGAAGGAAACAGACGACGGTTTCATCATCCATCGGCATCTCTTTTGACAGCATCCTCCCCGCGGGCTGTGCTTTGAGGTCATGACTGCTCCTCACCGGCTCTTTTTTCCACTTCACAAAACAAGAACAATCTGAAGTATTGGTCTTGGTGAACCTTTTTATCCAAGTTCCATAAACCCATGTGGGGTTTTTTCCACCTTAAATATGGTAGATTGCTGTTGAGTGAAGATAACCTTAGAAATCGTATTTTGGTCAGTCCTGTGATGTTGCAAATGCAGAGTGGGGCTGGTGAGAATGCCACTTTCTATTTGGTGCCTTCATTTCCATGCCCTGATCCCTGGGAGCAGCGCATCCATCTTCAGGGCAAACCCTCTGAACATGGAGTCTCACGAAGGCCTGAGGTCATGGCATTTTATCTATCCAGATACAAGCTCACACTTCCCATCTTGGGGCAAGAAGGGGCTGTGAGAAACTTGGTTGTCTTTCCCACTGCTCAGGACTGTGGATTTGGGAACAGGGACCCTTTCTGGACTCAGCAGAATCTTCATTCCCTCCTGCATTCTTCTTCCCCAACATGTAGAGAGTCTTTATTAAGTCTTTTCTCTTTATGTCAGGCATAAATCTGTTGTTTACCTGCCACATCTATTTAAGGCAAATCACCCCATTTGGTAAAGACAAAGAATTTGTGGCTCTAAATCAAAGCTTCTCACTGTTCTGTGGTTTCAGAGACCCTGTAAGAAATCATGAATTTTATGAAAATGCACACACTCATGATAGGATGTATTTAAAATTTTTTTAAAAATTTTTTATTTGAAGGACAACTGCTTTACAGGATTTTGTTGGTTTCTGCAAAACATCAACAATGGGGTGTTTCGTGAACTTTTTGAAGCTGAGGTTTTCATGTCCTTGATGCTAACTTCTGGCCTTGCAAAAGCAGAAATTCCGTTCCCCGAATTTCCAGCACACTAAAGACTCTCAAGTCAAATGTACTAAAAACAGTGCTTGAGAATCCGAGAGCCAAGAACAGAGGGTGTTAAGAAAGCCTTCCAGCTGCCTTCACTGCAACCTTGAAGAATCCCCCAGACAGTGGGCAGTTGGGGTCCGGGTCACTCGGCCGCTGCAGGTGAGGACCCAGGTGTGTGAGCTCCTTCCTCTGTCACGTGAGCCTCCCAGAGGGAGCAACCTGGTCTCCCATCAGGCAGCAGGGTGCATTGTCACCAGCTAGGTCAGCTGGACTGGGTATGAGCCCAAAGCCAGGCCATAGGCTTTCTCTTATGAGAGAAACACAACTAGAAACTAACTAGCCAACCAAATATCTAAGTAGCCAACTAACCAAATGATTAACTAACCAACTAGCCAACCAACCAACCAATCAACTAATTAACTAGCCAGTGAACCAACTAATTAACTAGATAACTAGCCAATCAACCAACAACTAATTAGCTAGCCAACTAATTAGATAACTAGCCAACCAAGCAACCAACTAGCCAACTAATTAACTAGATAATGAGCCAATTAACTCCATCCTCTCTTCCTTCCCTCCTTCCTCTTAAGTTTTTCTTTCCCTCTGTTCTTCTCTTGCTCTCTCTCCTGGTTTTCATGTTTTCTTTCCCTCTTTTTTTGTTCCTGCTTTTGTTCCTCCACAAGCTGAGTGTGGCTCTGGCCCAGAGTTTTCCCAGCGTTGGGGTCAGGATGTCTGGGAGGAGGCAGTGTTGCTGAGACAGGGTGGTGGTTAAGGGCCTTTGCTATAAGTCACCAGCTCTGAGGGCTGCAAGGGGAGGCTGTCTGGATGGAGACGGATGACGAGCTGGGACTGGGGCTGCCCCTGGGCAGGCCAGGCCATCCCGCAGTCAGGGCTGAGACGTGGCTGATTCCTGGGGTCTAATGACATCACGCCCCTGGTAGACGCCCCTCAACAGGCAGCCTAGTCTCAGCTGAGTTATGCCAGCTCTCTGAGGGTCTGTGGTGCTGGAAGTGGGGGAGGGAGGTTCAGGCTGCATGGTGAGCGCTTTCGGCCCCCCAGAACCACCCTTATCCTTGCCTCAGGACATGTCATCCTTTTTTTTTTTTTTTTTCATGTCATCCTTTATTCCCGGAAAAGACAGAGAGTTGATGGTGCATCAGGGAAGAAGCTGGAGCAGGTATGGAAAAGTAGCTAAATAGATTTTACAACATTTGAGCACAGTATCAGCAGGGACCTGGAAGGGGCGGTCAGGGTGGACCGCCTGCTCAGGGTACTGTCGGCACAGAGTGACCAGCAGTACTGGGGAGAGACGGTGCCACTAAGGTCCAGCTGGGCTAGAAAACATCCTGAGTGCAGGCTGAAGGTCACGCCCTAGGCGTCTCAGGAATGGAAGGCCGAGGAAGGAAGAGAAGGCAGGAGAAGAGTGATTGGATGTTCACTAAGGGGATGGAGGGGTAGTTAGTGATCCTTTAAATTCATTCATTAATTATTTTTTGGCTGTGTCACAAAGCTTACAGGGTCTTAGCTCCCTGACCTGGGACTGAATCCTGGCCCCAGCAGCTCCAAGCTCTAACCACTGGACTACCGGGGAATTCCCTCAGTGACCCTTCTTAGAAGGCAACACAGCAATAGGTTTCAAGATCTTTGAATATGCTAGCACCATTGGATTCTGTCACTCCAGTTATAGGAGTCTAAGGAAATCATAACTGACGCTCCCTGAAATTCATCACAGCTATTCATGGAATAGCTATTCTAATGGTTTAAAAAAATCCAAACCATTAACAGGGAAGTTAATGCATCAGTCAAGAAACATCTGTATGTGAGGACATTACACTGCTGCTGCTGCTGCTGCTAAGTCGCTTCAGTCGTGTCTGACTCTGTGCGACTCCATAGACAGCAGCCCACCAGACTCCTCTGTCTCTGGGATTCTCCAGGCAAGAACACTGGAGTGGGTTGCCATTTCCTTCTCCAGTGCATGAAAGTGAAAAGCGAAAGTGACGTCGCTCAGTTGTGCCTGACTCTTAGCGACCCCATGGACTGCAGCCTACTAGGCTCCTCCGTCCATGGGATTTTCCAGGCAAGAGTACTGGAATGGGGTGCCATTTCCTTCTCCAGAGGACATTACACAGCCACTGGTAATTTGTTGAAGAATTCTCAGTGATACAAGGCAACCTTTTGTATTTTAAGTAAAAAAAAAAAAAAGAAAAAATATACAGATAATTTCAATTATGTGAGTTGATACATACCTATATATATAGATTTATTTTTTTAAAAAGCCCAGATTTTGTGTTGTATTTATAATTTGGATCTGCTGTGATCACAGTTTATTTTTGTATGTACAATTTATGTGATGAAGAAAGAAACTGTAAGAATGATTTTTCATAACTCTAAGAAAATTTATACACCTTTTTCTGTTATCTGGGTCAATTAAAACAAAGCCAGTTCTGTCAAAGTTGAATTAACTACCACGTTTGGTAAGTAACATAAGCCTTGATAACATCCATACCATAAATAAAATTCCTCACAAGTAGAACAGTATTAGAGTCTCAAGATCAAAAGTTTTACAACAGTTAACCATTTTGATTAGACTATAAGCTCACAGGAGTGTCTATTGTGTATTACTCCATTTCTTGGTGAAAAATACAAAGTAATCCTGACTGCAGAGAATCTTCACCTGTCTTGAGGCATCACCAGCTGATCTGCTGCTCTGTTCCCTGGGTTCTCTCAGCTCCGCCAGCGAATCCCCAAGATTATAAAGCATCCATTTAATTGTTTCTGGAACTTGTGGCCTTCGGTTTGTTAAAAGACAGCTGAGGTGCAGAGAAGAGTTTAAGAGTTTATTTGAGCAACAGTTGATGGGAACCAGGCAGCAGAGTGAAGAAGGAGGTGCTGGAGGTCAAGGGAGGCTGGAGCCTGGAGAGATGTTCCTCGGGGAGGAGGAGACGGAGGGAGAAAGGAGGCTGTTCATTGGTGGAGCTCAGCATGGCTGGCCAGTTGTGATGGTACTTAGGTGCAATTTCCTAGTGGGAGGCAGTCACAGTTTGAGGTTTTGTTTTGCTTTGTTTTCCTGTGCTATGAAGCCATCAGAGCCTTGTCAGTTTGATGGCCTCCTTACTGAGTTAACTTACAGGTTTTAATGATGGTTAATACTGATTAATAATTAATATAGGTTAATAATGATAATGATGATTTAATGATGATAACTAAGGCTGAATAAGAGTATTAGAGCACATATTTTCCTCTGTATACATGTCTGCATCCCTCTCAGTTGACCTATGCAGCACAGACTACATCCCAGGCTTCTCTAGACTCCCATCCCTGCCATCCCTGCCACAGTGGGGCCCGATGCTGGGAGAGGGTTCTCCCCACCCCACTCCTTGGGGATCAGTCCCACCTGCCCCCTAGAGCTTCCTCCAGGTGCCTCTGGCTCATCTCTGGTGACACCCCTGGTTCCTCCTGTTCTCCTCATAGGCTCCTCAGAGCCTGGGGCCTTCCTCAAGAGGCTTCCTGAGCCCAGTCTCCTCGCCAATCCCCAAGGTTGCGAGCACCCTGAAAGCACAGCGTTTTTGGTATCCCTGCCCTGCACCCAGCCCCTCACTCAGGGCGGTAAACAGTAGGTGCTCAATTTGGATGTGAACTATTCACAGAAGAAGCGAGTGAAAGCGAAAGTGAATGTTGCTCAGTCATGTCCAACTCTTTGTAACTCCATTGACTGTATAGTCCATGGAATTTTCCATGCCAGAATAGTGGAGTGGGTAGCCTTTCCCTTCTCCATGGGATCTTCCCAATCCAGGGATTGAACCCAGGTCTCCCGCATTGCGGGCAGATTCTTTACCAGCTGAGCCACAAGGGAAGAGGTGAGGGATGCTCACTAAAAGCCTATGGAAGAGTAGGTGGTTACAGTTCAAGGGCCCTTGTTCTGTTCTGCTCTCTTCCTTTCTCAGGCAGGAGGGCTGTGGGGACCAGTGTTTGGCTGGTGGGATGTCTCCTGTGAAAGATGGTAATTAGCATCCAGATATCCGGGAGTGCAAAGTCAAGTGGGCCTTAGGAAGCATCACTATAAACAAGGTAGTGGAGGTGATGGAATTCCAGCTAAGCTATTTCAAATCTTAAATTCCAATCCCAAAGAAAGGCAATGCCAAAGAATGTTCAAACTACCACACAATTGCACTCATCTCACACACTAGCAAAGAAATGCTCCAGATTCTCCAAGCTAGGCTTCAACAGTATGTGAACCCAGAACTTCCAGATGTTCAAGCTGGATTTAGAAAAGGCAGAGGAACAAGAGATCAAATTGCCAATATCCGTTGGATCACAGAAAAAGTAAGATAATTTCAGAAAAACGTCTACTTTGGCTTCATTGACTGTGCCAAAGCCTTTGACTGCGTGAATCACAACAAACTGGAAAATTCTTCAAGAAATGAGAATACCAGACCTCCTGACCTACCTCCTGAGAAATCTGTATGCAGGTCAAGAAACAACAGTTAGAGCTGTACATGGAACAACAGACTGGTTCCAAATTGGCAAAGGAGTATACTGCATATTGTTACCCTGCTTATTTACTTATATGCAGACTACATCATGCAAAATGCCAGACTGGATGAAGCACAAGCTGGAATGAAGACTACAGGGAGAAATATCAATAACCTCAGATATGCAGATGATACCACCCTTATGGCAAAAAGCGAAGAAGAACTAAAGAGCCTCTTGATGAAAGTGAAAGAGGAGAGTGAAAAAGTTGGCTTAAAACTCAGCATTCAGAAAACTAAGATCATGGCATCTGGTCCCATCCCTTCATGGGAAATAGATGGAGAAATAGTGGAAACAGTGACAGACTTTATTTTTCTGGGCTCCAAAATCACTGCAGATGGTGACTGCAGCCATGAAATTAAAAGACGTTTACTCCTTAGAAGAAAAGTTATGACCAACTTAGCATATTAAAAGGCAGAGACATTACTTTGCCAACAAAGGTCCATCTAGTCAAGACTATGGTTTTTCCAGTGGTCACATATGGATGTGAGAGTTGGACTATAAAGAGAGAGTTGGACTATAGTTGGACTAAAAAGACAGTTGGACTACAAAGCACCGAAGAATTGATGCTTTTGAACTATGGTGCTGGAGAAGACACTTGAGAGTCCCTTGGACTGCAAGGAGACCCAACCAGTCCATCCTAAAGGAAATCAGTCCTGAATATTCATTGGAAGGACTGATGCTGAAGGTGAAGCTCCAATACTTTGGCTACCTGATGCAAATAACTGACTCACTGAAAAAGACCCTGATGCTGGGAAAGATTGAAGGCAGGAGAAGGAGATGACAGAGAATGAGATGGTTGGATGGCATAACCGACTTGATGGACATGAGTTTGACCAAGCTCTGAGAGTTGGTGATAGACAGGGAAGCCTGGCATGCTGCAGTCCACAGGGTCGCAGAGTCGAAAAAGACTGAGCAATTGAACTAAACTGAGTTAGCACTGCATTTCCTGGGGCTAAATAACTGGATGTGCAGCTTTCCATCCATAGAATGGTGTCAATTGTGCTATTTGATGGCATTGTTATGAAGATGAAATGAGGTCAGGAATTTGCAAGAATGGCTTCTTTAAGGTCCTGACACAGAGTCAGTACTTAGTGACTTCCCCCAGTTACCAGGAGGAAGTCTGTGGGATGGACTCCTTATCAAAGAGAGGCTCACCAGCTTGGAGAGCCCTCTGCAACACTCGTGCACATTCAATTTAGAATCAAATTTGGGATCCATTGTCCAGAGCACTCGTGGGTCTGTAACTGTTCTCTGTACTTGCTCGCGACCTGAATTCCCAAGCCGCCTGATTGTTTTCCTAGCTACCTGCCAACATCCGCTTTTTCAATACCACTCAGCCATTACCTTGGTGATGCTAATTTTGGTGAATAAAACACAGATAGATTCTTTTTTAAATTTCCATGAATGCAAATGGGTTTCTGGACTTGAATATCATGACCTTGTTTTGGTCACTGATTCACGGTAGGTGTCGTGAGATGTCATTTCAATAGAGGGTTTGTTTTTGCGAGAACCTTGACCTCCAAATGAAGTTTCTGCTCCTCCTTTCAGGGAGGCAGACAATAGCAGTGATGCCCTGTACCGTAGCTTGCTGGCTTTTAGGTGCTCATCTGGGCACACAGCAAGCCGAGTGGAGAGCAGCACTTTCTTATACTTCTCAAAGGTGCAGGGAGGAACAAGATCACCAGAACCATCAAGTCAGTCCTCACAATAGAGGAAGAGACATTGTGAGCGGTGCAGAGGGAAAATGGGGCGAACAGACAAAAACGCGTATGTGCTGGGGCTGAGCCACGGCCCTGCCCTTCAGGTCTTTACGTGAGACACACAAGGATGAGGATCGCAGCACTGGAGGGAAGGGTGGTCCTCACCTGAGACACAGGAGGACAGACAGCGTTGGAGGGAAGGGCCTCGGGTTCTGGCTCGAGAGTCTCTGATGTTGCCCAGAGAACAGTTTTCCCATTCTCCTCCTCAGTAGCTCTGTGACCTTGAGCAAGTGACAACATCTCTGTGTCACTCCTCCTGTAAAATGGTGATAGGAAGGGTACTCAACTCATAGGACTATGATTAGCAACACCCTTAGGTAGCGCTTGTGTTAAATAAATCCCACCCATTAGTGCCTGATGACCCTGCCAGTTTTCAGATGAGTTGTACGTAAAGAAGGCTGAGTGCCGGAGAACTGAAGCTTTTGAACTGTGATGTTGGATGTTGTGGTCCGGGCGCGGGTTGGAAAAGAATTTTCAGACATGAGACAGAATGAGAGGGAAATAAAGTTCATTAGAACAGGAGATGCTGTTAGAACAGTGGGCCAGCTCAGGGGAGAACTGACGTTGAACGGGGTCCTTAGTCCCCTTTTATAGCCAGGGTACAAGGAGAGGGATAGGGGTCTTGCAGGTCATTTGCTATTTGGATGAGGCATGTATACTGGGTTGGGGGAAGAGTAAGGCAAATACCTTCTCCCTGTGGGGTCAGAGGGGAGACAGGTTATACTAGTCAGGAGGACCTGAAATTCATTAATAGTTATAGAATTGGGGATGGGAGGGAAGGTCAATTAGGGTCTGGTTTTTCCGTTCCTGTATTACAAGACCGTCCTTGATTTCATCTTCTCTTTCATCTTCCTTGGGTCACCACATGGAGAAGACTCTTGAGAGTCCCTTGGACTGCAAGGAGATCAAACCAGTCAATCCTAAAGGAAATCAACCCTGAATATACATTGGAAAGACCGATACTGAAGCTGAAACTCCAATACTTTGGCCACTTGATGCGAAGAACTGACTCACTGGAAAAGACCCTGATGCTGGGAAAGATTGAAGGCAGGAGGAGAAGTGGACAACAGGGGATGAGATTGTTGGATGGCATGACCGTCTCAATGGCCATGAGTTTGAGCAAGCTCCTGGAGATACTGAAGGACAAGGAAGCCCGGTATGCTGTAATCTATGGGGTCACAAACTGTCCAACACAACTTAGCGATTGAACAACAACAAACACACAATATCCTTGATAATCTGACACTTGCTGCTCGAATTACCTGTGAGCAGCCCTGGCTGAAAATCTGAAGACTTGATCCAGTAGATAAGAAAGACTTTGTTCCTTTTTCATTCAGTCCCAGAATGCAGGGCTGAATTCCCATCGCCAAGTATGCGGTCCATTGCTTTTTTGTTTTGTAAAGTAAGAAAACAGTATTTATTTATTCACTCCCAAATAAATATTAAATGCCTGTCATCTGCGGGATGGTAGGATCTGGAATCTAAAATTAAATGACCTTGTCTGTGCCCCCAAGAGGTTTGAAGATGGTTGATTTTGCCTGGTGGCCCACCTTGCAATACTAGGTTCGGACTCCACCTTAAATATTAAGGACACTGGTTCCATCCCTGATCAGGGGACTATGATCCCACATGCCGTGGAGCAACTAAGCCCATACACCGCAACTAGAGACCTGGAGTGCTGAAGCTAAGTTCTGATGCAGTCAAATAAGTAAATGCATCTCTCTCTCTCTTTTTTTTTTTAAATTTTCAAAATATTTCTTTTTTTTTTTTTAATTTTAAAATCTTTAATTCTTACATGCGTTCCCAAACATGACCCCCCCTCCCACCTCCCTCCCCACAACAACTCTCTGGGTCATCCCCATGCACCAGCCCCAAGCATGCTGCACCCTATGTCAGACATGGACTGGCGATTCAATTCTTACATGATAGTTTACATGTTAGAATTCCCATTCTCCCAAATCATCCCACCCTCTCCCTCTCCCTCTGAGTCCAAAAGTCCGTTATACACATCTGTGTCTCTTTTCCTGTCTTACATACAGGGTCGTCATTGCCATCTTCCTAAATTCCATATATATGTGTTAGTATACTGTATTGGTGTTTTTCTTTCTGGCTTACTTCACTCTGTATAATTGGCTCCAGTTTCATCCATCTCATCAGAACTGATTCAAATGAATTCTTTTTAACAGCTGAGTAATACTCCATTGTGTATATGTACCACAGCTTTTTTTTTTTTTAAATTTTAAAATCTTTAATTCTTACATGCGTTCCCAAACATGACTCCCCCTCCCACCTCCCTCCCCACAACATCTCTCTGGGTCATCCCCATGCACCAGCCCCAAGCATGCTGCACCCTACGTCAGACATGGACTGGCAATTCAATTCTTACATGATAGTATACATGTTAGAATTCCCATTCTCCCAAAACATCCCACCCTCTCCCTCTCCCTCTGAGTCCAAAAGTCCGTTATACACATCTGTGTCTTTTTTCCTGTCTTGCATACAGGGTCGTCCTTGCCATCTTCCTAAATTCCATATATATGTGTTAGTATACTGTATTGGTGTTTTTCTTTCTGGCTTACTTCACTCTGTATAATCGGCTCCAGTTTCATCCATCTCATCAGAACTGATTCAAATGAATTCTTTTTAACGGCTGAGTAATACTCCATTGTGTATATGTACCACAGCTTGCTTATCCATTCATCTGCTGATGGACATCTAGGTTGTTTCCATGTCCTGGCTATTATAAACAGTGCTGCGATGAACATTGGGGTACATGTGTCTCTTTCAATTCTGGTTTCCTCGGTGTGTATGCCCAGAAGTGGGATTGCTGGGTCATAAGGTAGTTCTATTTGCAATTTTTTGAGGAATCTCCACACTGTTCTCCATAGTGGCTGTACTAGTTTGCATTCCCACCAACAGTGTAGGAGGGTTCCCTTTTCTCCACACCCTCTCCAGCATTTATTGCTTGCAGATTTTTGGATCGCAGCCATTCTGACTGGTGTGAAGTGGTACCTCATTGTGGTTTTGATTTGCATTTCTCTGATAATGAGTGATGTTGAGCATCTTTTCATGTGTTTGTTAGCCATCCGTATGTCTTCTTTGGAGAAATGTCTATTTAGTTCTTTGGCCCATTTTTTGATTGGGTCGTTTATTTTTCTGGAATTGAGCTGCATAAGTTGCTTGCATATTTTTGAGATTAGTTGTTTGTCAGTTGCTTCATTTGCTATTATTTTCTCCCATTCAGAAGGCTGTCTTTTCACCTTGCTTATAGTTTCCTTTGTTGTGCAGGAAGCTTTTAATTTTAATTAGATCCCATTTGTTTATTTTTGCTTTTATTTCCAGAATTCTGGGAGGTGGATCATAGAGGATCCTGCTGTGATTTATTTCTGAGAGTGTTTTGCCTACAAATAAGCGACTAAAATGCACTGTGGACAAAGTTAGTCCAAGGCACTGCAATCCTGGTGGGAGAGTGTAGGCCAGGAATCAGGAAACACACCAGGATCTTGAATTCTGTGTTCAGCATCCCCTGCTTTCCTTCATGGTTTAGTGCAGGTGAGTCCTTAATCTACACTCAGTTTTGCGTGCTTTTTACATTGCTATACGAACATGCTCACATGGTAAGAATTCTGCAACATAGTTTTCAAATATCAGTATTTTCCAAAGATTCATCCGCATTGATGAATATAACTGCTGCGTTCCTTATTGTTTTAGCCTCTACCATATAAGGCTGCCCTGGATGGAGAACCACAGTTTGCTGACCTTTTCTCACTGGCCATTGGGTTTGGCTACATTTTCTGGCTCCTAAGGCCAGCATGGCCATGGCTTGCTTCCAGAACTCTGGTGCTCTGGGAAGTAGTTTCTCCAAGGTGGAAGTTCTCAAACTTTTTGTTCTAGAAACTATTGATAAAAGGGCCTTTGTTTGGATGGATTATATTTATTAATGTTTACCATATCAAAAATTAACAGTGAATGGTTTACAATGTTAATTCATTTAAAAATAGCTCTAGTCTACCTGTTAACATGGATACATGGATAACATGGTAACATGGATAGCATTTTAATGAAAATGATTATATTTTCCAAAGGAAAAAAGAAGTATCTATAAAAATCCCCAAAGTACAGGGTTGGAGAGCATCTGGCTGGTGAAGACCTTACATGCCAGAGGGTAGCCCACCTCAACTCCATGGGGACAGGAATCCTGTGTCCAGAACCTTCTGACCTATGTGTATCATAGGTGGGTCATCCTTCATCATACAAAAGTGAAGTGAAGTGTTAGTCACTCAGTCATGTCCAACTCTTTGTGACCCTATGGACTGTAGCCTACCAGGTTCCACTGTCCATGGAATTCTCCAGGCAAGAATACTGGAGTGGGTAGCCATTCCTTCTCCAGGGGATCTTCTCGACCCCAGGTCTCCTGCACTGCAGGCAGATTCTTTACTGTCTGAGCCACCAGGAATCACTTTCAGTTTATTATATAATGTACTGGTAAATATAAGCAAGCCTTTCTCTGAGTTTTATGAGCTGCTGTAGCAAATGATTGAGCCTGAAAGAGAGAGTAATGGGGACCCTGGGTTACAGGTGAGTTGGACAGAAGTGTGGGTGACCTGGGCACCCCGCTACTTGACACTGGCATTGAATTGGGTGGGCACTCATGGGACTGAGCCCTCGGCCAGTGGGTTCTGACACTGGCTCCAGGCAGGCCGTGGGGAAGAACCCCACCCATCTGCTGTCAGAAGCGTTGAGTCAGCACAAAAGCTGTGTTTCTTTTCACAGAGCCTGCTGGGAAAGTGAACCAATACTGGGTACCATCCGGTGTGGTGCAATGTGCAATCTGCTCCGTAGGGGCTGGCTTAGAAAGAAGAGACAAGAAGAGGACAAGAGGCTGCGAAGTTTGTTTTTATATAAAAGGCTGTCACCAATTCTTCTTCTTCTTTTTTTTTTCATGGTTCAATCTCTCTTTTTTTAGAATAATGTTATTTAGCTTTTTATTTTATATTGGAGTACAGGGTAAAGAATCTACCTTCTAATGCAGAATATGTGGGTTCTATCCTTGGGTGGGGAAGATCCCCTGGAGAAGGGAATGACAACACATTCCAATATTCTTGCCTGAGAAATCTCATGGATGGAGGAGTCTGGGGGGCTACAGTCTATGGGGTGGCAATGAGTTGGAAACTTCTTAGCAACTAAACAGCAACAGTCGATTAACAATGTAGTATTAATTTCAGGCGCACAACAAAATAATTTAATTATACACGTATATGGGTATCCTTTTTCAAATTCTTTTCCCAGTTAGGTTGTTACAGAATATTGAGCAGAGTTCTCTGTACTACACAGTAGGACCTTGTTGGTCCTACCACTTTAAATATAAATAAAGATATAAATATATATAAATAATGCCTCCTGCTTTAAAAGTACATTAATTAAGCTGCCCAGGACTTAAATCACCCTCTCCTGGAAAAGCCCCAGGCCCTGAGTGATCAGGGGTTGGAGGAGATAGACAAAAAGAGCATCAAGTTCTTATTTGCATGTAGTGTCTTGACAAGTTAATAAACCATCCAGAATGACTAATCATAATCTTTTCACATTATAAAGTATGTATCTCCTAGCTGTGGTCATTAATGCCAAATGAAATGAAGGCTAAATAGGGATTTTAGCTATAATCCCATTGTAGAGTTCCTTGGGGATTACATTATACTTTAATAGAGCAGTAACTTATGAGAGTTTCTTATTGCAGTGAATTTTGGTGTGGTATTATTGCTTTAGAGAAAACCCAATTCTAAAAATCTTATTTCCCATTCAGAGAGCTGAAAATATGTTTGAATTTATTGCTTTTATTCTCAGATTTGGTTATCAGCTTTTAATTATTGTCATCATTAGCCTTCTCCCCAAAAACGAATACTTCATGTGTACCTCAGGGTCTCTGTAATTTCTCTATCTTTTGGCTGTGTCACGCGGCTTGTGGGACCTTAGTTTCCTGACCAGGGGTTGAACCCATGCCCACAGCAGTGGAAGTGCAAAATCTTAACCACTGGAAGTCCCCATGTCTCTGTTCTTGAACTCCAGCCCTTGGGGATAACCTCCCCATTAATATCTAAACAAAATAATTGAGCCCTTATCTAACAGGACTGCTGCAAGCTCCATCCTGAAGTCCCAAAGTGTGAGTCTGAAGGTTCTGGGCTGCGGTCAGGGTTTCTCCTGACTCTTACTTATTCCCTCTTACAGAAGTGACTTCAAGCTGTTTGCCTTCCATCTCTGGCCATGCACCATGTTGCTGTGTCTGTGAATCCCTCCATCTGTTTTATGTCCCACCCCACCAACAGGTCCTACCCCCTTAGTCCACAAAACAGAGCAGGTGAGCATAAGGCTGGTGTGAAGGTTGGGAGGGGACCCAGCTCAGTTATAACCTGGAACAGGTGGTGGTTGACACGCTCTGTCCCCATAGTCATTGCCTGCACTTCACAATCCTTCCCCACTGACTCTGATACCTTCTCACAGGTGGCAGGTCTGGGAGATGGATCTCCTAGCTGTGTCTTCCCCCAACAGACCACCAGGACTGCAGACTCGCTGATTATAGCTCTGTCAGTGGGAAACCGAAAGCTCTCACCTCGTGTCCATCCCTACAGAGACGCATTCTGCCACCACAGAGGTAACTTTTCCATATTTAGTCATAATAAAATGGACATCGTTGGAAGCATCTGTATTTTGGATTTCTTCAGCAATGTTCAAGACCAGTCTAGACTTACCCGTAGGAGCAAAACTGCTCATAAAAATGGTCCAGCCCAGGACACAGATGGAGTCACCCCAAGAATAAATTTCAGCTTCTAACCCAGATAATTAACAACAGAGGTTTTTAAAGTAGCACATTTTAGGGACTTCCCTGGTGGTCCAGTGTCTAAGACACCATGCTCTGAATGCAGGGGGTCTGGTTCAACCCCTAGTCAGGGAACTAGATCCCCTATGCCACAATTAAGACCTTGGTGCAGCCAAATGCATTTTTTTTTAAGTAGCACATTTTGGAAGATTATATACCTGTTTATTTATCTACTTGTGTCCCAAAGAAGCAGGGTTAACAGAAACTTCATCCAGATGAGGGCAGCAGCGTAGGCCATTATTGTTGTTGCTGAGCCACTTCAGTTCAGTTCAGTTCAGTCGCTCACTCATGTCTGACTCTTTACGACCCCAGGAACTGCAGTACACCAGGCCTCCCTGTCCATCACCAACTCCCGGGTTTCACTCAGACTCACGTCTATCGAGTTGGTGATGCCATCCAGCCATCTCATCCTCGGTCGTCCCCTTCTCCTCCTGCCCTCAATCCCTCCCAGCATCAGGGTCTTTTCCAATGAGTCAACTCTTAGTATGAGGTGGCCAAAGTACTAGAGTTTCAGCTTTAGCATCAGTCCTTCCAATGAACACCCAGGACTGATATCCTTCAGAATGGACTGGTTGGATCTCCTTGCAGTCTGAGGGACTCTCAAGAGTCTTCTCCAACACCACAGTTCAAAAGCATCAATTCTTCGGTGCTCAGCTTTCTTCACAGTCCACTCTCACATCCATACATGAATACTGGAAAAACCATAGCCTTGACTAGACGGACCTTTGTTGGCAAAGTAATGTCTCTGCTTTTCAATATGCTATCTAGGTTGGTCATAACTTTTCTTCCAGGGAGTAAGCATCTTTTAATTTCATGGCTGCAATTACCATCTGCAGTGATTTTGGAGACCAAAAAAATAAAGTCAGCCACTGTTTCCACTGTTTCCCCATCTATTTCCCATGAAGTGATGGGACCAGATGCCATGATCTTCGTTTCTGAATGTTGAGCTTTAAGCCAACATTTTCACTCTCCTCTTTCGCTTTCATCAAGAGGCTCTTTAGTTCCTCTTCACTTTCTGCCATAAGGGTGGTGTCATCTGCATATCCGAGATTATTGATATTTCTCCCGGCAATCTTAATTCCAGCCTGTGCTTCTTCTAGCCCAGCATTTCTCATGATGAACTCTTTGTATAAGTTAAATAAGCAGAGTGACAATACACAGCCTTGACATACTCCTTTTCCTATTTGGAACCAGTCTGTTGTTCCATGTCCACTTCTAACTGGTGCTTCCTGACCTGCATATAGGTTTCTCAAGAGGCAGGTCAGGTGGTCTGTATTCCCATCTGTTTCAGAATTTTCCACAGTTTATTGTGATCCACACAGTCAAAGGCTTTGGCATAGTCAATAAATCAGAAATAGATGTTTTTCTGGAACTCTCTTGCTTTTTCCATGATCCAGCGGATGTTGGCAATTTGATCTCTGGTTCCTCTGCCTTTCCTAAAACCAGCTTGAACATCTGGAATTTCACAGTTTACGTATTGCTGAAGCCTGGCTTGGAGAATTTTGAGCATTACTTTACCAGCGTGTGAGATGAGTGCAGTTGTGTGGTAGTTTGAGCATTCTTTGGCATTGCTTTTCTTTGGGATTGGAATGAAAACTGACCTTTTCCAGTCCTGTGGTCACTGCTGAGTTTTCCAAATTTGCTGGCATTTTGAGTGCAGCACTTTCACAGCATCATCTTTCAGGATTTGAAATAGCTCAGCTGGAATTCTGTCACCTCCACTAGCTTTGTTCGTAGTGATGCTTTCTGAGGCCCACTTGACTTCACATTCCAGGATGTCTGGCTCTAGGTGAGTGATCACACCATCATGATTATCTGGGTCATGAAGATCTTCTTTGTACAATTCTCCTGTGTATTCTTGCCACCTCTTCTCAACATCTTCTGCTTCTGTTAGGTCCATACCATTTCTGACCTTTATCGAGCCCATCTTTGCATGAAATGTTCCCTTGGTATCTCTAATTTTCTTGAAGAGATCTCTAGTCTTTCCCATTCTATTGTTTTCCTCTATTTCTTTGCATTGATTGTTGAGGAAGGCTTTCTTATCTCTCCTTGCTATTCTTTGGATCTCTGCATTCAGATGCTTATATCTTTCCTTTTCTCTTTTGCGTTTCCCTTGTCTTCTTTTCACAGCTATTTGTAAGGTCTCCTCAGACAGCCATTTTGCTTTTTTTGCATTTCTTTTCCATGGGGATGGTTTTGATCCCTGTCTTCTGTACAATGCCATGAATCTTCGTCCATAGTTCACCAGGCACTCTGTCTATCAGATCTAGTCCCTTAAATCTATTTCTCACTTCCACTGTATAATCATAAAGAATTTGATTTAGGTCATACCTGAATGGTCTAGTGGTTTTCCTACTTTCTTCAACTTAAGTCTGAATTTGGCAATAACGAGTTCATGATCTGAGCCACAGTCAGCTCTTGGTCTTGTTTTTGCTGACTGTATAGAGCTTCTCCATCTTTGGCTGCAAAGAATATAATCAATCTGATTTCGGTGTTGACCATATGGTGATGTCCATGTGTAGAGTCTTCTCTTGTGTTGTTGGAAGAGGGTGTTTGCTATGACCAGTGCATTCTCTTGGGCAAAACTCTATTAGCCTTTGTCCTGCTTCATTCCATACTCCAAGGCCAAATTTGCCTTGAGCCACTTTGGTCGTGTCCAATTCTTTGTGACCCCATGGACTGTAGCCCACCAGCCTCCTTTGTCCATGGGGTTTCCCAGAGTTGCCATTTTCTCCTCCAGGGGATCTTCTGGACCCAAGAATCAAATACAGGTCTCCTGCATTGGCAGGTGGATTCTTTACTACTGAGCCACCAGGGAAATCCTTTAGCACAAGCAGTGCCCGCTCCCAAGAACAGTGGTGTGAGTGTGGGGGCTCCCAGCAAAGGGTCCTGAGCCTGGTGTTGGGGATGGCATCCGGGCAGACAGTGGCTGTGGGGAGGTCTCCACAGGGATAGTTGCTAGCATGATTTTGAGCTGTTTGGCTATGTAACCTCGGCCACTGGTCCTCCAGCCTCTAAGAGATATTTTGAGCCACTCAATAACATTTACTGAATTCCTGCTGAATTAGTCAAAGTTGATTTCTATAATTTCCAAATGATTCAGGAAGTCATATGAAAGTGAGCCTGTAAATTGTTTGTGATATATTGAATTTGCTTCTGTGGGTGTCTGTATATTGGATAAGGAAGGCATTCCAGAGGCATTCTGGTGTCTTAGGGAAGAACTCATAAAGACAGAGCATGATCGGATGAAAATGCAGCTGAGGGAGCCACATGCGGCAGGGGTATGTGGTCATGGGACAGACGGCCCAGACGGCCCAGACCACTGAGAATGATTGATGAAGGAAACAAAGGCAGGAGTCTGGTCTCAAGGTAGATGGACACATTAGTGTCAGTAATGCCTAACTCGGGAGCCGCGTTAGGCATTACTGACACATGAGAATTGTTCATTCTCTTGGCAATCTCTTGATTTAGGACAGACTATCTCCTACATTGACAGTAAGTTTTGCACCCATTTCAATAGAAAGAGTGGAGAAGAAATTCCTGCAGGTAGAAGGCCATGTGGTCCTGGCTTCTGCACAAAGCAGATGGATTTCTGGCTGGAAAATTTAGAGAGAAAGAGAGTGTGTGAGAGTTCTTTTAAAATCGATAAGCTGAATGTTTTCAGTGCTCTTGAAGCACACAAAAATTATTTCTCTCACTGCAGATATATTTTCTCTGTTGATTGCTGGAGTTACAATAGTCCTTTAGCTCCCTATCTTCAACATTCATGTGGCCCTGATATACTAATGGTGAGCTTTTCCATCTTTTGTGAGTTTATCAGCATTCACAAGGTTTATCATTTCTGCAAAGACCACAGAGAGGACAATGAGAGAAGAGAGCAGAAGAATACCTGTAATGCTTGGAATAGCTCTCTGCTCTGTATTTTACGTAACTTTGAAATATCTGTAGCGAACTTCAGTTTTTCTCAAGTGGAGTCAACAGAGAAAGTGCTAGATGCAAGCCTACATGGTAACACAATCACATGTTCAGATGAAAACTTCTTGACCTTGAGCTTGGCCAACACCTGTCATCTCTCACATTTGTTGTCGTTGTTCAGTCACTCAGTCTGACTCAGCAACCCAGTGGACTGAAGCAAGCCAGGCTTCCCAGTCCTTCACTACCTTTCGGAGTTTGCTCAGACTCATGTCCACTAAGTCGATAATACTATCAAATCATCTCACCCCCTGCTACTGCTCCTCCTGCCCTCAGTCTTTCCCAGCATGAGAGTCTTTTCCAATGAATTGGCTCTTTGCATCAGGTGGCCAAAGTTTTGGAGCTTCAGCATCAGTCCTTCCAATGAACTTCAAGGTTGATTTACTTCAGGATTGACTGGTTTGATCTTCTTGCTGTCCAAGGGACTCTCAAGAGTCTTCTCCAGCACCACAATTTGAAAGCATCAATTCTTTGGTGCTTAGCCATCTTTATGGGATAACCAGATAAATAAAACTTTTTTAAAAATGAGAAAAACAGAACTTAAAGACAGTATATCAACAAGGAATCTTTGTGAGTGGATAAGCAAGCCTGAGGAAAGTGTTTGAACCAATTTCTGTGAAAACAAGGGAATCCTAACAGCCCTGCAAAATTTATGGTTCCCAGTGGAGAACACACACACATACCCTCTCACCTCTCTATATATGTAAATCTATGTCATATAATACAGAGAGGGGAAGTCTCACGCTCAGTTGCGTCCGACTCTTTGCGACCCCATGGACTGTAGCCTGCCAGGTACTGGAGTGGGTTGCCATTCCCTTCTCCAGGGGATCTTCCTGACCCAGGGATCGAACCCAGGCCCCCTGTACAGCAGGCAGATTCTTTACCACTGAGTCACATGGGGAAATACAACCTGATTTTCTGATTTTCTTGGGGATCCTGACTAATACATGCTCACTCTTTTCTGGTCATTTTCTTAGTGTTTTCATTTACTAACTCATCTCACTATCAGGGATCTGCAACCTTCTAGACCAAGTGTTGAGTTGGAGGACCCAGGCCTCCATGGAACGGGTTAGTAGCATTCTGGGAGTATCTTCCCTTAGATGAATTCCTGGCCTGGGGCTTGGCCACCCAGATTAATTAGAAGTCCAAGTCCCTGGGCAACAATCAGATTGTGCATCCAATTATATGCATCTCCTTTCTTTTCTTTCAAACATCTGTGAGTCTGGCATTGTGATTAACGTTTTCTGTATGAAGAAACAGAGGCTTAAAGTTTACATGTGGATGGATCCTGATTAAGGTAACAAGGCAGCCGGAACAGATGCTGATCAATTTTGCTCTGCTCTCCTGCCCAACTTCTGCTTTATTTCCCCTCGTTGCAAATAATGTAAAATTTACTGTTTTAACCAGTTGTAAGTAAACATTCCTCCACATATACCTATGGAGTGATATTGAATATATGGTGATAGTGAATTTTTTCTTTGGAAATATAAAAATGTCTCCTCACATTAAAAGGAACTAAATTACATAAAATAGGATTTGAAAGTCCAAGCAGTAATTGTATTACAAGTCAGTAATTCTCAGGATTATTATTAAGTAGTCGAACCAGGTTATTGTTTAGAGCCTGTGTCTAGTGTTGAGCTTCCTTGGTGGCTGAGTGGTAAACAATTTATCTGCTATTGCAGGAGACAAGGCTTCGATCCCTGGGTTGGGAAGATCCCTTGGGGAAGGAAATGGCATCCCACTCCAGTATTCTTGCCTCGAAAATTCCGTGGACAGAGGAGACTGGCATGCTGCTGTCCATGGGGGTCACAAAGAGTCAGACACAACTGAGTACAAATACATACATCTGGTGTTTAGATATTGTAGGTGAACAAGTGAATATATTTACAATGTCTCTGTGTCTAGAACTATAGTAAAGAGCGGATTTCCTCTATGGCAAGTGAAATGAGGTTGACGATAAGCCATTTACTCTTTCAGAGGAAATGAATCCATTAGCATGTATAACCGTTAATCGCTCAGTCATGTCCAGCTCTTTGTGACCCCATGGACTGTAGCCTGTCAGGCCCCTCTGTGCATGGAATTCTCCAGGCAAGAATGCTGGAGTGAGTAGCCTTTCCCTTCTTCAGGGGATCTTCCCAATCCAGGGACTGAACCCAGGTCTCCCACATTGGCTGATTCTTTGCCATCTGAGGTGCCAGGGAAGCTGGAAATACTTAAATGACGTGAATTCATGTCAACCACAGCTAGTGGATGTTGCCTTCTGATCAACTTAGACTTTTTAATTGTCAGATGGTAAAGAGATTTCAGGTCCTGTGTCAACTTAAATGGGTTGATAGAGGCTGCCTGGAGTACTGCATTGAATGGGTTTCTGAGGTCAGGACTGCCCATTCAGTCCTGACCACAAGTATTTAATTGAACACCAACTAAATTCAGGCAGTGAGTTAGATATTGAGGACTGGGTGGCGGACGAGATCATCCCAGCTCCTGCCTCAGAGAACTGAGAGCCTTACAAGGAAGGCAGTGAACCTCATGATTGCATTGGGGTGGCTGTTCTGTGGGTGGGCAAGTGTGGGCAAAGGTGAAGCAGCCACCTGGGTGGGGGGCTGTGAGCAGCCCCCTGTAGGTAGCAGTGGTTGAAAAGGTTTGTGGGGGTGGAGAGAAGATGAACAGATGGTGTTTGCACTCATTAAAGCAATGATGTCCTCTGCCTGCTCAGTACTCCGTGTCCAACTCTGAGATTTTTCTGTTCTTTCTTTCCTACCATCCTTTTATTTCTTCAAGAATTCCAGCTAGGGTGGTGACACTCTGGGCTTTCAGTCCCCTTGGATCTGTGGATGGAAGCCCAAAGCAGCCACCTAAACTAATCACGGTGGCTCCTGGAGCCAGGGATGCATCATTCTAATGAAGCTTTCCTTTCTAATTCACTTCTGATTCATTTATTGCATCATTTCATCTTTATCTTGACTTTTTTCAAGAACCACTTATTGAAGGTAAAAGTGCTCGAATCTTATCTTTTGTTCTGCACATTTAAAAGTACAATCAAGGAAAATAGAATTTATTCTCTTATCTTATGCAGCAGTTTTCTCACCAAGGAATGGTGTGTGTGTGTGTGTGTGTGTGTGTGTGTGTGTGTGTGTATGTGTGTGTGTGTGAGATAGAAAGAGACAGAGACAGAGAGGCAGAGATTCTCAGTTCACAGTGCTGATCAGGGACTGGTTAAACAGACTTGGGCTCCAAAGGCCCGCAGTGCTAAGCCCCCCAGTGTGGGCAGGGTCTCTGGTCTGGGTGGGAACAGTGCTGCCAAGAGCCTAGCCTCTTGCTCCTTGGAGACCCCTCCTCATGGTGCCTGAGAGCCCCAGGGCTTTAAAAATCAGGTTGGTCATTTTAAAGTCACAGCAGCCACCAGTGTTGTGTTGTGCTTAGTTGCTTAGTCGTGTCTGACTCTCTGCAACCCCATGGATTGCAGCACGCCAGGGTTCCCTGTCCTTCACCATCTCCTGGAGTTTGCTCAAACTCATGTCCAATGAGAAACCCATGAGCAGTATGGAGAACAGGGGTGAGCACCACAGATAGGGGTGGCCCGGGGTGAGGAAGCTGCAAGCTGACAGAGACATCTGAGTGTGACATGTGACGCCACCACGCTTTCTTGGGAGCTGAGAATGGTTCGTCTGGAGCAGTAGATTGCCTGAGGCTGAGGTCGGAACCAGGGTGAATTTGCGTCTCAAACTGTGTTGTAGTGCTATGTCACTCCAAAGTGCTGAGTTCCTAGGGTCAGTGTTTGAACTGAGGGGGTGAAGGAGCAGAGGATCCCTCCTCCCAGGTAGAGATCTGGGCTGTCAGCCACCTCTCACTCTTGCTTTTCGAAGGGAGATAATAAATCCTCTCTCAGCTCCCTCTTTTTTGGGCTTCACAGATGGCTCAGCGGTAAAGAATCCACCTGCCAATGCAGGAGACTCACATTCAATCCCTGGGTCTGGAAGATCTCCTGGAGGAAGAAATGACAACCCACTCCAGTATTCTTGCCTGGAGAATCCCATGGACAGAAGAAGCTGGCGGGCTACAGTCCATGGGGTTGCAGGGGGTTGGACATGACTGAACAGGCACAGGCCCCTCACCTCCCACTGGAAAGGGCCTGGGTTCTGTGCTATAGCGCTCAGGGACGTGGGGCTATTCATTACTTCAGATTCATTACTGCAGAGTTTGTGCTCAACTCGGAGGCAGTGGTATTCAAGGCAGGATTAAAGTCCAGCCCAGTGCTGTCACTCTGAGTAAAACCTCACCTTGAGTCTTTGTGACCTGATTTTGAGCACATCTCTGCCAGCCCTCCCAGAAGCATCTCAGCCCACCGAGATGCTTCCTGCCCAGGATCCTGCGACCTAGAAGGATGTGGCTATATTTCCTTGCGTCTGTGCAGGGCTGGCCAGCTTGACAAAGAAGATGTCCTTGGTGGCCTATGGTGTGTGAAAGTGCATGTCACCCCCGTGGGGTGAAGCGGGAGAAGGGACCTGGCTGGGTGTTTTGCTATGTTTGGGAACTTGTCTCATCTGCTTGGTGAGTCTTTTTCCTTTTTAATTGAAGTATAGTTGATTTACAATATTATGTTGGTTTCAGGTGTACAGCGAAGTGACTCAGTTACATATATATTTTTCAGAATATTTTCCATTATAGGTCATTATAAGATATGGAATATTGCTCCCTGTATTATACAGGAAATCCTTGCTGTTTATCTATTTTATATAGTAGTGTACATCTGATAATCCCAAATTCCCAGGTTATCCCTCCTCCCATTACCCTTTGGTAATTTTAAGTTTGTTTTCTGTGACTGTGAGTCTGTTTCTGTTTTGTATGGAAAATAAGTTCATTTGTACAGTTTTTTTGGATTCCGCATATAAGTGATATCATATGATATTTGTCTTTGCCTGACTTAGTAGTCCATTCATGTTGCTGCAAATGGCATTATTGCATTCATTTTATGGCTGAATAGTATTCTATTGTATATATGGATCACATCTTCTTTATCCATTCATCTGCCGATGGACATCTAGGTTGCTTGCATGTCTTGGCTGTTGCAAACAGTGCTGCTATGAACACTGGGGTGCATGTACTCTTTCAAATTAGAGCTTTCATCGTTTTTGGATATATGCCCAGGAGCAGGATTGCTGGATCATATAGTAACTCTATTTTTAGTTTTCTAAGGAACTTCCATACTGTTTTCTACAGTGGCTGCCAATTAACCTTCCCTGCTTGGTGAGCCCTTTGATTTGTCTTTTGCCATTCAAGGGTGAAACAGCATTGAAAGAAGTCTGAAATTGACATTCCAGTAGAATGAAAAGGGACAAATTCAGCATTACTTTCCAGCTTGACTTGATTTGGGGAACTGAAGTAAGAACCTTACAATCCTTCCTTCATCCTCTAAAATGCTTTCAGAAAGGCACTCAACTTCAGGCCACATTTAAGGGCTAACATAAGGAAGACTGAGGGCCAAAGAATTGATGCTTTCAAATTATGGGCCTGGAGAAGACTCTTGAAAGTCCCCTGGACAGCAAGGAGATCAAACCAGTCAATCCTAAAGGAAATCAACCCTGGGTATTCATTGGATGGACTGATGCTAAAGCTGAAGCTCCAGTACTTTCTCCACTTGATGCAAAGAATCAACTCATTGGAAAAGATCCTGATGCTGAGAAAGACTGAGAACAAGAGGAAAAGGGGGTAATAGAGGATAAGATGGTTGGATGGCATCATCGACTCAATGGACATGAATTTGAGCAGACTCCAGGAGATAGTGAAGGACAGGGAAGCCTGGTGTGTTGCAGTTCATGCATCGGAAAGAGTCAGATACGACTGAGCGACTGAAGAACAGTAACCACAGGGCTGCAGATTCATTACTGCAGTGTTGGTGAAAGCTGCTTACTTGATTTATTTTTATCACAGGAGCACAGAATGTGGAAGAAGAAAACGCAGTGAGGACGCTGACCTGGAATAGTGGGCACGCGAGCACCTTAACCTCCGTGTCTTCCGTTCTTACCATAATGTCTTGGTTGAGAAAGACAATGGCGTTGGTACTCTGACAACACAAGCGCATCAGCCCTGGACTCAGACTCTGAGCTGCCGTGTGAGTCCCGGCTGCGCCCTTCCCGTTCTGAGCTCTCTGCCTCAGCGGCCACTCCAAGTTCATGGGGGCAATGACAAGCGGTCTGCCCCTCTCTCACAACTGTCTTATAGGCAGTTGTGATGGCCTGTGCAATCCAAGCAAAGTGCATTAGTAATGTTTTTAAAAAAATTATAAAATGTACTTTTCCTATACTTCATAAAATCTTTTTTTTTCTCCTAAAATTCTGGAAATGGTGCCAGAACCTTTGCTCATAGCTGTTGATTACTGTTTAATGGTCTCTCCATGGTCTGCACTCGCTCTCTGCTCATTTTTGGATAATACTGTGAAGACCGCTTCAGTGTAGTTTCCTTTGAAGTTGAGAAACACTTTTCTCTTTCTTTGTTTATTCATGTTGTCCTACTAACTAGCTGATTGATAGGCACTAAGGATCTAAAATATAAACAACTTTCTCATATATCATGTGTTATATACACTGATTTAAAATAATTCATCTTAATGAAATACAGAGGTAAATGGATTTTTAAAAATCTGCCAATTTGCTCATTCCAAGCCATTGCCTGCAGTCCTTCACCTGGATTATTAGGAGTTGATTTGAAGTTACTTCTCTACATATGAAAATTAACTAAAAAATTTTTTTCTTCTATAAAATTAGAATGAAATCTGTTATGTGGCTTCCCAGGTGGCTCAGTGGTAAAGAATCCACTTGCCAAGCAGCAGATGCAGATTCTATCCCTGGGTCAAGAAGATCCCCTGAAGGAGGAAATGGCAACCCTCTCCAGTACTCTTTCCTGGGAAATCCCAGGGACAGAGGAGCCTGGCAGGCTATAGTTCATGGGGTTGCAAAGAATCAGACATGACTTAGTGACTAAGCAAGAATAACAAACTGAATATTTTGTAAATAAACCAAGATTTTTTTAATGCTTTAAGATCAGCTTACAGTGATCATGACTCTTAATAATATGTTATCAGATATTAGAGTTTTATTCTTCTCCAAGGAGCATTTCTGCGGAGTTTTGGGATTTACAAATGTGGAATGGCTTGATGACCCAGCAGGCTTTTCTTCTGAAAACTGGATGGAAAATGACGATGAGAAGATGGAACATGTAGTGGAAAGGGTGACTAGGTTCAAGTCCTTTCTACGCCAGGGAGCCTGCATGTGAACATGGATGGTTTGCATAATTGATTTCTCCAGGGGCTGCTCATGAATGATTAGCAAACTGTCAGGTCTGGTTTTCCACGCTTTTGCCCCTAAACCTGTAGCCCACCAGGCTCCTCTGTCTACAGGGTTTCCCAGGCAAGAATATTGGACTGGGTTGCTGTTTCCTTCTCCAGGGGATCTTTCTGACCCAGGGATAGAACCTGAGTCCCCTGCATTGCAGGCAGATTCTTTTCCAACTGAGCTATAAGGGAATCCTTACCTTAAATCTATACACACTTTCTTCTGTGCTTCTTCCAGATTGACTTTCCCATTCACTCAGGAGAGGAAGTTGTTTCAGAGATAACTCTGAATAACTCTCCAGTGACATTTTGAAGGCTACAAAATATGAATGGGGTCTTAGAAAGAGAAGCGAGTTGATTCTGCACCTCTGTGCGGGTTGTGGGCCTTTGCTAAAGTGAAAGAATGCAGAGTAACACATGCGATTTCTGAGTCAGCTTTGACCCAAGAGCAGTTTTTTTCTGCCATAAATACTTTGACCTTCCCTCACCCATCTGGAAAGCTCAGTAGCTGTATGTCTTCTCTGGGGCATGTTTCCTGAAACTGACATTCAGAGACAGAGCAGACAAAGCGGGGAAAGCATATAAATTTAGATCAGCCCTTTACAGAGGTTGCTGCCAGCCTCTGCCCAGACAGGGATTACTCACCCTTCTCTGGAGACTCCAGTGCTTCCTGGGGCCGCCCCTCTGGCTGGACAACATTTACTTTCAGTCAAGATGGCAGACGTGGAAATGTGGGCTATGATGTATGGGTCTCTTCAGGTTTTCAACAAAAACTCCATGCATGGTTGACTGTAACACGCACAATCCGTGGAAGCTGGCAGGCTTGTAGAGATCTCTATTACCACATATTTAGAGTTAATTTTGAAATTGTCTTATCCTTTGATATAGCATTTCTGGGCTTTCCTGGTGGATCAGACAGTAGAGAATCCACCTGCAATGCAGGAGATGGGGTTCGATCCCTGGGTAGGGAAGATTCCTTGGAGAAGGTAATGGCTACCCACTCAGTATTCTTGCCTGGAGAATCCCATGCACAGAGGAGCCTGGTGGGCAATAGTCCATGTGGTCACAAAGAGTTGGACATGACTGGATAACTAACACTTACTTTTCCACTTGAAGTCATTTTTTCCTGTGATGTAGCATTTCTGGACTTTCAGTTTGCTGTTTATCTTCAATTGACTGCATTTGTTAATCTGGGAAAAAGAGGGAAAACTAGGAAAGTCTAGAAAACTGTTCAAATCTTCTTGGATGAGCTTGAAGATGAAACTTCCAGGGCAGAAAGCATTTTGTCCACTTGAACAAAGACTGCCAAGACAAGTTACTCTGGAGGGATATCCTAGATTATTCCTCTGCAAAAGGGTGACAGAAAGCAACGAGGGGAACCAGGACCGTTGGAAATTCTCGACTGTCATTTGGAGCTCATTCAGCCTGTCCTGCAATGTAGACCACTGGTTCTATAGCAGAGTACACCCATGAAGGAGGAAACTGATTCAAAATGCACAGTCCTGTATCACCCAGGAAATTGTAAAACCTATGAGTTGGGTGCCTCCTGGGATTCTGCGCATTTAATGAATACATCAGCTGATTCTGCAACAGGTGTTCTGAAGACCACCCTCAGGAAAACCTTGGTCTGGAGATCAGTGTACCCAATACTCTGATACAAAGCAGTGGCTCATGATGAAAGAATCTCCAGATTTTCTAGAGCAGCTTTTATTTTTATTTTGTTTACTCATTTTTACAAAGTCTTTGAGCTATATGAAATGAGATATTCAAATTTTCCACTCCTCCAACTTCATAGATAATCTAGAACTTTTGTACAGTTCTGAGGTCAAGTTCAAGGTGAGGGTGCTGGCTTTCACTCTGTGCCACTTCCCCTACCTCCACCATCTTCAGTTCAGTTCAATTCAGTCGCTCAGTCATGTGTGACTTTTTGTGACCCCATGGTCTGCAGCACACTAGGCTTCCCTGTCCAAAACTAACTTCCAGAACTTGCTCAAACTCATGTCCATCGAGTCGGTGATGCCATCCAACCATCTCATCCTCTGTCGTCCCCTTTTCCTCCTGCCTTCAATCTTTCCCAGCATCTGAGTCTTTTCGAATGAGTTAGTTCTTTGCATCTGACTAGGTGGCCAAAGTATTGGAGTTTCAGCTTCATCATCCGTCCTGCCAATGAATATTCAAGACTGACTTCCTTTAGGATTATCTAGTTTGATCTCCTTGCTGTCCAAGTGACTCTCAAAAGTCTTCTCCAACGTCACAGTTCAAAAGCATCAATTCTTCGGCGCTCAGAAGGTCAGTTGTGTGGAAAAGCGTCATTGTCTTGGAGGCATGTCTTTGTCTTTTTATCACTGTAATAGAAGTCTGTACAGGTAAATTTTCTTCTTCTCCTTTTTTTAATTAGCTGACATTCTTTTCAGCTCTGGAAGCCACCTGGTCTCTAACACTGGATTCCTGTGAGTGTGTCTGCCATCCATTCTTCCTAGACCTTGCAGTAAAGTGAATTGAGGCACTCCCTTCCTGTTTGAGTGCCTTGCTGTGTCTTAGACTTTGCAACTTCCTTTTTACCCCCCACCCTGATATTACAGTGTCCTTGGCTTATTGTCACTCAAGGACTTCAATTTTCAAGTGAATGAGGTTTCTGGCAGAATGACTTCATCATTCATGATCACCAAGGCAACAGGGGGACTGTTTTTTATGGGTGGTTGCTGCTTTTTCAAACAGCCAAGATGGTCCCCCACATTTTTGGAATATGTACCAAAAAGAGTAAGAAACTTTAAAAATGTTTTCATCACCTGTCCTTCAGATGGTGATCACGTGACACCACCAGGAGCTTGAGGAAATTAACACGTGCATTCTGTTTTCAGATCTAGCCCAGATCTCTTGCTAAAGAACTTACACATGATAATGAGAAAGCTTTAATGCTTAGACTGAGTACTTAATTTTCTAACCAGGGTTGTAGAAGAAACTTTTAGCAGCATTAAAAAACTTCCAATGGGCTTCCCCGATGGCTCAGCAGGTAAAGAATCTGCCTGCCAGTGCTGGAGCTGCAAGAGACTCGGGTTCAATCCCTGGGTCGGGAAGATTCCTTGGAGAAGGAAATGGCAACCCACTCCCGTATTCTTGCTTGGGAAATCCTATGGACAGAAGAGCCTGGCAGGCTGCAGTCCATGGTGTCATGAGAGCTGGACATGACTGAGTGACTAAGCATGCAAAAATCCCCAGTGGATCCTTAAAGTTTTAGAAATTTTATCATTTTAATGAGATAGGAATCAGCAGCTAAGTGATGGTGTGACTAACATTCGCACTCACACCCATGTATTTAAAGTTTGCAAGCTTTATCTCATTTTGTACTGTTTATTTATCATTTTTATATTTTGGCCTCACCTTATGACATGCAGAACTTCCCAGACCAGGGATTGAACATGCGCCCCCTGCAGAGGGAACACAGAATGTTAACCACTGGACCACCATGGAGTCCCTCACATCCTTTTATAGTCTTTATATTCTGATCCCATCACACGGACAACTGGCACAGTGAGCGGTGAATAGTAAAGTACCCAGCTCCTGTCAATATTTCTTGGGATTTTGTCTCTAAATCCCCATCCTCTCACTTGTCCTCACTGATTACCCTCAGGGAGTCACCCAGAATAAAAAGGAGAGATGTGGTCTGAGGCTGAAGCAGAAGCAGAAAGGAAGTGAGGCTTAAAGGAAAGACCTGCTTGCCGGGTATATCCCCTGTGTGCCTTTCCCTAGCTTCCGATTCTGCACTGTGAGGATATATATCCCATCTCTATCTTATGTCCACAACATTGTTTTTCTTTCTCTTTTGGTCTCCTATTTTGATTTATGCTATCTGGTCAGATTTTATGCATCCTTTAAGGCTATCTCAAATCCTTTCTGGCAGGGAATAATTTTTAAAATATATGTAGAGATCACCGAGTCTTGAATCATCACCTCTTCTCCCTGTACGGGAATATCCTCTATTTTTTCTGTTTCTGAAGCTAATTTTATTGTCACATGTTATTTGTTTCCATGGATATTTATATCCTTCAGAGAAGGATTTATGATTTTATGAAGACTTTTTCTAAGTTTCTTGGGGGGCGGGAAGCTTGCTTCATCAAGCCTACTCTTTCTTTGAAGTATTCAGTATTTTGGGCTTTCCAGGTGACCCTAGTGGTAAAGAACCTGCCTGCCAATGCAGGAGACATAATGAGACACGAGTTCAGTCCCTGGGTCGGGAAGATTCCCTGGAAGGGGGGATGGCTACCCACTCCAGTATTCTTACCGGGAGAACCCCATGGACAGAGTAGCCTGGAGGGTTACGGTCCATAGGGTCACACAGAGTTGGACATGACTGAAGTGATTTAGCATGCACACGGTATTTTAAAATATCTTACTTTAAATATAATTTTTTTTTAACTTTGTCTCTTGGGCAGAAGCTATCGTCCATTCTCTTTCCCTGGTTATGTTCTGTTTGTAAGTTTTTAAAAGTTTTAATTAGTAAAGCACTTGCCAGAGTAATTGGAATACAGCGAACCCTTGGGTTTGAACATATTTGAAGGGCTAGATGCTTTTTGAATGACTTTCCCCCTCATGAGCCTTTTAAAATATAAACTTCAAGTAACACCGACACTGAGTGTCAGCCAGTGGAGCTGATGGGCTCTAACGTTTTTATTGCTGTCAGGAAGCTGTGAGCTTGGTTGGGAGAAAAGCATTTTCTGGATGAAGAGGTTAATTGGGGAGTAAGCAGTTTATCAGAGATGAAAATAAATTGTCATTCACAGCTAACTGATTTTGGCTCTGAGCTACTTCCTGGACTCCATTTCCATCGGCCAGAGAAGTATGGATGTTGCCTGCACACTGCTGACAGAGGGCTCCTGGAGGTGGGTCTGGGGCCCTGGGGCTCAGATGAACTTCCTCAAATCAGGACAGGCTCCCTCCAGATGCCTAATCAAGTAAACAGAGAGTTAGAAAACACTTTTCCAGGAGGAGTGATTTTGTACATTACTGTCACATACTTGAGAAAATTAAAATAATATTCTACTCCTTTGGAAGGAAAGGAAATTTCCTGTAGAAATCAATAACAACTTGCAGAAATTTATCTGAATCCAAGCTGGAGAAGACTCTTGAGAGTCCCTTGGACTGCAAGGAGATCCAACCAGTCCATCCTAAAGGAAATCAACCCTGAATATTCATTGGAAGGACTGGTGCTGAAGCTGAAACTCCAATACTTTGGCCACCTGATGCAAAGAGCTGACTCATTGGAAAAGACCCTGATGCTGGGAAAGATTGAGGGCAGGAGGAGAAGGGGGTGATAGAGGATGAGATGGTTGGATGGCATTACAACTCATTGGACACAAGTTTGAGAAAACTCTGAGAGATGGTGAAGGACAGGAAAGCCTGGCATGCTGCAGGCCATGGTGTCACAAAGAGACAGACATGACTTAGTGACTGAACAATAACAACATATATATTCCATGGTTTGTTCAACTATCCATTGACTGAGCGACATTTTGGTTATTTTCAATTTGGGGTCAGTAGTAATAAAGCTGCTATAAACAATTACATATAGGTTTTTTTGTGGACATAACTTTCCATCGCTCTGGGATAAATTACCAGGAGTGCAATGGCTAGATTGGTGAGTATAATTTTATTTTTTAAGAAGACAAATTTGTTTTCCATTTTACATCAGTTCAGTTCAGTCACTCATTCATGTCTGATTCTTTGCGACCCCATGAACTGCAGCACGCCAGACCTCCCTGTCCATCACCAACTCCCGGAATCCACCCAAATCCAGTCCATTGAGTTGGTTATGCCATCCAAACATCTCATCCTCGGTTGTCCCTTTCTCCTTCTGCCCTCAATCTTTCCCAGCATCAGGGTCTTTTCAAATGAGTCAGCTCTTCCCATAAGGTGGCCTAAGTATTGGAATTTCAGCTTCAACATCAGTCCTTCCAGTGAACACCCAGGACTGATCTCCTTTAGGATGGACTGGTTAGATCTCCTTGCAGTCCAAGGGACTCTCAAGAGTCTTCTCCAACACCACAGTTCAAAAGCATCAATTCTTTGGTGCTCAGCTTTCTTCACAGTCCAACTCTCACATCCATCCATGACCACTGGAAAAACCATAGCCTTGACTAGACAGACCTTTGTTGGCACAGTAATGTCTCTGCTTTTCAATATGCTATCTAGGTTGGTCATAACTTTCCTTCCAAGAAGTAATCATCTTTTAATTTCATGGCTGCAATCACCATCTGCAGTGATTTTTGGAGCCCAGAAAAATAAAGTCAGCCACTGTTTCCACTGTTTCCCCATGTATTTCCCATGAAGTGATGGGACCAGATGCCATGATCTTAGTTTTCTGAATGTTGAGCTTTAAGCCAACTTTTTCACTCTCCTCTTCCACTTTCATCAAGAGGCTCTTTAGTTCTTCTTAACTTTCTGGCATAAGGGTGGTGTCATCTGCATTTCTGAGGTTATTGATATTTCTCCCGGCAATCTTGATTCCAGCTTTTGCTTCTTCCAGCCCAGTGTTTCTCATGATGTACTCTGCGTGTAAGTTAAATAAGCAGGGTGACAATATACAGCCTTGACGTACTGCTTTTCCTATTTGGAACCAATCTGTTGTTCCATGCCCAGTTCTAACTGTTGCTTCCTGACCTGCATAGAGGTTTCTCAAGAGGCAGGTCAGGTGATCTGGTATTCCTATCTCCTTCAGAATTTTGCACAGTTTATTGTGATCCACAGAGTCAAAGGCTTTGGCATAGTCAGTAAATCAGAAATAGATGTTTTTCTGGAACTCTCTTGCTTTTTCCATGATCCAGCGGATGTTGGTAATTTGATCTCTGGTTCCTCTGCCTTTTCCAAAACCTGCTTGAACATCTGGAAGTTCACGGTTCACGTATTGCTGAAGCTTGGCTTAGAGAATTTTGAGCATTACTTTACTAGCATGTGAGATGAGTGCAATTGTGTGGTAGTTTGAGCATTCTTTGGCATTGCCTTTCTTGGGATTGGAATGAAAACTGACCTTTTCCAGTCCTGTGGTCACTGCTGAGTTTTCCAAATTTGCTGGCATATTGAGTGCAGCACTTTCACAGCATCATCTTTCAGGATTTGAAATAGCTCAACTGGAATTCCTTCACCTCCACTAGCTTTGTTCGTAGTGATTCTTCCTAAGGCCCACTTGACTTCACATTCCAGGATGTCTGGCTCTAGGTGAGTGATCACACCACCATGATTATCTGGGTCATGAAGATCTTTTTGTACAATTCTTCTGTATATTCTTTACATTGCCACCAGCAATCTATGAAAAGTCCAGTTTCTCTGCATTGTCCAGCATTTGGTATTGTCACCACTTTTCATTTAACTGTTGTTAAATGAACAACAGTTATTTCCTACAACTGTACGGTGATGGTTCACTGTGGTCTCCACTTTCTTTCCCTAAAGGCTAGTGATGCTGAGCATCTTTTTATATGCTTATATGCTGTCTGTATACCATCTTTGAAGAGATGTCTTTTGCCCATTTTCTAACTGGATTGTGGCTTTATTCTTGAGGTTTGAGGGTTCTAGACATAAGTCCTTTGTCAGCCATGTGGTTTTCAAATAGTTCCCCCCAATATCTATCTTATCTTTTCATGTCATTGCAGGATATTTTGTAGAATAAATATTTTTCGACGTTCAATTTACCAAACTTTTGTTTCAGGGTTCATGCTTTAGGTGTTATGTCTGAAATATCTCTTCACAAAGATCTAGGTTCTGGAAATTTTTTCCTATATTCTAAAATTTTACATTTTAAATTTGTGATCAATTTTCAGTTAATTTTGTATAAAGTATGACACGTAGTTTGAAGTTTGTCTTTTCCTTCTTCTTTGCCTGTGAATATCTAATTGCTCTAGTTCCCTTTGTTGAAAAGACCATCTTCTTCCACTGAATTCCTTTTATGTCCTTGTAAAAATTTAGTTGGTTGTGTTTGTGTGGCTTTCTGAGTTTTCTATTCTATTCCATTGATCTTTTTGTGTCTCCCTCTCAGTGAACACCACAACATTAAATTTCTGTGGGATGCAGTGCAAACAGAACTGATTCTGGGGATAAAAGACCTGGTGTGGCTCAAACCTACCAGGTGTTAGTTGGTCTTAGTTATGTTGGCTTTCGAGGTTTGGTTTCCTCACTTGGCAAATTGGGATGGTACTCATTCTATATCTACCCCAGTGGTGTTTGCTTTGAGAATTACTATACTATGTATTCCCACATGACTTCATCTTGAAAACATTTTCTTATTCCTTCATTGATCCAGTAAGACTGCTTGAGGGTGCAGTACCGTGGACTGTGGCGGGGGTGGACAGACAAGTGTCAACAGACAGGTGCTCTGCTTAAAGAGGCTTTCATCATGCAGTGATGAAGAAGAGTGAACTCTGGAGTCAGAAAGACATGAGTTCAAATCCTTGTTCTACCACTTCTCGTGTTTGAACTTGGGAAAGTCCTCTAACCTCACTAGCCTCCCTTTTTATTTTCCATCTATAAAATGCAGATAATGACACTTAATCCCATCAGTGGTATTGCATGGTGATTAAGTGAAATAATGATTGTAGAACCTAACCAATAATAGTCTAATTATATAGAGAGCAGAAGAGACATAAATAGCAGCAAAGTTGATTCAGGGAGCAGGGGTATTTAGTTACAGAAATGTCTACTACAATCTGGAAGTGATGGATTTTAAGAAATCAGCATATATACAATTCCTAAGTTAAGAGTCGTGATAATTATAAATGCATTCAGTCAGTCAGTTAGTTCAGTCACTCGGTCGTGTCCAACTCTTTGTGGCCCCATGAATCGCAGCACACCAAGTCTCCCTGTCCATCACCATCTCCTGGAGTTTACTCAAACTCATGTCCATCAAGTCCCCATCCAGGTTGTCAATCTCAGCATCTTCTCCTCCTCAGCTGTCCAACTCCCCATCCGTCATTCAGCAGTCAGAGTCTTTTCCAATGAGTCAACTCTTCGTATGAGGTGGCCAAAGTACTGGAGTTTCAGCTTTAGCATCATTCCTTCCAAAGAAATCCCAGGGTTGATCTCCTTCAGAATGGACTGGTTGGATCTCCTTGCAGTCCGAGGGACTCACAAGAGTCTTCTCCAACACCACAGTTCAAAAGCATCAATTTTTCGGGGCTCAGCCTTCTTCACAGTCCAACTTTCACATCCATACATGACCACTGGAAAAACCATAGCCTTGATTAGACGGACCTTAGTCGGCAAAGTAATGTTTCTGCTTTTGAATACACTATCTAGGTTGGTCATAACTTTTCTTCCAAGGACTAAGTGTCTTTTAATTTCATGCCTGAAATCACCATCTGCAGTGATTTTGGAGCCCCCAAAAATAAAGTCTGACACTGTTTCCACTGTTTCTCCATCTATTTCCCATGGAGTGATGGGACCGGATGCCATGATCTTCATTTTCTGAATGTTGAGCTTTAAGCCAACTTTTTCGCTCTCCTCTTTCACTTTCATCAAGAGGCTTTTTAGTTCCTCTTCCCTTTCTGCCATAAGGGTGGTGTCATCTGCATATCTGAGGTTATTGATATTTCTCCCGGCAATCTTGATTCCAGCTTGTGTTTCATCCAGTCCAGCGTTTCTCATGATGTACTCTGCATATAAGTTAAATAAGCAGGGTGACAATATACAGCCTTGATGTACTCCTTTTCCTATTTGGAACCAGTCTGTTGTTCCCTGTCCAGTTCTAACTGTTGCTTCCTGGCCTGCATACAGATTTCTCAAGAGGCAGGTTAGGTGGAAAAACCATAGCCTTGACTAGACGGACCTTTGTTGGCAAAGTAATGTCTCTGCTTTTGAATATGCTATCTAGGTTGGTCATAACTTTCCTTCCAAGGAGTAAGAGTCTTTTAATTTCATGGCTGCAATCACCATCTGCAGTGATTTTAGAGCCCCCCAAAATAAAGTCAGCCACTGTTTCCACTGTTTCCCATGTATTTCCCATGAAGTGATGGGACCAGATGCCATGATCTTAGCTTAGCAGTTCATAATTAAACAAACTCAGAAGTTAAGCATCATGAAGCTCATCCTGCATGCTTAAACAGTAAAACACATCCAAAATTTAATTTGATGTTTCTGTAATAATCTGACTTCAAGGAACACATTCTTAATTTGTTAAAGCCCAGAGTAGTTTGTAAATGTCCCCCTAAGAAGCAGACCTCCAGCACATTCTTAATTAAGTTCATTAAGTGATATGTTTGAGAGGAAACACAAATTCTTATCCGCACAATGAACAGTTCTTTATTAAATGTTGAACAATGAGCTCTAGAAACAAATATATGTAAGTAGAATAAAAATGGAATATTTCCTATTTTAGAGGTCCAATATTATGGTAAAATAGTTAGGTCTGTATAGATACATTTCTGACTCAGAGAAAATAGCTCTTTCAGAGCAAGCAGGCAGGATGACTCTCATAATTTCAGAGCCCCAGGAGACCTTGTGACTTGCATCATCTCACAGAGTGCGTGAGTCGATTCAGTCGCGTCCAACTCTGAGACCATAGCCCACCAGGCTCCCCTGTCCATGGGATTCTCCAGACAGTACTGGAGTGGGTTGCCATGCCCTCCTCCTTGGGATCTTCCAGGCCTAGGGATCAAATCTATGTCTCATGTGGCTCCTGCGTTGGCAGGCAGGTTCTTTACCACTAGCACCACCTGTAAAGCTCCATTATCTCACAGTGCAGTTGACTTAAAAACTAGTTACTCACTGACAAAATAACTATTTTTAGAGAATAAACATGACCTGCTAGGCTTGTTTTCAAAGGTGAATTTCAATTATATTTATAGGTGTGCTTCAATAATCAGGCAAATTTCTTTATTACAGTGGCAAATTTCTTTATTACAGCATCAAATTTTAATCTTAGAAGATCGGCATAATTTTGTAGAGCTTAAAAAGTTATGAGAAAATCTGATCATAAGTTACCCTACCCAATATAAAAGTTTGATGTCCATGTAAATGTAAGTACTTTTTTACAAACTAGTTGCAGAAGGTTCTAGTAAGAAAGATGGGAAGGCAGATCTGTGATATGAGATTGAATGAACTAACACAGTTAAAGCTCAAACATCACACAGTCATGCAACAGGTGGCAACAAATTGACAGTGGTATTTTCAACGGTCCTACTCCTGACTTGTGCCTTCTATTCCCACAAACTCTCAGGATAATTCCAGTTGTTTGCATAGCTTGGAAGTTTCTCTCACAAGTTACTGATTTCTAATCAGCCCGCTTCTCTAGTCTTACATGTGTTCTGACTGCTGGCTAACCCTTCCTGGCCGTGAAAGACAATCCTCAGATTCAACACATCTATAAGCTATCCAAACTAGCCTCTCTGCCTTCTGTCTCTCAGCTGGGTAGTTCCAGCCTCTGTCTAGACAAGCCAACTAGCAGCAGCAGATTTGATGTTTTCTCATAGCAGTCATCAAGTCGCTGAGTGCTGTTTACTTCATCTCTTAAATACATCTCACAGTATTCTACTTTTCTCTGTCCTGGGTACCAGCCTTTTTTATTTTGTCTGCCATCAGAGCAAATAACTGAAAACAAAAGTTAGCTTGTCACCATCCTACTTAAAATCTCTTTAGTGTTAAGTTTTGTTTTTCAAGCATTGCGCATAAGACTGTGTGATCTGGTTGCTATTTTGTGTCTGTAACTCCATGTTGGACATTTGGTGGTGGTGGTGGTTTAGTCGATAAGTTGTGTCCGACTCTTGCGACCCCATGGACTATAGCCCCACCAGGTTCCTCTGTCCATGGGATTTTCCAAGCAAGAATAGTGGAGTGGATTGCCATTTCCTTCTCCAGGGGATCTTCCGGACCCAGGAATCAAACCTGGGTCTCCTGAATTGCAGGCAGAATCTTTACCAACTGAGCTATGAAGGAAGCCCATGTTGGACATTTATCTTTATTTATTCATTTTGTATTGAACTATCAATTTATAATATTGTGTTCATTCTAGGTATATTGCAAACTGATTCTGATATATCTATATCTATATTCTTTTTCAGGCTTCCCTGGTGGCTCAGATGGTAAAGCATCTGCCTGCAATGCAGAAGACTTGGGTACGATCCCTGGGTCAGGAAGATTCGCCTAGAGTAGGAAAGGGCAACCCACTCCAGTATTCTTGCCTGGAGAATTCCATAGACAGAGGAGCCTGGAGGCTTACAGTCCATAGGGTTGCAGAGAGTCAGACACTCCTGAGCAACTAACACTACACTATATGCTTTTTCAGATTATTTCCCATTACAGGTTATTGAAAGATACTAAATACAACTTTCAGTGCTATAAATCCTTGCTTATGTATTTCATGAATAGTAGTGTGTTAATCCCACACTTCTAATTTATCCCCACCCTGCTTCCCTTTGGTAACCATAAATTTGGCATCTATGTCTATGAGTCTATTTTTAAAATAATTTTGTTATTTTTTTAGATTCCACAGGTATGTGATATAATATTTCTTTCTCTGACTTATTCCACTCAGTATGATAATCTCTAGGCCCATCCATGTTATTGCAAATGGCAAAATTTCATTCTTGTTTATGGATGAGTGAAATTCCACTGTACATATGTACATCTTCTTTATCCATTTACCTGTTGATGATCACTTGGGCTGCTTCTGGGTCTTGACTATGGTAAACAGTGCTACTATGAACACTGAGGTGCATGTAGAGTATCTTTTCCAATTAGAGTTTTCTTCTTTTTGGATATATGCCCAGGGGTGGGATTGTGGGATCACAGGTAGCTTTATTTTTAGTTTTTTAGGGAACCTCCATACTGTTTTCTAATCATCTGGGCTTTTATTTTCCCATCCACCTAGTTGATTAACTCAGATGCTATCAATTCAGAAGGATATATGATATCAAGAAGAAGTGTTTTATCATCAAATCAGATATTTTACTGGCTAAAGAAATTATCCTAAGGACATATGTATGGACAAAAACATAGCAAGGTGACACATTTCTCATCATATCTTTTTCTTTTTTTACAAAAGCAAACCTTTTTTTTATAACCGCAAACCTTCTCTAAATTGTGACTCTAAGTGTGCACTGTTTGTGTAAACTTGGAGAAAGTCCTGGAAGGAAGGGCTCTACATCACCTACCGGGGGGCCTCAGCAAGGTACCATGTGCCAGAGGCATTGTACTGGCCAGCAAGCATGTTCTATTCCCAGAAATTTTGAAAAAAAAATGTAAGAAAGAAGACAATTAAAAAGGAAAACTACTTGTTGCTAAAAATAGTACCAAGGAGGCAGTAATAGACAGTTTGAAAGAGCAAACAGGGGACTTCCCTGGCGGTCCAGTGGTTAGGTCTTGGCACCTTCACTGTTGAGGGCCCGGGTTCAATTCCTAGTCAGGATTGAACAGGACACAACTGAGGAACTAAAGCAACAATACAGTCTAAGGACTTCTTATTAATTTCTTACTCATACCCCACATTCCCTGAATCATTTGGTAAACTGTCTGGCAAGAAGATGCCATGGAGAGGTGCACAGCAGTCTCTTGGAAAAGAGTGTCTATTTGTGGCAGAGGCAGTGAGCTCAGAGCCTGATATCCCCACCTTGGGGAAGAGTAATGGAGAATCACTGTCTCCCAGTACTTTGAGCTGGGGCGGTAATGATCCTTGATTTCACTTCCTGATGATAAGTTAGCACTCAAAATTCTGAGAGTCAAACCTGAGAATACAGTAGAAACAAATGTAGCTATTAAGAAATTGTCCTCAGTTATGCATTGATTTGGTACAAGCACATTACAACAAAAGACACATGAAAAAGTTGTTTCAACAATCTAGAAACTTATTTCTCTCTCACATAACAGTCCAGACCTAGCCAGACAGCCCTGGAAAAATTAAGTGGCATTGCTCCAAGAGGCTGTCTCCTAGGCTTCTTAAGTAGGCTCTGGCTTTTTTAAAAAATTAATTTTTTTTGGAGTACAGTTGCTTTACAATGTTGTGTTAGAATGTTTCTGCTGTACAGCAAAGTGAAACAGCTCTACGGATACACATATCCCCTCCTTTTTTGGATTTTCTTCCCATTTAAGTCAGCACAGGGAATTGAGTAGAGTTCCCTGTGCTGTACAGCAGGTTCTCAGTTATTATCTGACTCTAAAGTTGAGGTGATGGATTCAATAATGTCTGGCAGAGTTTGGAGTCAGTGCCTTGATTCATGCTAAGCACCAGCCGTTTTACCCACCATGGCTTTGCACTGTCACTGTGAAAGTCCTTGAGATTGGAGAGGTCTATGAATTATTGTGAAAACTTTTGTTCTGGTGCACACCTGGAATGGTCTCTAGGACCCCTAAGTGTTTGTGGACCATCTATGAGAACCTTTACCTAGAGGAAGGGGCTGTGGGAGGAGGAAGCTGAGGGAAAGGTCAAGAAGAGGGCTCTGAACTCTGACCCACGCACAGGCACTGAAGGCACCAGCAGCTCATGTGGTCCAGGGTGAGACAGCTGAGGGGCCCCTGACAAGCTGATGCAAGAAGCTCCAGGTGAAAGGGGGGCTTCCCAAGGAGTACAGAGCTCAGAGAGGAAGAGCTGGGAGGAGGATGGACAGGATTAACCAAGAAGCTGACAAATGTCTAGCTTCATTCTGTGTGTGGATGGAGGGAGCCCTAGGCTAGAATAAGTCTGTACCATGCTGCTATTGATGTTGTCCCAGATGCTCTTCTCTTCTGGAGGGCAGGACTCGCATCCACGCAGAGCCTGGCCCACACCAGCTGCTCGGTCAATATTTTCAGAATGGATCAAGATAAACACAATGTTGTTTACTATAAAATGTATTAAGACCAGGCTCCCAGGACTGGGTGTTAAAGAATAACAACATAGAATAGGTTCAGGCAGAGACCAGAAGCGTGACAATATGCACGGAGGTCGAGCAGCACAGACACCATATTCTGCCCTGTCCTAGGCCCTTTCTTTGTCTCACCCTTTAGCTGACTTGGTGTTTCACATGTGCACCTTGGAGGAGGAGATTGCCCATACCAAATGAGGGGGCTAGCTGAACCCTGTAGAACCAGACGATGCTAGAAGACTCATGTTTGTGCTTCCCATAGAAACTAGAACCAAAAAAAAAAAAAAAAAATCACATCTGATTTGACAAGAGAATGGCATGGCTTCCATGAAAGGATGTCTGTTCATAATCATATAATTAATCTCACAATCTGTTAGCCAAGGTGATGTTTATTGATAACCTATATGTTGTCCTTTGCACATATTATTTCATTAATGTGCCACATCCTGGTAAGATTATTTTATTGATGAGAATAGAGGCTTAGAGAGGTTTGGAAACTACTTCAAAATTGAAGACTGAAAAATTCAAGCCTGGTTGTTCTGAAAGATATGGCATCTGGTCCCATCACTTCATGGGAAATAGATGGGGAAACAGTGGAAACAGTGTCAGACTTTATTTTTGGGGGCTCCAAAATCACTGCAGATGGTGATTGCAGTCATGAAATTAAAAGACATTTACTCCTTGCAAGGAAAGTTATGACCAACCTGGATAGCATATTCAAAAGCAGAGACATTACTTTGCCAACAAAGGTCCATCTAATCAAGGCTATGGTTTTTCCAGTGGTCATTTCTGGACATGAGAGCTGGATGGTGAAGAAAGCTGAGTGCTGAAGAATTGATGCTTTTGAACTGTGGTGTTGGAGTAGACTCTTGAGAGTGCCTTGGACTTCAAGGAGATCAAACCAGTCCATCTTAAAGGAGATCAGTCCTGGGTGTTCATTGGTAGCACTGATGTTGAAGCTGAAACTCCAATACTTTGGCCACCTCATGCGAAGAGTTGACTCATTGGAAAAGACCCTGATGCTGGAAAGGATTGGGGGCAGGAGGAGAAGTGGAAAACAGAGGATGAGATGGCTGGATGGCATCACTGACTCGATGGACATGGGTTTGGGTAGACTCCGGGAGCTGGTGATGGACAGGGAGGCCTGGCGTGTTGCGATGAATCAGACATGATTGAGCGACTGAACTGAACTGAACTGTTCTGAAAGTGGTGTTTGGAGGAGGGGGTAAGAGAGTTTGGAGAGGGGGCAGCGTACTTTAACTTGAAATATTATCTTTGATGCTAAAGGGCAGCAAGTTGTATTTAATTGCTAGGAAATGTAAGGATTTCTTTCTGAAAGTAATACTTAACAGTAACCTGAGGGATCATTTCATTAGTCAACAGGGAATAAATTAGCTGCCTTTCAGAGATAGAGGAGTAGTCTCAGGATATTAGGCTGCTACTTAGCTAATTGCTTTTCTGATGTGTTAAACGTCTACTGATTCCCAAAGATGCAGTTCATTTCCTACAGAGAAGTCAGATCAAACATAATATCTTAATAATAATTAGTATGAAATGTACATTTCCTACTGGAGAGGGGTCTGTCCTGGGTGTGACCTGAAGCTGCCAGGAGGGCGGAGGGCAAGAGAGAATCATCAATAAGAGCAAATGGGACATCAGTTCTTCAGGAGACCCAGCGGTTACACAGCAGAAGTAATTGAGTTGCTTAAGGGGTATTTTAATTTTTACAAGCTATGAGTCTGCAGCTGGAAAAATTATCTGCTGAATTAATAATGTGCACAGAATTGATGTGCTGAGTTACCATAGAAATCACCTTTAGTACTGTTAACACTGCTAATTATCTTGCATCACCTTTAATGTGTTTCGTAAGTAGAAATGTTTCCTAGCAGCTGTGTTAATCTGTGTTCCTTCATAATTTGACTCCTTTTCTTCTTTCTGTGTCTTTGATAAAGTAAATCCTTTTAAAGACATTCCACTTATATATTTAAGCAAACATAAAGCGAAGTGCAATCATGTCTCCTGGTACCAAATTTCAGATCAGAATTCTATTATTTGGGATCATTTTTTAAATATTTTTATCTTTTATCTCACATCTCTGAGACCTCTTGAAGCCTTCTGTCTTTCCCTTCATCCATCCATCCACCCATTCATCTGTCCATCCATCCATGTATACATACATCTTCCATGTTGAAGTGCTAACCCCCAAGGACCTCAGAACGCAGCTGTATTTGAAGATAGGATCTTTACAAGGAGAAGCTTCCCTGGTGGCTCATAAGGTAAAGAATCTGCCTGCAAGGAAGGAGACCTAGTTTTGATCCCTGTTTTGGGAAGAAGGGAATGGCTATCCACTCCAGTATTTTTGCCTGGAGAATCCCACAGACAGAGGAACCTTGAGGGCTACAGCCCATGGGGTTGCAAAGAGTTGGACACAACTGAGTGACTTTCACTTTTTTTTTTTAACAGAAGTAGTTAAGTTAAAATGAGATCATTAGGGTGAGCCTTAATCCAATAGGACCGATGTCTCTACAAAAAGAGCAATTAGGACCAGAGATACATGCAGAGGGACAACCACGTGGGGACACAAGGAGAAGGTGGATGTCTTCAAGCCAAAGAGAATGGCCTTTGACGAAACCAAGCCTACCCACTCTGGACCTCTGACTTCCAGCCTTCAGAATTGTGGAGAAATGAATAGCTGCTGTTTAAACCACCTAGCCTGCCATAACTGGCAGGCTCAAGAAACCAATGCAACATCCAACCTCCAAAAGGAGTTTTAAGCTAACGAAAATATCCAATGACTCTAAGTTGCTTACGGTTTTAATTGAATAGGTAGCAGGTGATATTTCAGTAGTGTGCGTGGTGCTCACCAACACGATGGAACAGACATGAAGTTTGATAACACTAGTGGATCTGTTTGGAACATTTTCATTTGAGAATGACAAGGAATAATGAGGTGATGTCAGTTATTCTTCAAGAAGTATCAGCACTTTCACATAGGCAGAGACCTGAAATATCATTTTTGAGAGGGAAAGAAGGAAAATGACATAGATGGTTACATCCCAGGATCTGAAGTGATAGCCAAGTTTAGTCTTTTTTATAAATTGTTCTCTAGAATATAGCGGTGTTATAACAATGCATATGCAAGATTTATTGCGTTTGCAATTGTGCTCTAATTTGGTGAGCCTCAGATTTTTTAATTCAAATCTTTTAGTAATAATTTGGAATTTCTAAAATCCCGTCAGTTTGGTCACTTTCTAATTCTCTTTCCAGCAAATTCCCCATGGTCCAAAGGATGCAGAGGAGATGGTGATGACACCCTTTACTCTAATCTGAAACTACATAGATGGTGACAGTGTTTGATGCGATTTTAGAATCAACAGGTCACAGAGACAATGAGGAAATATCTTAAATGTAAATCAGTAGATGATTGGTTAAATAAATTATAATTGATCTATATGAGGAAATGCTGTGTGGTGACTAAATGTGATGGTGTAAATTATATTTATAGACTAATAAAGATGAAAGATATCTGGGACACAGCTTTGTTTAAAAGAGAACAGGCTAGCAAATAGCGTATTAATTTTAAAGTCTTTTAATTGGGAAGATTCCCTGGAGAAGGGAATGGTAACTCATTCCAGTATCCTTGCCTGGGAAAGCCCATGGACAGAGGAGCCTGACGGGCTACAGTTCATGGGGTCACAAAGTGCTGGACACGACTGAACGACTAACAGTTTCACTTCCATGAGTATCTATGCACATAGGAAATATATACCACAACGTATATATTAAGTGATAACAGAGCTTATTTGTATCTGCTGCGAATTTTGCAGGTGCCTTTCGCTTTGTATCTATGTATTATCTAGAGCTTTGTTAAGATTCTTGTCCTCCTTTTATTTCTAAAAAGAGGAGATGAAACCAAAAGCTGTCTTCCTGGTCTGTAGAGGGTGTGTGGAAACTGAGTCTTTGAGGGCAAGACCAGACACGCAAGAACAAAGTTCTGCTGCTGTGATGAAAGTTTCAAGTTTCATCCAAACTTTACATTTCCCGGCTCAGACTCAGCTTTGAACAAAGGGCAGAGTCTGTGACTATAAACCATTTATCGCCTTTGGTCTTTGTCAGCATGTCTGGAGAGCTCAGGTCTTGCAGCCTCTGGCTCTGAGGGTGAAATTAGTTGAGGTTGAAACTTTGAAGGATTTCTTGAAATCCAGGGTTGGTAAAATTTCTCTGTTGATAAAAGGCTGATATCATATGACTTGTATGTCTTTTAAAAATGGGCACAGAAGTGAAGGGAGAGAAATTATGGGTCAATTTGACATTGGAGGAGTCAGAGTGGAGTCTATTAAGTCATTTTACCCCAGATGAATTGGAAGCAGTTACTTTTTCCTTTTAATCCTAAGAGAACAATTTTCTTTGTGTTCTTGTCATGATAGTCAAATCCTGAACTGCCAGCTTTCAGTAGGTTTATCTTAGGAATGAACACAAAGTAATCTCTATCTATCTACCTACTTACTTTGCTATCTATGTATCTATACTTGGGGATTTTTAATGCTTACCACCTACATAGTTTTACATTTTTATTTGATGATAAATGATACCTGCTTATGTGAAAAACCCAGACAATATAGGTGCAATTAAAATGAAGAAAATTCTCTGTTTTAATTTCATCTCCAACCTTTCCCTTCTTAGAGCAAATTACAATGAACTGTGCTGTGTCTCTCCAGACACAGGTACCTACACCAGAATTTTCTCCCACAAGATATTCAATACGATTAAAATAAAATCCCAATACTGTGGATATTCATGGCTGAGTGATATGGCATCATGTGGGCACACCATCATTTATTTAGCCATTTCCTTGACAAGTGATGTTCAGATTGTCCCCATCTTTTTATGTTTTAATTAATACTTGAAGTACATCATCCACACTTATATGCTTATGTAAGTCTAGGTTCCTGGATGAAGAACTGTTGATAGACCCTAGTGATACTGTCAGGCATCAGTGAATTTATGAAGGAGCATTTGGTGCTAGTGGTAAAGAACCCACCTACCAATGCCAAGAGATGTAAGAGACACAGGTTCAATTCCTGAGTTGGGAGGATCACCCGGAGGAGGGCACGACAACCCACTCCAGCATTCTTGCCTGGAGAATCCCATGGACAGAGGAGCCTGGCAGGCTAAAGTTCATAGGGTTGCAAAGAGTCAGACATGATTGATGCTTGGCATGCATGCATGCTGCGTGGGTGCAGGGCCGCTGTGCTGTATTTATATGATGTGATTGATACTGAGCAATTTACATACTTGGGGGAGAATGTTTCTCTTGGTCACGCTCTGCCTCTTCCAGTATCTGGGGTCTGACAGGTAAGGACATCAGGATCACATTCATTAAAACTGAAGTTTTTACAGAACTGGGGACACGCTATATGTATCCAATCCCTTCCAGAGGATTTCCTGGTGCACAGACAGGTCCTCCTGAGGGGCACACCTGCTCGTGTAAGGACTTGGGGATCTGCTCAGTAACTTACCATGAAACATCTAGAGCAAAGGGCTGCTAACCACAGGAACAAAAGAACGATGAGCTTCGTGGAACTGTTGCTTCTCCTAAAACTACCTGATGCTTTAATTTCTGAGATCTGTCTCGGAATGTGACATGAGAATGTTATTTTAAAATCTTGTGATAGAGAATCCTTTGTCATTCATGAGAAGTTCTCCTCGGTGTAGGCAGGATTAAAATAGTGGCTCCAAAGTCCTGAAAAAATCTGCCCAACTCAGAGTATGTGTTCCTGTCTTGATCACCCATGGGTGTTGGGGGTTTAGGGTAATAGTCCACCTCTTATGGCCTCATCAAGATGAGACATGCTCCTCAGTGGTCAGCTTAGGATATGTGCTGCCGTTCATTCACTAAGCTGTGTCTGACTCTTTGCAACCCCATGAACTGTAGCCCGCCAGGCTCCTATGTCTGTCGGAGTTTCCAGGCAAGAATACTGGAGTGGGTTGTCATGTCCTTCTCCAAGGGATCTTCCCGACCCAAGGATCGAACCTGTGACTCCTGCACTGGCAGGTGGATTCTTTACCACTGAGCCACCATAATCATAGTGTGTAGTGCTTCATGCACACACAAAAATCTTGCATGTTGTATATAACAAGTATCTGTTTGTTTCTGTTTTCCTTCTCCCTGTAATTGTCAACATCTTTTGGCAATGGCAGTTTCAGAGCTCGGCTGCGTGTTAGAACAGGGTGGTGGATGTCGATTGTCTAACAAAGCTGTGGATTGTGACACAGCTGTCTAATTTGTTGTGGAATGACAGCTTCATGGAGTAAAACCAAGAATGTAGAAGGTGTTAGAAACAGGCAATTGCAGCATGGAGCTAGAGTGCTAAAGGCCGATGTGCAAATTCATTCATCTATAAATTGATTTACTCAAAACATATTTGCTGAGTATTTTCGAGGTACTGATCTACATGCTGGACTTCCCAGGTGGCACTAGTGGTAAAGAACCCTCCTTTCAATGCAGGAGACATAAGAGACATGGGTTGGATCCCTGGGTCGAGAAGATCCATGGAGGAGGGAATGGCTTCCTACTCCAGTATTCTTGCCTGGGAAATTTCATGGTCAGAAGAGACTGGCAGGCTACCGTCCATGGGATCGCAAAGAGTTGGACACGACTGAAGCAGCTTAGCACAGACACACAGTCCACACACTGGAGATTAGGAGATAAAGGCCCTGCTCTCGTGGATGTTATATCCCAACAGACAATGTGATAGCTAAGTAAAGAAATTCACACCAGAAGGCAGAGAAGCGCTGGTCTGCAGGGGGCTCCTGTCTGACTATGTCTCTAGGAGGAGGTGTGAATACTCAGGGCTGAGGCTGTGCCGTTGTGCAGACCTTGAAGGAGAGGGCAGGCAATTTGGTCCTTCCTTCGCTGTAGCAGATGATGAAACTTTCCTGGCCTTTTTCAGATTGGAAATGTAGCAGCAGATGAGAAACAATGAATGCTTCTGGCCCCAGCTCTAGCTGAGATGTCAAAAGCCAGCCCCTTCAAGGGCATGACCCTCCCAGCTGTGTGCTCGCCGCCCTGTCTCCCAGGAGAGCTGTCGAGCGGCAGATGAGAGTTCTTTCCTGCTCTCAGGTTGAGATATTTTCCTGTTCACACACATTGCTGGCTCCTGCCAATAATGAAACTCATGGACATGGATGCTAGCTGGTCAGTTTTATTCTTAAGTCTTCATTGTCTAGTGGGGGACCAGAGCTCCTCTCGGATCTGGAAAGGAAACCAGATACCGAGCTCTCACACCATAGCTCAAGCCTCTGAGCTGAATGGGGAGTAAGAGCTTGCAAATGAAAGTGGACTGGATCCTCCCTTGGCCCGGGGAAATAAAAGATTCCTGGAAAATTAGTTTTCATCAGGTGCATGAAGCTTTTGTTTTCCTAAGTGTAAATGCTGCTGCTACTTGGAAGAAGACATATTTCTCCCCCTTCCCAAAGTTTAAATTTCAGGTTATTCCAAATAATAAGTTGAAATTCGTCGTTGTTCAGTCACAAAGTTACGTCCAACTCTTTATGACCCCATGGACTACAACCCACCAGGCTTCCCCGTCCTTTACCATCTCTGGGAGTTTGTTCAAATTCATGTCCATTAAATTGGTGATGCCGTCCAGCCATCTCATTCTCTCAAGAGTCTTGTCCAAACACCACAGTTTGAAAATATCAATTCTTTGGTGCTCGGCCTTCTTTATGGTCCAGTTCTCACATCTGTACATGACCTCTGGAGAAACCATAGTTTTGATTATACAGACCTTTGTCGTCAAAGTGATGCCTCTGCTTTTTAACACACTGTCTAGTTTTGTCATAGCTTTTCTTCCAAGGAACAGAGTTTTAAATAAGGGGGTGTTCAGCTTGGACTCAGGGTCAGGGCAGAACCCTCTCCAGGCAATGGTCAAGACTGGAAGGCAGTGTGTTGACCAGCAAGAAAAGCACTCCAGGGTGGAGCTCAGGAGAATTCCATTTTCCTGGGATTTATATTTGCATAGTGCTTTGTCTGTGCACTTTCATCATTTCAGTTTGAGCCTCTAAGGGTTAGGCTTTTTGTTATACAGTGTCTGGCTTATTCAGTGTTTGCCTTTAGTGTAGAATACCATCCTTTCTGTTTATCTGAGTTGGGAACAGAAGAGCTCACCTTTGGAATTTCTGTTTTAATTTGCATGAAAACCTAGGTTTCCAATGCATTACAATGAATGGCAGTGAATTGACAAAGGCAAATATATATGTGGTTTTTCCCATTTATATGTATGCCTTTGGTATATAGTTAGAAAGCATAATATATAATCTGTACTTACTGTGGTGTTGGAGAGGGGGTAGATTGGTCAGCTCTCACAGATTCAAAATAAACCTGGTTTAATGATGATGCCTCTTTAAGTTTTTAAGTATACAAACCTGTCTGTAGAGAAAGAAAAGGAAAATTGGTTTTAGTGACAAAGACAGTCTCAGGAAGAGGTTGAATCAGTGAACACATAAATGAGACTGTCACTAAAAAGAAACTTCAGGATAATGAAAATGTTCATTTTAAAAGCTTTTTTGATTAGTGTCAAGCTAGAACAGAATATCTTTTTATAAAAAGCTGTACTTTAGTTTCTGCCTAGTTGCAGAATAGGTTTCCATATAAACCTGGACCTTTTAATAAAACATTTATAAATATGGAAGATAGGTTAGTTCATACAGTGAACCCCGATGACTGTGGGATCCCTGGGCACTGACCTGCCTGAACAGTGATATATATAGATTTTTGCCCACTCCATTTGGCTTGTGGGATCTTAGTTCCACGACCAGGGATCAAACCCAGGCCCTTGGCAGTGAAAGCACCCAGTCCTAACCACTTGACCACCAGGGAAGTTTTTGAACAATAAGATGAATCTGAGACACTGTCAGAAAATTCCTTTATCTGTTCATCAAATATTTGTTGGGTACCTACTGTGTGCTGTATCTGGGGATATAGAAGTCAAGGCTCCCCACAGGGGAAACCTGATTTTTTTTTAATAATTATGTTTAAAATTTTAGAACTCAGTTTATATGAACCTATACACAAACACACACCTATATAATTAATATCATATATATCACTCTATATAAGTAGTTGTGAAATAAACTTTTGTCAATACTTAAAAAAGGTCAAGGCGCTCATCCTGTTCCTAAGAAAGGTCAGCAAATAACCTTGTACTTGTTAAGTGCTGCGCCATCTTGAAAAGTAATCGGGTGTTATGTTTGTTCACGTGTTTTACAAACTGCTGTGTGAGTACATGATCCTATGAAAATGCCCAATGGTACTGCCCGCTGGACAACTCTCTCCATCCCATGCTGAGCACCAGTGTCCACCCACCAGGGTCTCTGCTCAGCCTGAGAGCCGGGCTTCCCTCTAGCACTGGCCCTGGGCTCACCCGGAATGAAACCAAAGGCTAGCAGAGTGTGAAGGCTTCAACGATGCTATTGAAACGGAAATGACTTGCAGCACTGCTGGAATACTGGGGCGGGTTGCCATCTCCTCCTCCAGGGGATCTTCCCGACCCAGGGATCAAACCTGCATCTCCTGCAATGCAGGCAGAGTCTTTACTGCTGGGCCACAGGGGAAGCCCCAGTTAAAAATTACAGAAGCCTATTCATGGTCTTATTTATAACAAAAGTGTCTGGTTTTAAGAAGACACACAATCATTCTTTCTACCACCTTCCCCTTTTTCCTTTGTATTTTTGCGTAATTCAGGCCTTTCTGGAGTTCGGACGACATGTGCTGTTATGACTTTAAGTTCACCCCACAATGAATTTTCTACATTTTGCAAAGAGTGAAAATCCTGAGCCCTGGGAGTTTGCGTCTCCTGTTACCTGCTGCCTGTTTCATGAACACATGGTTGTGTTGAAAGCCTTAAATAAACGAAGCCAATCGTTTGAGACGAGGCCGTTTCAGAGGAACTGTGAGTGTCTCTGTGACTGTCCCCTGGCCTCCAGACACCACTGCGATCATAATGACATTTTCCAGCTGAAAGGAAACCAGACTTGAGTCACTCTCCTTCCTTTGTTTCATCAGATTAAAACGTAGTGCACGCTCACACAACTTTAAACAAACTCGATGAATAGAAACCGAACTTCCTAAATAGAAGTCCTATGTTCAAATATTTCCTGTGCAGAGATTGCTCTGGAAGCTTGCATTTGCCTTCTCCTCCTTACCTCCTGTGGCCCATATTGTTCCTTGAGATGATCTTTCAAAACCAGATCTAAGACTTACAGATTCTCCAAGCCTCCCCTTTCCTTACCAACCAGACCTATGAACTCGATTGCAGGGCTCCTTTCGGTTGAGCCCCGGCTCTGTTCTTCAGTGGAATTCCTTTGACACACTCACGTCCACTCTTTCTGCCTCACAGACCAGCCACCACGGGTGGGTCACCCCTATCTTGCTGTAGCCCCTCCTCTTTCCTCCATGTTCCTGTGGGTCCCACCCGGGCTGCCTGGCCAGAGGACTGTCAGGTGGGGAGAATCCCCGGGGGCCTGTGGGAGTGCTCTCAGTACCTCTGTGCTGGTTTTGGCTGAAGCCGTGATGTTCAACCTGACCCCAGGCCTCACCTAGGGGCTTGTCAGCCTCACCTGGGGGCTTGCTGGCTCTGCCATCCTGGGCCAATGGCTCAGAAACTCTGGAGACCCGTGTTTTAACCTCCAGTTCATTCTCCACACGAGTTTGAGCTGCTGCTCTAGATGGAGGTGGGCGGCTCTCAGTGAAGCTGGCGTGACCGTGTGCTCCTGAATTGCACGCCCCCCATCTGTGTTCATCGAGCTATTGAGTCTCTCTAGGTACGAGGAGGGGTAAGGGGGATGACGGTGCACAAACCCTGGTGCTCCTGGAGCCTGCATTCTTGGTGGGGGGTGGGGAGTGGGCACCAGACACAAACCTGTAGAATAAAACAACTAGTTTCAGAGTGGTGCTGGAGCTCTGAAGGAAATAAAACAGCTTGAATGAGTCTTCTTTCAGCAGCTGGGGGAGAGGGGAACGCTGTTTACTGAGTCGGGGAGACGGGTCACGGCAGGTCAGGTGGGTGGAGAAGTGAGTGTTCTGTTCGGTATGTCACGGTCAAGAGGAGGATGAGACGCGCAGCGGGACTGTCAAGGTGGTGGTGGGTGTGTGAGTCTGAATCCCAGGGAGGCAGGCAAGGCTGAGGACACAGTTTTGGGGGTCATCAGTCAGAAGGTGCTATTTGATTGAAATCCCCATACACACTTGGATAACCAAGGGACTATTAGCACTCCTGAGTGTGTCTCAATTCACAAATTCCCTGTCTCTTCCCAGGATCCTCCTAGCCCTGCCCGCTCTGGCTGCTTCCTCCTGAAGTGGGGCTGGCCCCTCACTCGCAGCATCACTGGTACCCAGGTAGGAAGGAAGAACTCCTCTGACACCAGCATCCTCTGCACCCGCTGCTGCGCTGACCTCCACCTTCAGCAATCTCCCCCTGCCCACCACCCCTGCACACCCTCCTCTTAACCCTCCACACCTGCCTGATTGGGGGTTCACCTGCTGAGTCTTTGAACACATGACTCTGGGCCCTCTGTGCCCACCTGGGTGCCCCACTGTGCTTTGGGCTACATGTTCTCCTCCCCTTAGCACCACAGTGCCAGCCAGTCTCCCATGTCATGCCCACTCCTGTCAAGCTGTCTTCCCACCTGGATAGTTAGTGTTAGCCACTCAGTCGTGTCTGACTCTGCGACCCCATGGACTGTAGCCTGCCAGGCTCCTCTGTCCATGGCATTCTCCAGGCAGGAATACTGGAGTGGGTTGCCACTTCCTTCTTACCACCTGGTTACTGCTGGACAATTTTCTAAAGTAGTTGAACTCATCAGGATTTATAATAGGATGGGCCCTTTTCACCAAAAAAAAAAAAAAAACCAAAACACTTTCTAAACCTAATTTTCGATCAGCTCTTTCAGCTAGATTTTCAGTATCCTTTCCCTTTATCTGATTGGAGATGTCTGCAGGTCTTTTGAGAACTGCGGTGTAATTGTGCTTGTCTTCTGTCTGCATGTGACACCGCTCAGGGTTGCTGCGGCTGTTAGAGTCACATTAAGATTGATGAGCTGCATGTTCTGCGTGCTGACTTTCTCTGGCAAACTAGAGTCTTTGAATTAAATGACTACCCATGTTGTGCTGAAATATTCATCTGTAGGATTTGTGTTTCTGCCTTTCTTCAGAAGCACCTTTGATTCGATTTCACATGCTCGCTGTTATTCCCATTTAATAAGCGTAGTTCAATTCATCAGTCTACTCCAGACAGGTCCACATCTAAAGGAAGTCACCTGGCGAGTCGAGCCTGATGGAATGCCCAGTGGGTCAACACATGTTTCCTGCACAATCTAAATTAAAATAAACCTTGGGGTCAACGTGAACAGAGCAAACTCAGCAAGTGAGGGAAATTTTAAAGACCAAGCTGTTCTTGGTTGATTGTACATAATAGACCGGGTTGTCCCAGCTCACAAGTGAATCCTGAGAAATGTCAGTAGCTGTCTTTTGGAAGTGGTGCTGTTTCTCAGAGGCTGAGAAACACTTAGAAATACAAAAGTTCTAAATAATATCTTAGCAGACTGGAAAACCAGACATCGTTTTTAGAGCATCACAGCGATTATGTTCTGGAAGTGCCTGGTGCCCTGGGAGAAGTTTAGTAATTTTATCTAATCAGGGAAAGTATGGGACTAAGCCTGGCAGGGACACTGGGAGCTTGAATATTTCTAGGCTATATACGGTCTAATTCCTAGCTGCCTTGTATAGGAATAATAAAGTGTTATTACTTGTGTTGGTGTCTTAATGGAAACATAGGCTAGAGTTTACTGAAATGGTGATGAAATAGATATTACCTTTTCTGTTCAAAATCCTTTTCTAAGATTGCAAGGCTCAGAAACAAAGAACTGATTTCCCCTTCTAGTATAATTAACATTCATGGAGGAATTGCTATGCAATGGGTGCTATTACAGGCCTTGGAAGAACAAATGTGGGCAGCACAATGCCCTCTGTCAATGAGAAGGTGAGAATCTGAGAGTGGCAATTGATGTGTAATTAATATAGTGTGATTAGTATGTGCGTGCTCAGTTCATTCAGTTATGTCCAACTCTTTATGACACCATGGACTGTAGCCCACCAGGCTCCTCTGTCCATGGGACTTTCTAGGCAAGAATACTGGAGTGGGTTGCTATTTCCTCCTCCAGGGAATCTTCCTGACCCAGGGATTGAACCTGCATCTCCAGTATCTCCTGCACTGGCAGGCGGATTCTTTAATGCTAGGTCACCTAGGAAGCCCTGTGATTAGTATAAGGGTGCCTTGAATGGAGGTGAAGACTGAGTAGTTCTGGAGTAAAGAGAACTCCTTGAAGCTGAGACTCTGAAAAGAGCATCATCAACAATGAAGCCAGGGATGCTGGTGAGTTGATATAGATGAGAAATTCCTTGTATGTCAAGCATGCAGTTGGATTTTATCTTTTAGGCGATGGCTAGCCATTGACAGATTTTAACTAGAGGTGTAGCAGTCATCAAATCTTGCTTCTGAAGAGTCATCCTGGTAGTAACATGGAATATGGACTAGGGCAGGAAGAACTGGTCTGGCAGACCCAGAAGACAAATGGCAAGATTGTGGAGGAGGATGTGGTGGGAAGAAAGGGGGCGAGAGGCTGGAGTTGAGGGAGGATGAGAGCCCATGACACCTGCAGGGCAGAGGTGCATGGGAGCAGTGCCCTGGGGACCTGGAATTATGGGAAAGTTATGAGAAGGGTGGAGACAGAGGTAGTCTGAGGACACAGCATTGCACACTTGAGCTTCATCTGTGGATGCAGATAGACTCTCCCAGACAAAAGCTTCCAGGAGGGAAGGGGTGCAGTGATAAGACCAAGACAAGGGGGTGAAGGGGGCTGAAACCACACTGAGCACAGCAGAACCAGGAGAAGAACTGAGCTCAGAGATGCCCCTGATGTTAATGCTGTGACTCGGGATTTTTTGACATGGCGTGGAAGTGATGTGCATTTAGTAGAAACGATGCTTCAAATTTTTTTTACTCCTAATAAAATTATTCCATGGACAGAATCTAAAAGTGTGAAAAAATCCCAGAAGGGAAGGAAGCTGCGGCCAGGAGGGCACTGGGACTGACTGGAGTCACAGGTGACCAAGTGACTCCGTGAAGCCGGGAGCCCTGTGCCCTTCACATCCCAGCTGCCCCTGGGCTGCAGCTTCCAGCACGGATCATCCTTTCTCTGACACTTACCATAACAGTTCCTGCAAAGAAACAGCATTTTCATTCTTCACATCTGTCTTGCTTTCTTTAACAGTGTCAGCGCATCCGACTATTTAGACTGCTTTGTGTGATGTGTGCGAAGTGAAGAACCAGGCTCGTGCACAGATACCCCAGATCTTGGAGCCGCAGGGCACTTGGGGGTGGGCCCCGCCTCCACTCCAGGAAGGCAGGTGTCCTGCCAACCCATGAGACCTGCCAGGTGTAGAGCTGGTGCAGTGCCCAGAAGCACGCTTGGCTCTTATTCTCCTTTATTGTAAGATTCGGAGATGCTGTAAGGCAGGAGATGCTGGCCCCTGGCTCAAGGTCATGCAGCTGTGTAGCAAGGTGATGATTCTGGGTGACAGTCCCTCTCCTTGGCTACTCTTCTTTCCTTCTCTCACTGCTTTGCTTCACGGTCTCACCTGTCCTGAGGCCTCTGTGTCCTTCCTGGCACAAACCCACCTGTATTCCTGCCATATCTTTCAGATGCCACAGCCCACTCACTGGGGTGAAGGTAAGGCTGAGCTTGCTTGTCTCCTGCTGAACGCAGTCCCTTGCACAGAGCTATTTGCAGAATGTATGGATCAGAGCCCCCTCTTGGCACCCCTTTTTACTGCCCCCAGAGCTGCAGTGGGAGAAGAACACCCACCACCCCACCTTCCAGGTGGGGTGTGGCCCTGGCTGCATACCCTTCCCACGGGCTGTCCTCCCTGCCCAGCGCCCTCTTCACCGCACTATCTGTGTTAGAATGACACGTCCTGTCAGTCAACCTATGCAAATGTGATGGGGTTCTTCCAGGTAAAAGTATGAAAGGCAAGATCATTTCTCTCTATGACAACCAGGGCCCCATGGCCCAGACATGTCCAGACCCTGTGATGACACCAGGTGACACTGAAGGCCAAGTGGATCCAGACCCAGGGCTTTCTGCTACTAACTTCAGAGTTTTGTGGGTCTCCATGGAAACAGATGCTAGTTTGGCAAAAACATGATGCATTAATTTTTTTTTTAATGGGAAAGATTTCTGAGCTCTGACCTTGACAGCTTCATTGGCGAAGGAGACAAAAGAAGCTGTTGGCAGGCGAAGAAGCCACCTTGGTTCTCTTTCTGGCGGGGGCTTGCTCTGCAGTTTCTCTGTCATCAAAAGCCAATGGCAAGCAAGCCTCACAGATACTGAAAATAAAATCTAGTGGATGTAAGTGATGGGAGGAGGAGCAACATAGGGATTAGGAGGAGGGAGGTACAAACTACTAGGTGTAAGGTAGGCTGCGAGGGTGTGCTGTGTAATACGGGGAGAAGCATGGGCAGCAAACATGAGACAAAACCCAGACAATGCAAAGACTCAGGCACACTCAGTGTTGTGGTCTAGACCCCAGCATTTGAAGAAGGAAGAGATGAACGGCGGATGTTAAAAAGAAATTGAGACCAGCTGAGACTGGATAACTGGGTACAATCTGGGAAATAGCTAGGGAGGAAGAAAGGTACAACCTGTGAAACACATCACCTAACAGAAAGCCCAGAAGTGTAAGTGAACACTGTGTATTTATGTATGGATAGAATATAGTTGGACCAGAAAGATGGGCATGTATTGGGAATTTAGAAATTAGATTGGGCAATGGCGAGACAAAAAAAGGAGCTCATGAAACACACAGTGGTTTTGTATGATGTTAATTTTATTTGGGAGAAATACTCTAAGGTTATAAAGCTAAGGAATGACTTGGTTAAAGTGATGTTTTTCAAAGAGTAGGCTGATAGTAGCAAGGAGGTTGGACCTGCATAGACATAGCCTAGTATTCTTGCCTGGAGAATCCCAGGGATGGGGGAGCCTGGTGGGCTACCGTCTGTGGGGTCGCACAGAGTTGGACACGACTGAAGTGACTTAGCAGCAGCAGCAGCAGCAGCAGAGTTAGGAAGGTCAGCTCTTAGACAATCGGATGATCTAGAATTGAGGCTGGAGGGCTTAGAATGAGACAGTGGCCGTGGTGATTGATGGGCAGGAAGGGACACTAAAGTAGATTAGGGTGGATGAACTAGCCAATTATATGGGTATAGTGGGAATCCTGGGATGAAGATGATAAAGTTTGTGAGTGTTTCTGATGAAGGTTAGGTGGTATTTTTACTATCAGAAGGCAGCTTGTTTGAGAAACTCTTCATCTGGGGACATTAATTCCAAGGGGCTTAGTGTTTCCCCTCCATGCTTAGTAGATGCAAAAAATTTAGTACTTAGTTTTTGAAAAGATATTCCAAGGGATAAGTTAAAATAAATGACCGTTCTTCTCTAAAAGCTTATTGAAAGCTTGTATTATAATATGTGTGTATACACATGTGTGTACAGAGATCATTAGTGAGAAGAGGGAATAATACAGAGGGAAATACAGAAATAAAGTTTTGTAGCAAGTTTAAGGGAAGTTTTCAGTGTTTATGTTGGGAGGGAAAGTGAAAAGACAATGAATTTTCGCTGCACAGAGTATTATATCTAAATTATGCCTAATTGTGAGCCTATTTTTCTTACTATTAGGGATCATTTACTGTTGTTCAGTTGCTCAGTCATGTCCCACTCTTTGAGACCCCATGGACTGCCGCATATCAAGCTTCCCTGTCCTGCACCATCTCCCTGAGTTTGCTCAAACTCATGTCCATTAAATCAGTGATGCCATCCAACTGTCTCATCCTCTGTCACCCCTTCTCCTCCTGCCCTCAATTTTTCCTAGCATCAGCATCTTTTCCAATGAGTTGACTCTTCACATCAGATGGTCAAAGGATTGGAGCTTCAGCTTCAGCAACAGTCCTTCCAAAGGATATTCGGGATTGATTTCCTTTAGGATTGACTGGTTTGGTCTCCTTGCTGTACAGGGGACTTTCAAGAGTCTTCTCCACCACCATAGTTAAAAAACATCAATTCTTTCATGCTCAACCTTCTTTCTGGTCCAATTCTCAAGTCTGTACATGACTGCATTTCAGGTTACTTAGCTATTTTAGGGTCTATGAAAAGCAAAGGAAAAATGAGCTCATGAAATAAAATCTGGGAAATCCAAACCAATAATAATCAGTTGATGAGAAATACAAATTTAGCTAAATTTTACTTTTACTGTACATCAAAATACTATGAACACAATTATACCCTTAATAATTAGAGATTAAAATTTATCCTTAATCTTAATCTTTCTTTTCTTCACTTCATTATAATGAGATTAAATAAAATCTTCTTTAAACTTATCTTTCCCAGTTTAAGCCAGTCCTGGTTAAGCAAATGTCATATATTTCTTTTCATTTACAGGAAAAGACCTTTTACAGTTACACATTGAAGTAGAAGCAGAAACCCTGTATTGGTTTCTGCAATTCTGTGTGCTGTTTGGTGATCTTCTCTTCCTTACTTTTAGTGGATTGTCATTTTCCTAAACTCTTCTTAAAAATACTGCAGCCTTATGTTCCCAAAACTCTTCTAGAAGCAAAGAATGTTTCTGATAAAAACAAACCACTGTTTTTTAAACATTAGCTTGGACGTTCTGTCTTCTACAATAAGACAAGAAACAAATAAGAAAACAAATACTGGCAAGAAAGAAAACTGATCATTTTGTAGTGAAAAGTATAGTTCACTTTTCATGACTAAAACATTAAAGCAATCAACTGAAAATAAAAAAACAAGATGTGAATAAAGTGATTCAGTTCAGTTCAGTTGCTCAGTTGTGTCTGACTCTTTGCAACCCCATGAATTGCAGCACGCCAGGCCTCCCTGTCTATCACCAACTCCCGGAGTTCACCCAAAGTCATGTGCATTGAGTCAGTGATGCCATCCAGCCATCTCATCCTCTGTCATCCCCTTCTATTCCTTCCCCTAATCCCTCCCAGGATCAGGGTCTCTTCCAGTGAGTCAACTCTTTGCATGAGGTGGCCAAAGTACTGGAGTTTCAGCCTCAGCATCAGTCCTTCCAATGAACACCCAGGACTGGTCTCCTTTAGGATGGATTGGTTGGATCTCCTTGCAGTCCAAGGGACTCTCAAGAGTCTTCTCCAACACCACAGTTCAAAAGCATCAATTCTTCTGTGCTCAGCTTTCTTTACAGTCCAACTCTCACATCCAGACATGACCACTGGAAAAACCATAGCTTTGACTAGATGGACCTTTGGATTAGATGGACTAGATGGATTGGCAAAGTAATTTCTCTGCTTTTCAATATGCTATCTAGGTTGGTCATAACTTTCCTTCCAAGGAGTAAATGTCTTTTAATTTCATGGCTGCAATCATCATCTGCAGTGATTTTGGAGCCCCCCAAAATAGAGTCTGACACTGTTTCTGCTGTTTCCCCATCTATTTCCCATGAAGTGATGGGACCAGATGCCATGATCTTCATTTTCTGAATGTTGAGATTTAAGCCAACTTTTTCACTCTCCTCTTTCACTTTCAGCAAGCGGTGTTTTAGTTCCTCTTCACTTTCTGCCGTAAGGGTGGTGTCATCTGCATATCTGAGGTTATTGATGTTTCTCCCGGCAATCTTGATTCCAGCTTGTGCTTCCTCCAGCCCAGCGTTTCTCATGATGTACTCTGCATATAAGTTAAATAAGCAGAGTGACAATATACAGCCTTGACGTACTCCTTTTCCTATTTGGAACCAGTCTGTTGTTCCCTGTCCAGTTCTAACTGTTGCTTCCTGACCTGCATATAGGTTTCTCAAGAGGCAGGTCAGGTGGTCTGTATTCCCATCTCTTTCAGAAATTTTCCACAGTTTATTGTGATCCACACAGTTAAAGGCTTAACATATAAAAATCAAATGCATTACTATATGTCAAGAATGACATTAGAAAATGTAACAAAAATTTAGAAGATTCAGGTAAATGTAGCTACAGTATATAAAGTACTTGACATAATTGTAATTGCCTCCAGGATCACTCAGATGCTGCTGTGGGCAGGGCCTTCATTGCAGAGACCCCACAGGGAGCAGAGTAAGCAGAGGCAGAGAAGGAAATACAAAGTGATAAAACTCTTTGGGGAAGCAGTTTTACAATTTAGATTGAGAATCATTAAAATACTCATGCCCACTTATTATACTAATATTACACCCAGGAATTTGCCTTGAGGTAGTCATCCAAAATGCAGGAAATGTTATGTACAGAAAAGTTTCTAGTTTCCCAAGAGTAAAGAAATTGTTAAAATTCTCAGTAGTAGGGGAATAATGAAGCAAATATAGTTCACTCGTGTGATGGAATATACTGATTATTAAACATGATGTGTATAAGGGTTCTTATGTAAAGTGAAAAAGTATGCTATTATTTTTGTTACAGTTTTATTAGAAGTACATAAAATATTACTGGGAAGGTATTGGAGAGAAAAAAAACTTTAGATCGGCATCACACTAACACAATAAACAATTTTCTCCTAATTTTCAAAATGTCTACAATTACTTTTATCTTAAAAAATAGAGACATACATATTTTTTATTTTGTTAGTTCTTTGGGTGTGCACATGACATTTACACATATCTGTTCATTCTGTTTTACACAAGTAATAGAATAAAACAATCACAGAAAATATAACGTGTGAGGAGTAAGTCTCCTCTTCATTACAGCCTTCTCTTGTCCTTGGCTGTCCCACTTTTTGCCTCCGAAGTTAACAGATTGATGCATATCATTCCCAACACTTCTGTGAACCTTTTGAAATTATTTCCAATGCATTTAAAAATAAACTGCATTATATTATGCTATATGAACTTCTTCACTTGGAATATTGCGATGGTTTCTGGATAGCCCGGGAGAAGGGAATGGCAACCCACTCCAGTATTCTTTCCTGGAGAATCTCATGGACAGAGGAGCCTGGTGTGCTGCAATCCATGGGCTCTCAGAGTCAGACATGACTAAGAGACCAACACTTCACTTTCTCTCTCAGGACCAATGGTTTGATCTCATTCCTCTAACTGCTAGACTTTGGGAGAAGCCACTTCCACTGAATCTTGGTTAATGAACTGCTGGCAAAGCAATTAAGTTCTCCTTACCACTAGTGATTATGGCTAAATGTGTTGATTTCCTCCTGAGTTTCTGTCTACCAGTTTTGCTGTCCTCTATTGTTTCCAGATTCTCTTGTCTTTCGGATGGAACGTGCTCTTTATTATGTAAAAAAGCCTCTTCTAGCTGCTCTGTTCGCTGTGCCAGCCTTCCCCATGTTCCACGCCTCCCTCTTCACGCTCTATTGCTCCTCCTCCACTTCCTGCTTCCTTCTCCTGTCTATTCTTGATTTTGCATGTTCTAAAATTTTCAAATACTAGTTGAACTGCATAGACCTTTCTATTTTCAAAAATGGTATTTTTCTTCCAACTTGTACTTATCTGCTGGAGTGGGTTGGCATTTCCTTCTCCAAGGGATCTTCCCAACCCAGAGATCAAACCTGTATCTCCTGCGTCTCCTGCATTGGCAGCCAGGTTCTTTACCACTGAGCCACCTGGGAAGCCCACGTAAAAAGTAAAGCATTCAAAAATCACCCAGCAGCAGAGTACTGAGTGCATGTACCAGAAGGACATCCCACTCACTTTAGTGCCTCAGTCAGTTCAGTCTCTCAGTCATGTCTGACTCTTCGTGACCTCATGGACTGCAGCATGCCAGATGCATCCTCAGGTCCTAATTCAGCCTTTCGCCAGAATAGGGAGTTGACCATATTATAGTATAATGCAGGGCATTTAGAAACCCCATCTAGTGACCTTCTTTTCCAACTAGCTTGAAAAGATTCCTATTGGAATTATAGTTGAGGTCGAAATGGTCACCATCGAAGTAGACATTCATCACCTAGGAAAAAGGAGTATAATAGAGGCTGGGGAGGAGAAGGCAGGACAAGGTTCTTCCCTCTAACTCTTAGCATCCAGCTCTGGTTAGTCTGACTGATTGTAGGGTTGTCTCCTTTGCCACTTAGCAAGGCATCAAGGAGCTATGGAAATGAATGTGAGATGGACAGATCTCATTAGCCACTCAATGGGAGTGTTCACCTAGAACAAGCCTGGGTAGCAGGGGAGAACTAAGGTTATATGTCAAATACACTCACTACGCACTAGGGGCACTCTGTGAACCTACTGCGGTAGAAAGGTGGTCATCACCGTATTTAGCTTTGTCTATTTTCACCTTTCCTTTCATTGTTCCTGCTACCTAGTCCATGCATATTACTTCTCAGCGAAATATCAGGGTACTTTGCAAATTGCTGCTCTACTTTGTTCTTAACTGCCATGTGATGATAGTTAAATAAAGGCTTAGGAAGAAAAAGGACATTAACTTTTCTCAGAAAAGAGAACACACGAATGATGGAGGGACTGGATAGATGAACTACCTGCTGGAAAATGCTGTGATTATTTTCTGGTTGGAAATAATCACTTTTTTTTTTTTTTTTGCTCACTGCAAGTCCTGCTTTTCCTTCACGCTCAGTCACTCAGTCATGTCCAGCTCTTTGTGACTCCATGGACTGTGGCCTACCACGCTCCTCTGTCGATGGGATTCTCCAGGCAAGAATACTGGAGTGGGTTGCCATTTCCTTCTCTAGGGGATCTTTACAACCCAGGGATGGAACCAGGATCTCCTGCATTGGCAGGCAGATACTTAACCATCTGAACCATCAAGGAAGCCCTGTTTTCCTTCATGTCCTCCTTTTCATCACAGAAACAGTTCCTTGTATCAAGATATCTATTTTAGATACATAGGATTCCAGACACGTCCTGGACACGAGAAACTTGCTATTCGAGACTACATAAACAAAAGCAGAATCAGGAAAAGGAACAAGAAAACAAAAGCCAGGACTTTGGGGGCAACAATCCAGTCTTGTCCAACAAACTCATAGGCAGTGCTGGTCCTTGTGGAAGGAATCCTGACCCAGCCCTAGCAACTACTGAGTTCCTACTCTGTGCCAGGCATTTAGACATTTTGCCTATAAGATCTTATTGTAACTCTTGCAAACTATATGAACTAAGAATTATTAGGAGCCTTATTATCCAAATGGCAACCCACTCCAGTATCTTTGCCTGGAAAGTCCCATGGACAGAGGAGGCCGGTGGACTACCCTCCATGGGGCTGCAAAGAGCCGGACACGACTGAGCAACTGAGCATGCACACATCCCAATTACTCAGGTGAAAATACTGAAACTCCAGGAGGGAAAGTGACCTGCCATACACCACACTGCTTGTAAGTAGCGCAGTTTTGAGGCAAACCCAGATCTGTCTGCCTCCAAAACCTGAGCTGACATCTCAGTGAACAAGTATTTTTGTTTTTTCTCTGGAGCTTTAAAGATTAGTGCTTTAAAATTTTTTACTTTAATTTTTTCCGAGCTATTTCTATGTGGCTTTTCTACCACTCCATCTTCAAGCATCTAGGTATTTTTAACTCAATGTGAGTGCTTGGTAGAACATGGCAAATACTGTCTGCTCGATTTAATCAGTTTTAAAGCTGGAGAGAGCAGACGACTCGCATTAACTCTGCTCTCCTTCCCCTCTTCTGACTTCAGTGGACTTCGCACGTTTTGGGAGTTTGAAACTTCCCCATTTCCTGCTGTGGTAGACCCTTGTTTGTTGTCTTCCCAGCAGTGATTCTTGTTTCTCTTTCCTCCAGACAGCCTCAACATTTCAGTCCAACTGCAGTTCCAAGACTTGGCTGAAACTGTCTTAAGCCTGCTGGCTATTTAATCTCCCCAGCACAGGATTGGCTCAGAGATGGGCACATGGACCAATCAGAATCGTGATAATAGGATGTGAGATTGACCTCAGGACAGGGGATCATCTCATTTTCTGGAGCAGTTTTTGGTTGAATCTCTCTTGTTCTGGATGGTGTGCTGTGAACATGTGAGGCTCTAAGCTGCTACAGCTGTTCACAACCAGCAGGAGCTGCCTGGGGACAGACCTGATGTGGGAAGATACGGCAGAGAGATGGGGAGGCCCATGGCCACTGGTGACATCATCTCACTGCTGAATGAAGTCCATCTTGAAGCAGTGTATTTGCTTCAGACTTTTAACCCAGATTTGGTCCCTGGGTCTGGAAGATCCCCCAGAGAAGGGAATGGCAACCCAATTCAGTATTATCGCCTGGAGAATCCCTTGGACAGAAGAACCTGGTAGCCTACAGTCCATGGAGCTGCAAAGAGTTGGATACGACTGAGCAACTGACACTTATTATGCAAACCAAGAAATCCTCTGTATTATTTTGCTAGTATGAGCTGGGGCCTCTGTTCTGTGCATATAATGGATAAAACCATCTTCTAGATTCCTCTAGAAACACAGTCATCATCAAGCACACTTTTGTTACTACAGTTTCTCATCTTAAAGGAGTTCAGAGTTGCTGTTAGTGCATGGATGCTCAGCTGTGTCTGACTCTGTGAGATCCTATGGACTGTAGCCCATTGGGTTCCTCTATTCCTGGCATTCTCTAGACGAGAATATTGGAGTGGGTTGCCATTTCCTCCTCCAGGGGATCTTCTTGACCCAGGGATTGAACTTGAGTCTTCTGTGTCTCCTGCATTGGCAGGCAGATTCTTTACGACTTGAGCCATCAGGGAAGACCATCAGGGAAGCTGTTAGTAAGAAGGGCAATTAACCAGCGTTGTATTTCTGGTTAATTGAAATGGATGACTGTCTTAGGATTAGTGGAAAACCAGTTTCTATTTCAAATTTTGCTATGGAAAAAAATTCTCTCTTTAAAGTTGGTAGAGTTGGCATGGACCTGGAATGATTTTAAGGCTTCAGATGCTGCTTAACTGAGGTCTATTATTGCTCAATAATTTCAAATCGTTCATTGTTAAGAGGCTCCAGAGACCACAAAAATCAATACCTTTCTTTTGTCTAGATTTTCTTCTCTCATCTAGCAGCTGTATTTACTGATACTGTTGTGAATTGTTTAACCTTTTGAAACCATTCTCTGTAATTCTAGGGTGATATTTGCACATGTCCTTGGGTTTTTCAAAAATAAACTACACAAAGCTTATTCCAGAATGTTCGAATAAATGAGAAAAAGCAAGGAGCTTAGGGCAGACCAGCATTTTTACTCATTTGGGGGCCATTTAAAGTTATAGTTTATACTGCAAAGGGACTTCAAACCATTTGCTTATAAACACTGTAACCAAAAAGTGAGTTTAACATTGATTTTATATCTTATTTACTGCCGTATTAGGAATATTCTTCTAAAAAATCCATTTTACTGGCTTTGAACTAGACTAGAGACATTAAAGTCCATTGGGGAAAATAGCTTCCATTAAAAGCAGCCAAGGAAACATCATGGAACACAGTGTAGCATAGAAATAATTCAAAGATTTGTAGGCAGTTAAGATCATTATGACTTACTTCAAAGATTCAGTAAGTTTCCCCAAGAAGAAAGAGGTTTTAAAGAGGTACTTTTTACTGGGGACCCTGGGCAGGCCAACTAGGGGGTTTATTATGTTTTCTAGTCTTTGGGGGAGAAGGAGAAAGAATATATTACTTACACGATTATGAAGTACTGACATCAAAATTCGAACGTTGTTGTTCACTCACCAAGACCTGCCCGACTTTTTCCGACACCATTAACTACAGCATGCCAGGCTTCCTTGTTCTTCACCATCTCCTGGAGTTTGCTCAAACTCATGTCCATTGAGTTGATGATGCCATCGAACCATTTCATCCTCTGTCACCCTCTTCTCCTCCTGCCCTCAATCTTTCCCAGCATCAGGGTCTTTTCCAATGAGTCGGCTGTCCGTATCAGGTGGCCAAAGTATTGGAGCTTCAGCTTCAGCATCAGTCCTTTCAATGAATATTCTGGGTTGGCTTCCTTTAGGATTGACTGGTTGGATTTCCTTGCAGTCCAAGGGACTCTCAAGAGTCTTATCTAAATCACAATTTGAAAGCAGCTGTTCTTTGGTGCTCAGCCTTCCTTATGGTGGAACTCTCACAACCGTGCATGACTACTGGAAAAGCCATAGCTTTGACTATATAGACACATATAAACAAATTCAAGCATCCCAACTCAAAATATTACCTTGAACAATTTGCTTCATTTTTCACTGAGGGGTTTTTTTCTTCAGAAAGTAATTGGAAATCATGTGGCTTTGCCAGAGAAAAGGAAAAGAAGACACACAACCTCTGCAAAGTCAGCACCACCTCTGAGCAGACAGCACAGAGAACACAGCTCTGGCACCAGCAGGGAGAGCCGAGCCGGCAGCTGGCCTTGGAGGAATTAATTTACAAAAGCCTCTTCTGCTGCTGTGGTCCAGATGGAGTCCTCTGGCCGCCTTCCACCAGGAAGAGAAGGATACTCCTGAGCATGTGTTTGTTGGTTAACTGTGGAAAAAGGCAAGACTCTCCTGAAGTCTTTCTTTACTGGTAGTTGCATATCTAGTCTCATAAAGATAAGACAGTGCTATTTAGAGGATCCATGATCTTGGCAGTGAGGGACATGAAGTTGATGCAGCCACAGGAGGGAAGATATGACCCAGAGGCCCCAGCTCTGTCACTGGTGGTATAGCCGGGGGCTGGTTATTTATCTTAAGTCCGCTATAGTGACTACAATGGTAAAAGCCAGACAGTGTGAGCTAGCTTGGCCCCTTCATCAGAAACTGGGTGAGAGTGTGGCAGCGGAGAGATCCGTATGTGATGACTGCTCAAAAAGAAGACTGCTCTTCATGGCCTCCAAGCCCAGTACACGGAGGACATTGAGAGCTCAGCGCTGCAGATGGGTGGGGACCCTCTTGTTTAGGGCCCCACATTTTATAGATCGTAAAACTGAGGTTTGTAACTTACTCTCTGTCACATGGCCAGGAGGTGTCAGAAATAGGATTCACATTGTGATGGTTGGGTTGCAGGTCCTAAGCTCTTAATCAGTTTAGATTATTCCTGTTGGTCACAATATCCAGGCTCTTGACTATATGAGGGCAGAAATTTTCTACTTTACTTTATATAAAGTACACTGTGATGCACTGTAGGATTCCTAAGGAGGTAAGTAAACATCTCTAACCAAAAATAAAGATTAAGTTGACACAAGGAAGAAAAAGAAAGAAAGTAGAAGAAAGTCTGGTCAAAGGCACAGTGAGGACAGGACCACATGCTTTGATGAGTACACATGGGGTGCCATGTTCTAAACCTCCTCCATCCATGGACCTGGAGGGTGATGGACAGAGCAACAGCTCTGAGCTCTGGGGGCTCCTGTGGATGGGCTGGGTGAGCTATACACCACCTTGTGGATTCATGAGAGCCCTTCAAGGGCAGGTTAAGTGGTTCCTAATAAAGAAAAAAAATAGTCGTGCATATTGTAAGTCCTAGCTTTTAAAAGTAAGAAGCTATTGGTAAAAGATGAAATACAGCCTGCTGTGCAGGAGACATAGGAGATGCGAGTTTGATCCCTGGGTTGGGAAAATCCTCTGGAGAGGAAATGGTAACCCACTCCAGTACTCTTGCCTAGAGAATCCCATGGACAGAGGAACGGTGGAAAAGAGGTGGACACAGTGTAGCTACTGAGCATGCACACACACAGGGAATGAAGACTGACAGTCTTGTTCAGGTGAGGTTAGGATAGTCTCCACAGGGCACTAAGTTCTGGGTGATCCAGGGGCTGTCTGGACCACCTACCACTCAGAGAGTTTCAACCCCTACTCCGTGTGCTAGCTCCAGAAGGGGCAGTTGCCATCAATTCCTGTATCTTTTAAGGATTCTGATACACAAGTTGGGATAGTTCTGGAGACCCTGCATTTAGTTCTCTGGGTCCTCTAAGCCAGTCGCTGTGTGTCTATCTGTGTCTATCTGTTGCTATTGGTTTTTACCGTGCTCTTGCCATCTTCGTCGTACAGTCCTAATTTGTGTGTGAATGTAATTTAAAGGACCTTCAGGAGGTAGTAAAGTTGTGTGCATATGTTCAATTAATTATCTTAGTACAGAAACTGCAGTCTTTATGGAACTATTCATTTTATTTATTCCCTGTATAAAATCATAGAATTTAGGACAGGATTCAATTCACATGATAGTATACATGTTAGAATGGCATTCTCCCAAATCTTGCATACAGCAGTATACTGTATTGGTGTTTTCTTTCTGGCTTACTTCACTCTGTATAACTGATTCAAATGAATTCTTTTAACGGCTGAGTAATACTCCATTGTGTATATGTACCACAGCTTTTATCCATTCATCTGCTGATGGACATCTAGGTTGTTTCCATGTCCTGGCTATTATAAACAGTGCTGCGATGAACATTGGGGTACATGTCTCTTTCAATTCTGGTTTCCTCGGTGTGTATGCCCAGCAGTGGGATTGCTGGGTCATAAGGTAGTTCTATTTGCAATTTTTAAGGAATCTCCACACTGTTCTCCATAGTGGCTGTACTAGCATTTATTGCTTGCAGATTTTTGGATCGCAGCCATTCTGACTGGTGTGAAGTGGTACCTCATTGTGGTTTTGATTTGCATATCTCTAATAATGAGTGATGTTGAGCATCTTTTCATGTGTTTGTTAGCCATCCGTATGTCTTCTTTGGAGAAATGTCTATTTAGTTCTTTGGCCCATTTTTGATTGGGTCGTTTATTTTCTGGAGTTGAGCTGCAGAAGTTGCTTGTATATTTTGAGATTAGTTGTTTGTCAGTTGCTTCATTTGCTATTATTTTCTCCCATTCAGAAGGCTGTCTTTTCACCTTGCTTATATTTTCCTTTGTTGTGCAGAAGCTTTTAATTTTAATTAGATCCCATTTGTTTATTTTGCTTTTATTTCCAGAATTCTGGGAGGTGGATCATAGAGGATCCTGCTGTGATTTATGTCTGAGAGTGTTTTGCCTATGTTCTCCTCTAGGAGTTTTATAGTTTCTGATCTTACATTTAGATCTTTAATCCATTTTGAGTTCTAGTTTCATTCTTTTACGCCTCCTTTGTCAAAGATAAGGTGTCCATATGTGTGGATTTATCTCTGGGCTTTCTATTTTGTTCCATTGATCTATATGTCTGTCTTGATGACTGTGGCTTTGTAGTAGAGCCTGAAGTCAGGCAAGTTGATTCCTCCAGTTCCATTCTTCTTTCTCAAGATTGCTTTGGCTATTCGAGGTTTTTGTATTTCCATACAAATCTTGAAATTATTTGTTCTAGTTCTGTGAAAAATGTGGCTGGTAGCTTGATAGGGATTGCATTGAATTTGTAAATTGCTTTGGGTAGTATACTCATTTTCACTATATTGATTCTTCCAATCCATGAACATGGTATATTTCTCCATCTATTAGTGTCCTCTTTGATTTCTTTCATCAGTGTTTTATAGTTAAACCCTCATTTTATAGATGAAAACATTGTCTCTGATAAGGATAACTTGTCCAGAATCACATGGGTGGTTTGTGTTAGGGCTCAGACTTTTAAAAATGTGGACCATTTTTATAGTCTTTATTGAAGTTTTTATAATATTGCCTCTGTTCCACATTTGGGTTTTTTGTCCACAAAGCATGATGGATCCCAGGCCCCCAATCAGGGATAAAACCCACACCCCCTACCCCCAAGGCAAAGTCCCAACCACAGGATCACCAGGGAAGTCCCTTGGACTCAGACTTAAAGAAGAAATCAAGATACTGAAATGTTAGATACTCCTTAATGTCCAAAGCTTCTCATATAGCAAGATCTAGCAATTACTATAAATTTCCTGCATGTTGTGTTAAAAAGGTGAGGTGCAGAGCACTAGTTATAGAGACCCAGCCTTGGTCCCGTAGCAAACTGTGATGTTTGTGAGGTCACAGACTGTGAGCACAGCATAGGACCCCTCTCAAATCAAGCAAACATTGACTGTAATCCAGGAACAAATCGTTAGTTTGGATTTTGAAAACATGGGACTTCCCAGGCGACTCAGTGGTAAAGAATCCACGTGCAGTGCAGGAGATACAGGAGACTTGAGTTCAGTCCCTGGGTCAGGAAGATGCCCTAAAGAAGGAAATGGAAACCCACTCCAGTATTCTTGCCTGGAAAACTCCATGGACAGAGAAGCCTGGTGGGGTACAGTCCGTGGGGTCACAGAGTCAGACCCAACTGAGCACAATTTAATTCAGTTGCTTAGTCTAGTCTGACTCCGCAACCCCATGAACTGCAGCATGCCAGACTTCCCTGGTCCATCACCAACTCCTGGAGCTTACTCAAACTCCTGTTCATCCAGTCGGTGATGCCATCCAGCCATCTCATACTCTGTCACTCTCTTCTCCTCCTGCCCTCAATCTTTCCCAGTATCAGGGTCTTTTCCAATGAATCGACTCTCCACATTAGGTGGCCAAAGTATTGGAGTTTCAGCTTCAGCGTCAGTCCTTCCAATGATTATTCAGGACTGATTTCCTTTAGGATGGACTGGTTGGATCTCCTTGCAGTCCAAGGGACTCTCAAGAGTCTTCTCCAACACCACAGTTCAAAAGTATCAATTCTTTGGCCCTCAACTTTCTTTATAGTCCAACTATCGCATCCATACATGACTACTGGAAAAACCATAGCTTTGACTACACCTTTAGACCTAAATTCTAAAATGTCTCTGCTTTTTAATATGCTGTCTAGGTTGGTCATAACTTGTCTTCCAAGGAGTAAGCATCTTTTAATTTCATGGCTGCAGTCACCTTCTGCAGTAATTTTGGAGCCCCCCTGCAAAATAAAGTCTGTCACTGTTTCCACTGTTTCCCCATCTATTTCCCATGAAGTGATGGGACCAGATGCCATGATCTTAGTTTTCTGAATGTTGAGTGTTAAGCCAACTTTTTCACTCTCCTCTTTCACTTTCATCAAGAGGCTTTTAGTTCTTCTTCACTTTCTGCCATAAGGGTGGTGTCATCTGCATATCTGAGGTTATTGATATTTCTCCCAGCAATCTTGATTCCAGCTTGTGATTTATCCAGCCAGGCAGTTCACGTGATGTACTCTGCATGTAAGTTAAAGAAGCAGGGTGACAATATACAGCCTTGACGTACTCCTTTCCCGATTTGGAACCAGGCTGTTGTTCCATGTCAAGTTCTAGCTGTTGCTTCTTGACCTGCATACAGATTTCTCAGAAGGCAGGTAAGGTGGTCTGGTATTCGCGTCTCTTGAAGAAATTTCCAAAGTTTGTTGTGATTCACACAGTCAAAGGCTTTGGTGTAGTCAGTAAAGCAGAAGTAGATGTTTTTCTGGAACTCTTTTGCTTTTTTGATGACCCAACGGATGTCAGCAATTTGATCTCTGATTCCTCTACCTTTTCTAAATCCAGCTGGAACATCTGGAATTTCACAATTCACATACTGTTGTAGCCTGACTTGGAGAATTTTGAGCATTACTTTACTAGCATGTGAGATGAGTGCAATTGTGTGGTATTTTGAACATTCTTTGGCATTGCCTTTCTTTGGAATTGGAATGAAAACTGACCTTTTCCAGTCCTGTGGCCACTGCTGAGTTTTCCAAATTTGCTGGCATATTGAGGGCAGCACTCTCACAGCATCATCTTTCAGGATTTGAAATAGCTCAACTAGAATTCCATCACCTCCACTAGCTTTGTTCGTAGTGATTCTTCCTAAGGCCCACTTGACTTCTCATTCCAGGATGTCTGGCTCTAGGTGAGTGATCACACCATTGTGATTATCTGGGTTGTAAAGATCTTTTTTGTTTAGTTCTTCTGTGTATTCTTGCCACCTCTTCTTAATATCTTCTGCTTCTGTTAGGTCCATACCATTTCTGTCCTTTATGGTGCCTATCTTTGCATGAAATGTTCCCTTGGTATCTCTAATCTTCTTGAAGAGATCGCTAGTCTTTCCCATTCTATTGTTTTCCTCTATTTCTTTGCATTGATCACTAAGGAAGGCTTTCTTATCTCTCCTCACTATTCTTTTGAACTCTGCATTCGAATGGGTATAGATCCTTTTCTCCTTTGCCTTTAGCGTCTTTTCTTTTCTCAGCTATATATAAGGCCTCCTCAGACAACCGTTTTGCCTTTTTCCATTTCATTTTCTTGGGGGTGGTCTTCATCACTGCCTCATGTACAACATCACGAACCTCCCTCCATAGTTCTTCAGGCACTCTATCAGATCTAATCTCTTGAATTTGTTTTGTCACTTCCACTGTATAATCATAAGGGATTTGATTTAGGTCATACCTGAATGGTCTAGTGGTTTTCCCTACTTTCTTTAATTTAAGTCTGAATTTGCAATAAGGAGTTCATGATCTGAGCCATAGTCAGCTCCGGGTCTTGTTTTTGCTGACTGTATAGAGCTTCTCTCCATCTTCAGCTGCAAAGAATATAATCAATCTGATTTTGGTATCGACCATCTGGTGATGTCCATGTGTAGAGTGTTCTCTTGTGTTGTTGGAAGAGAGTGTTTGCTATGACCAGTGCATTCTCTAGGCAAAACTCTGTTAGTCTTTGCCCTGCTTCATTCCGCATTCCAAGGCCAAATTTGCCTGTTACTGTATCTCTTGACTTCCTACTTTTGCATTCCAGTCTCCTATAGTGAAAAAGATGTCTCTTTTGGGGTGTTAAGATCTTGTAGGTCTTCATAGAACCAATCAACTTGAGCTTCTTCAGCATAACTGGTCGGGGCATGGACTTGGATTACTGTGATATCGAATGGTTTGCCTTGGAAACAAACAGAGATCATTCTGTTTTTGAGATTGCATCCAAGTACTGCATTTTGGGCTCTTGTTGACTGAGCACACACTCAAACGAAAATATGGACATAAGCCGCTATCTAAATCAATGAGCAGGAAAGGATCCGTGAGCAGGAAAAAAAGGATCTGTGTTCTTTGAATGCTGGCAACACCATGGTGCGTGCAGGTAACATCCCCATCTGTTCTTCCTGTTGTTCCTCAGGGTTCTGCGGCCCCTCCCTGGCCTCCAGGGCCTCTTCTCATGTGTTTTCCAAGGCTCCTCCCCCAACTCCTAAGGTGCTGTGTTCCCTAAGCAGCTGCATCATCGCCCCACCTTCCTGCTTTTCTTCTTCCACCATGAGTTTTGGGACTTGGTCCAGTCATACCTTGCCTCTCATCTGCAAAGTGACTCCTGCATCAGAATTCCTCAGTGACTTTAAACAAACCACAGTTGATGGTACAGAACTCATATCAAGGTAGTGGCTTTCTCAGGTGGCATTTCCCCTCTACTGTGGAGACAGGGGTCTGGATCAGGGCCCACAGAAGGGGAACTACAAAAGTGCACCATTTAGATGACTGTCTTTCCTCCAAAAGAAGACAACATCTGAAAATCTGAGGTGCAAGGGGAAAAAAGCACAATTTTGTGGCTGTGAAAACCCGTGAGACACAGTTTTAATCTTTGTGTATTGGTGAAAGGTGTTTATTTCACAGTTGTACACCTGATGATCTAAAATAAGCTTGGGCCTTCACTTGTTTTCTTTTAAATTAAGAATCTAAAAGTGTAAGTGGGAAATAACTTATAATTGAAGTCTCTCTTCCAAAGGGAAAAACCACTTAAACTGTCATAACTGACAAATATATATATGCCTATATTTATAACCTCCCAACTAATGGATAACAGATCAGATATTTAACTGTCTTTTATGGTGACATTTTGCATTTTATAGCCATTTATTTTTTGGCTGTGCTGCACACCTTGCAGGATCTTAGTTCCCCAACCAGGGATAGAATCTGGACTCCCCCTACCCCTCACCCCACAGTGGAAACTCAGAGGCCCACCATTTTGTTCTGAATTAACTTAATGGGACATCATCCTAAGAAAGCATCCATAATTTACAAAGCAGAACTTAAAAATGTCCTGTGTTGATAGGACATGTTAATGCATGAGTTATGATTATTATGATTTTATGCTTATTAGTCTTGTTTCGATGTGGGAGGGTGACTGAGAGTCTTATTCAGGTTTTGTTTTTTTAACTTTTAGAATATTAGTTTTAATGATTATTGATTTGTTATTAAAATAATTTATAATAAAACATCAAAGTAAGTGAAAAGAGGCTCTAGAAATCATTTGAAAAATAAGCCCATTTCCTGGTCTGCCCCTAGCGATTATTCTTACTGGCCCACTGGGCCATGTTCTCACATGTTCTCACAGCCTGAGCCTCACTCTCAGGTGAACTGTTAAACACACATGTGTGTCTCCAAGCTTGCAAAGTGGTGGCTCAGGTGACAGTCCCAGAGACCTCCCACTCTCTGCAGAAGCACTCAGACGTGGCTTTCAAGGGGGGTGACTGGAAAGGAAAAAGATGCTATTTCCTACACATCTGCTTACCTTCCGTGAAGCCCAGTGTTTGTTGTGAAGATTTTTGAGAATTGTTGACGTTGAGTTGCAATGTCCAGATGATCCTGGGTTGGGTTCCTGCTCCGGGCAGTGGCCTTATTACCCCACATCAGGGTGACGCCTTGAACATATTCCTTCATCAGCTTCGCAGTTAGTTACAATGCTCTTCACTGTTATTTTCTTCCCAGTCTCTCAGTCTTGGCTATTGAAACCCAGAAGGCGGGCAGGCAAGATACTTGAAGACCAGGGAGAAGCAAGCTTCCTCCCACCACAAGCGAATTGCAGTAAATGGTAGAAGATTTGAACGGTGACCCTTTAGCTTACTGTGTCTCCTGATGCAGATAAATGATTTAATTTCAAGAAGATGAAATGTGAAATGCAGAAATACATTTGAATACATGGCATATGTTATGGATTAATTATTTAAATGAAAATCTTTTTGATACCAGCCGTGCTTTTATTGCATGATTCATACATTGAAGATCTTTATGTTTCGTCACATTTGGATGTTGTCTACTGAAATAGGAAGAATTTGTTGTTTAACTTTGCTCCTTAAACTGGCTTTAGAAACTCCAGTTCCCAAGGGCAAAAGCATGTGCCAGTTTCTCTTTGGTGTTTTAATTTTCTAGTTATAAGCCAGAGCTGCCAAATGTTTTTCTCCTTTGAATATAAACGCTATAGGCTTAACTAGATTTCTATTCTCTTTTACGTAATTGGATGATTGCAGTCTTGACAATCGGGGTTGGGGGGGGAATGCGAAGTCTTGTTTAATGTTAATGTCAGTTTCCTTGCCTATCACCCCCTATTCCTCCTCCCTTTTCTCCTTCTTCTTCTTGATTATGGTCAATGTTCTAGGTGTTTGTACATTTTATCTGATGATACTTTTTATTTCTGGAAGGTCAGTAGCAGTAGCATCCCCAATTTCATTTCTGATTTTGTTTATTTGCCATCGTCTCTCTTTTTCCCTTTATCACTCTAGCTAATGGTTTGCCCATTTGGTTGATTTTTTCAAACACCCAACTTTAGGTTTCACTGATGCTTTGTGTTCTATTCTTTATTTCATCAATCTCTAATCTTATCATTCTCCTTTGCTTCTTTTAGCTTTGTTTGATCTACTTTTCTTAGTTTCTTGAGGTGTAAAGTTAGGTTACAGGATTGAAATATTTCTTTCTTTTTTTAATATAGGCAATGCAACTAGAAATTCTCCCCCGAAAAATGCATCTGATAAATTTTATTGTGTTTTCATTTTCATTAGTCTGTAAGTATTTTTAATTTTTGTGGTGATGTCTTCTTTGACCCATTCACTGTTCAATAGTGTGCATTTCACTTCCACATATTCACGCATATTCCTGTTTTCCTTCTGCTACTGACTTATAGTTTTATTCCATTTGCTTAGAAAAATGCTTTAAATGCTTTTAATTTTTAAATGTATTAACACTTGTTCTGTGACTTCACATATCCTGGAGAAGGTTCTCTGTGCACTTGAGAAGAATATGTGCTCTGTCGTTGCTGAGTGGATGGCATGTTCTATGTATTTGTTAGGTCTACTTGGTTTATAGTGTTGCTCAGGTTCTCTATTTTTTTATTGATCTTCTGTTCAGATGGTATATTCATTATGGAGAGTGACATTTTGATGTCTCCAAACACAGCTGTAGAACTGTTTATTTCTCCCTTCAATTCTATCAACACTTGCTTCATATTGGGACTCTGGTGAGTAAAAGACTCAATACGAATATGGATATAACAGGATGCAAGGGGAAGTACACTCTCCTGGGCAAAATGTGAAGTCTTATAATCTTTGTTTGAAGGGCATCAATACTTATTAATAAACATGTACCTATTCCATCAAATTGGTATATCATTGTTGTTTATAGTAGCAAAAATTAGAAAGAAACAATCCCATCAGTAGGAGATAGTTTGTATAAAATCAATATCTTTGATTCATGGTCTCTGAAAATAATAAATTCAAGGTATATCATCTGTCCTGGACATGTAGAAGATACAGTTGATGTGAGCAATACAATCACATAAAAATATGAATAAACAGTCTTTACATTTTTACAAGAGATAGAACACAGCCTTTATGTATCTGATATGTATGTCTAAATATAATTATATAAACAAAGAGAACACTTTAAAATATATTTTCTGGGCTGCACTGCACAGCAGGTGGAATCTTATTAAATAGTCCTCTGACCAGGGATTGAACCCATGCTCCTTGTATTGGAAGTGCAGAGTCTTAACCACTGGATTGCCAGGGAACTGAAAGAGAACATTTTGAAAATGTGTGCTCCGGTTTAATAGGAGTTATACGGGAATGACAGTGATGCAGTGGAGAAGGAAAGAAATGGCAGGTTGGGGGAGGAAAAGGGGGGGACAACCAGCCAAAGTGATAGGACCCCATTTATGCATGGATGTAGATTACTCCTTCCCACTCTCCTCACTTCATCCAGCTCCAGGCCTCTCTGCCATTTGTCCAGCACATTTGTCCACTTGCATGCTCTGGCCCCAGGCCATTTGCACTTGCCATTCGCATTGTTTGGAATGCTCTTCATCTAGAACTCTGCGCATCTTATCCTCAGGCACTTCACATCTCTGCTTCACTGCCCTCTCGTGGAGGGCTTCTTCTGCTATCCTCCATAAAACAGCAGCCCACCCTCACCTAGCACTCAGTTTGCTTGAACTTACCACCACCTGATGGGTGATGTGCTTATGCAGTTTAGTCACTGTCTCTTTTCATAAGAACATCAGTTCTGTGGGGTAGAAACTTTATTTTATGATTTTCTATAGTTCTGGGAGTGAAAACAGTAACTGGTCCATTTTAGTCACTTAATATACATTTGCTTAGTTGATGTCTAAACATATGTATGAGTGAGTGGCCTATGCATATATGTATCTATAAGAGAACATATAGGTGTCTGTCTACAAATAAATGAGAGCCCTCCTGTCAGTGCTTAACCTGGAAAGTCGGCTTCTGATTCTCTCAAGGGGGAGGAAGTTTCCTCCCATGGGCTGGAACATGTTTTGATGCTGATTGCACTTGGAGTTTAGGTTTTCTGCTCTGACTCACCCTGTGACACTGCAGGCGAGACTCTCCACTGTGGCCTTTATCTGCAGGTGATTGATGAACTTCGTTGTAAATCATTGCCAAAATCATTTGCAAAAGTGCTTTGTCTTAGGGAGGTGACTTTCTTCCAGATTTCAAGCCATCTGGCTCATCAGTGCTGCTCACTGTGTCCTGAAATCTCTTGGTGCACAGTTTGGCATCCGCCACGTGTACTCTGTGAACCAAGCACTGGAAGCTTGTCTGTTAGAAATTAGCAGATCTTTTCTCTGCCTCGAGCCTATGTTTACAGGGCAATTGGTGGGAAAGATCTTCCTTCCCAAGACTCATGGCCTCCGAGTAGGTCCTGGCTTTTTGGTTTGAGCCCTTGTGCCTCTGTCTGCGTGGTTCTGTGCACATGTGGGTGTTTCCCACAGTGCTTCTAGATGCTTTTGACCTAGATTTGCCTGCTTCTGTCATTGATATTAGCAGCTTGGAAATGAACAGCCACAGTGAGGTCTGTGGTCCCTTAAAACCCAGCTGTTTGGATTAAACAGGAAGTGAGACTCTATAATCAATCATCTCATGACTCCATCAGATTGGAAACTTGTGTTTAAAACATGCTGTGATTGGTGTCTCCATTCCTGCCCTGCAAATAGGTTCATCAGTACCATTTTTCCAGATTCCATATACGTGCGTTAATATACAATATTTGTTTTTCTCTTTCTGACTTACTTCACTCTGTATAACAGGTGCTAGTTTCATCCGCCTTAGCAGAACTGACTCACATGAGTTCCTTTTAATGGCCAAGTAATATTCCATTGTGTATATGTGCCACACCTTCTTTATCCACTCATCTGCATAACACTGTAGAGCATTATCCTTCAGCTAAACATGCATGCTATGATGAACAGAACTGTAGGAAGTACTGGGGACACAGACTGGAGCGTGAAGGAGAAATGTCAGCACCATGATGGGAACACTGCCCTCTTCACGGAGATGAAAGACTCTTTCCTACAGAGAGGGACTGCTCAACACATTTTGAAAAAATTGAGATATAATTGACAAGTAACAGGAAGTTTGAAGATTTTGACTACCTTCATCCAGTTTTGCTGGGGTCCAGCCTTGGTGGATCCAGGGTAATTCGAAGGTGGGGACAGAGTCGGCATTCTAGGAAAAAACTTACTTAATTACAGATAGAGAGGGATTAGAAAATTAGTGGAGAAAAAGAGGCTGAATAACTTGGTTTACATGGAATACCCATCACCACCTACGTAGGCCGCAGGCGTTTTCCCATTCTCCTGAAGGAGAGGAGGCACTGAGGCCCTCCCGGTCCAATCTTAGAAGTCCAGGCAAAATTAGCAGGCTTGGTGAGTACCCATGCACCAGATGGGAATTCGGCCAGAAAATAGTAGGAGAGAAAAAGAGGCTGAATAACTTGGTTTATGTGGGATACCAATAAAATTCCAAGCCAAGGAATTTGCACCATCTACGTTGGGCCACCAGCGCCACTTGAATATCGGAAGGTGCCCCTCCTTGGGCTTCTTGCGTGGGCTTGAAAGCCGGGACAAGTAAGTAGACATGGCGGGCACCCACGCTCCAGATGGGAATTCAGCCAGAAAAACGGGGAGCAAGAAAGAAAGACATGGGGGAATTAGTCTTTCCGGAAACTGATCCGAATTTTTTATTTTTAGGTTTGCTTATATACCTTTTGTTACACATAGGGATGAATACAGAGTCACGCCGGGGTCAGCAGTCCTGACCTTTATCAAAATCAGGTGCTTTACATAAAAAAAGGTCTTAGGGGTTTTACATCATCTTCTGGCCATGAGGCCTGCTGACATTTTACGACCCTTTCTTTCTGATAACCAAAAAACTTATTTTTTCCAAGGGTGTTTTTTCTTAAACCAGGCACCACCCTCCAAATAAAGTTGCATTCCTATAGGGTGAGGGTGTAGTGAGTTACAATCAAGAAAGGAAGTTATTTAACCCAAGGTTAACATGATTAATCCTAAAGGTTAATACTTATTTTTCCTATATGTTAGTTATATTCATTATAAGAGCAGGGAGTATGGAGATTTAGGAGCAAACATCAGCCCAACAAATGAAAACCCTTCACCAATGTTCCCCTTAAGATATATTTAGTCTTAAGATAGTGATAAAGTTACATTTTTACATAGCAAGGACACAGTGATTTAAAACAAAGTACAGTGATCTATTACAAAAGAAAAAATTCATTAACTCAAAAAGTCTAGTATTGCTAACCTTAAAAACTACTATATTTCCTTTTCTATATTCCAAATACATTGATTAATATATTCCCAGGTGCCTAAGGATATGGAGGCCTAGCTGCAATCATTGACTCAACAATGAGAAAAGCCCTATGCTAATTAAGACTTTCAAAATACTCCAAACTCTCTGTGCTGTTTCTGGTTGAGAGGTAGTAAACAATCATGTGCATAGTGGCAGGAGTATGGATAATCCTATCACACAAGCTAGTTTGCCAGCAGAGGAGTTTGACCTGAGACACCCTTGTCACACCCAGGGCAGGGAATTAGCAGCAATTATTGGCACAACAAATGAAAAACCATTCACCAAAATAATTCCTAACCAACCCACTATACTAATAATTTCTAACTTCCCAAAAGAATCTGCCTTTAATAAGTCTAAAAACATCTCAGGCAGGCTAGATAACCTTCAGAGGAGTCCGTAAGCTGAAACACTCTTGTCACACCCAGGAATTTTTATTGCCTTGGAGCTGCACGTTTACTCCTTCTCTGAGAGAAATGGTGATGGGGGAGAGGCCCCCGTAAAGTCAGAGGTGTAGGTGAGAGCATAAAACAGACTCTGGTTTTGGGGGTAGATGCTCGAGAACAGGGGGTTTCCTGAGGCTTGATCACGCCTTTGCGCATGCCAAGCCTCCTTCCTCATGACCTTTGCCATGGGCGGAGTTCCTCACACTGGCTCCCTTTTGCCCACCCCCCACCTCTGGCACCCACCACCCTGTTCTCTGTATCTATAAATCTGTTTTTTTCAGGTTCCACATATAAGTGAGATTGTGAAGTATTTGTCTTCCTCTGCCAGACTTATCTCACTTAGCATGATGCCCTCAAGGTCTATCCCTGTTGTCTTAAAAGGCCGAATTTCCTTCTTTTTTACAGCTAAATAATATCCCAGTGTGTATACAGATCACATATTTGTATCCATTCATTCACTGTAGGACACTGAGGTTGTCTCCGTGTCTTGGTTACTGTGAATCATACTGCAATGAACATGGATGGAGGTGCAGATATCTTTTGAAGGCAGTGATTTGGTTTCCTTCAGATAAATGCCTAGAAGGGGAATCATTGGGTTCTATGGTCTCTATTTTTAGTTTTTTTGAGGAACTTCCATACTGTTTTCCATAGTGCCTGACCAATTTACATTCCCACCAACAGGGTAGGAGGGGTCCCTCTACTCCACATCCTCGTCAGCACTGGTTGTCTCTTTTCTTTTGAGTCATGGCTGTTCAGACAGGTGTGAGGTGATGTCTCATTGTCAACGCATCTTTAAAACTTGAGACATTGCTGCTGTGGTGGCGTCCATGGCTGAAGGGCAAAGCCTTTTGGGTCCTCCTCAGAGCAAAGAGAGTCATACTTTAAGAGCAACTTTTAGGAATAAAGAGCTACATTTTAAATCTTTATTGAATTTGTTACAACATTGCTTCTGTGGTTTGTGTTCTGGTTTTTTGGCCATGAGGCATGTGGGATCTTAGCCCCCAACAAGGGGTTGAACCCACACCCTTTGGATTGGAAGGCAAAGTCTTAACCACTGGAACTCCAGGAAAATCCCAAACATTTTTAAAAAGACTTGAGCTCTCAGAGTCCTAAATTTCAGTTTTAAAGCATACACTTTAATTTCAAGACACCTCATATCTATTTTATTGTTAAAACTAGATACCAATTCAACTTCGGGATCTTTGCTTCATCAACAATAGAGAACAAAAAGGATGCATTTCATTAAATCTTTAGGAAGGAAAAGAGTGATGACCAGGTCAACAGTACTGATTTCTGTTTCAGTTATTTGTGTCAACAGCATTTATTTGTAATGGGTCAATGCACTAATTGACGTACCTGTCAGGCCAAACGTAATAATTATTTAAAAGTATTAGTCTGCAAAATCCAATTCCAAAATTTCCTAGAAATTCTAGAGTGCATCTCAAAAGCTCTATTTCTTTCCAGCCAGTAAAGTGATGGGTCATCTGCAGCTGAAATGCTGTCTCAATGTCTATTACAGAAAGCTCTTGCCATTATTTTAAAGTGTAAAATTGCATCCTGTGTTGATCGTGAAATTGAAATGTCCTCCTTCTGAAGGCCAAGCATGATAATTGAAAGGAATGATTGCAGGTACTAACAGGGCTCTTTTCTAAAGGGAAGATGATTAAACTTTTAAAAATGTGTGCAACTGAATTAAATGGAAGATGGAAAGTAAGATAGACCAAGGTTGCCTAGAGTGGCCATTGCTGCCTGGCTGACTAGCGTTGCTCATAGGAGATATGGTGTTCTCAGCTGATGTCAAGGACTGTGAACCCTGGGTCCATTAGTTTCAAGATTTTCAGTGGTCCCAAATTGTAATTTGACCCAGGTCAGCTGTCTGGAAAGTGCATGCCGCTTAATTATAAAGAGCTTTATAGAATAAGTATATTAATATAAATTCTTTTTTGTCCCTGGAACCACAATACCTGGTGGGAGTTATGCTGTGTGTGCACACAGAGGCCAATGTGCACACACACAATGCAGTCATACACACACACCCCAAATGCCCACATTAAAGAAGAACAATGACTAGAACACTGAAGCTCCTATTTACTTTCCCATTGCTAATGTTATTCATTTTTAAATATGAGAACACAGTAATATATATTACTTTTTAAAGATTTTTTTAAAATGTGGACCATTTTTAAAAAGTCTTTATTGAATTTATTGTAATGCTGCCTTTGCTTTAGACAACGAAGCATGTGGGTTTTAGTTCTCCAACCAGGGATGGAACCCATACCCCCTGCATTGGAAGGTAAATTCTTAACCCTTGGACCACCAGGGAAGTCCCCATACACATCATTTCACAAAAGTGTGGGCTGACATGAAATTTCTGATGTAAAATATCTTGAATACTGAAGCATATCTGTGGACATTCAAGCACATTCTGACTTATACCCAGTCACTAATGGCTATGAACAAGCAAGTTGCCTCTTTAAGAACTGTTTGAAATGGAGCTTTCACCTACAATTCATTCTATTTTTTCCCATGCTGTGGGCATTAACTCCCGCTGATTATTAAGGGCTGATAGGGGGAGGAACTGTTTCCATATAGGGGACAACAGAAGAGCTAAGTTACATCCATATTCTTGAAAAAGAGTCTTGTGAGTGACCTGATGTCCATCTGGGTCTGTGTCCTTGTGCCCCTGATTTGTCTGAAGCACAGTCATGCTGGCATGGTCATGGTTCTCATCAGTGGTGAGAATGAGGGTCTCATTTATTATTCTATCCTTTGGTAACATTTCCATTATTTTCGATATAGGTATACTTCAGAGGTATATGGGTATAAATGTCTTATCATTCAGAGAATCTATGCTGCATAACAAACAGCGATTGTTTTAACACAGGAGGTGAAAAATGACTAACATCTTAAGAGAAGAATCGATGGTGCATGGTCGTTCAGAAAAGGGCATGATTGATAGTAATAATTACAACCAAGGTCGGTTCAGTTTAGTCAGTTCAGTCAACTCAGTTGTGTCCAGCTCTTTGCGACTCCATGGACTGCACCATGCCTGGCTTCCCTGTCCATCACCAACTCCCGGGGCTTGCTCAAACTCATGTCCATTGAGTCGGTGATGCCATCCAACCATCTCAACCTCTGTCATTCCCTTCTTCTGCCTTCAATCTTTCCCAGCATCAGGGTCTTTTCTGAGTCAGTTCTTTGCATCAGGTGGCCAAAGGATTGGAGTTTCAGCTTCAACATCAGTTCCTCCAATGAACATTCAGGACTGATTTCCTTTAGGATTGACTGGTTGGATCTCCTTGCAGTCCAAGTGACTCTCAAGAGTCTTCTCCAACACGACAGTTCAAAAGCATCAATTCTTTGGCACTCAACTTTCTTTATAGTCCAACTCTCACATCCACACGTGACTACTGGAAAAACCATAGTTTTGACTAGATGGACTTTGTTGGCAAAGTAATGTCTCTGCTTTTTAATATGCTGTCTAGGTTGGTCATAGCTTTTCTTCCAAGCAGAAAGTATCTTTTAATTTCATGGCTACCATCACCATCTGCAGTGATTTTGGAGCCCCCCAAAATAAAGTCTGTCACTGTTTCCATTGTTTCCCCATCTAAAGTCAGGAGATGGCAGGGTGAAAACAACGAAACCTAGCCTTTTGTTCTCCTTTTTCCAACCATTTAGAAGAAATTGGCTTCAGATCAGACATTTTAGAACACAGAGCTTGATGAATTGAAAAAATCCTGGCTTGCACTTAAGAATTTCTAGTAGATTTGCCGCTTGGATTCGCTTTTTGACACAAGGTCAGACATTTAATTTGTCTTGTACCTCGTTTTTAACCTGGAAAATGAGCATAACTATGTTTTCTTCCTTTCAGCGATAGAGATGGTCTGAGGTTAAATGAGTAGCAGCATTTTCTTTTTATAACGTTGGTGCAGGAGAGGAAGAACATAATTTGCATCCAGTCTGGGGGTTGATTAAGCCACACCTTATCTCTACTGCTTGCACTTAATATGGAGAGGCCGAGTTTGATCTGCATTAGAATCCTGTCCTGGTGAGGCTCTTCAGAAGGAAGATAGGCAGGGCCTGTGTGGAAGATGCGCTCTCTTGATTCCTTTCTGTGGGGAGGAAAGCAGAGAAAAATTATGTCACCGCCATGTTCTGAACTGAAGTTGGTTTTGTTTCCTGCCTTATATTTGGATAGTCTTATAAATTGTAAACTGATTCTTTTTATTAATTTTACATGAAAGGCTAAGAGGTTAAAATATGATGACCTGGCAATAAGGTGGTCCTTATAATTTGTGTGAAAGTCCAATAATGTTTGCTTGTTTTTCTTTTACCGACGTATTGATTTTTGGCTGCACTGGGGCTTTGTTGCTCAGTGCAGGCTTTCTCTCTAGTTGTGGCGAGCAGAGCTTCTCTCTAGTTGCAGTGTGCACAGGCTTCTCCCTGCAGCGGTTTCTCTTACTGCAGAGCACAGGCTCTAGGGCGCCCGGCTCAGTGGTTGCAGCATGTGGGCTCTGCAGTTTTGGTGCAAGGGCTCAGGTGTGCTAAGCTACTTCAGTTATGTTCGACTCTTTGCAACCTTATAGACTGTAGCCCGCCGGGCTCCTCTGTCCCTGGAATTCTGCAGGCAAGAATACTGGAGTGGATTGCCGTGCCCTCTTTCAGGGGATCTTCCCGATGCAGGGATCGAATCCAAGTCTCCTGCATTGGCAGGTGGGTTCTAGCAACACCTGGGGAAGTACAACGGGCTCAGTTGCCCCCACGACATCTAAGTGGGATTCCTGGACCAGGGATCTTCCCAGACTAGGGGTCAAATCTGTGAGCCCTGCATTGGGAGGCAGATTCCTAACCACTGGACCACCAGGGAAGCCCACTCTTTTAGCAAATGCTGCCATCAGCTCTTTTTGAGGTGCTTCCTGTACCAATTAAATTTGGTTGTTTTTGTGTCTTAAACAGAAGTTAATTCACTAATTGAAGTGACCTGGTCCAAGAGAACTTGGAAAAGGCACTTGTAGTTTTATCTTCTCTGGGAACTTTCTTGAAATACCAATTAATTATGAAATCTTCCAAGTTGTTCAGCAACATGGCAGTTGAAAGGCAAACTAGAACAGGAGCTGTCAGCAATCCATCTATGAATAACTAGCACAGTGTTGTCTGCTTGGTATGTGCTTGACCATTGTTACAAAATCCACAACTGGTATATGTGTGTTTGCAGAATTGGTTTAATCCCTTGACCACAGATGGAGGTTTTGGTTCCAAAATCCTTTCCTGCTTCTCCAGGAAGTAAATAAAATCTTCAAGAATATTTGATTTCTTAATGGAGAAAATAGTTTAATTCTGTTGAATAGAATGTTTAATTGTTTTCCCCAGGCATTGTTGTTGATCTCAAAAACCATATACAATGGATGTAAAAATCATACAATCATGCATATCAAATGATTATTCTTTATACTTTTTAAACATTCTTGTCTTGTGATCTCTTTCCTGTTGAAAACCTTTCTATCTAGTCACTCATTATCATACTTGCGTAATTATATCACAACCTGACATGTCTTCTGGGGATTTTTAATACTACTCTGATTTTCTAAAATCTCATGACTCATTTTGATAAGACTTACAGAACAATTATGTTATCTTTGATTTCTGTAAATGCTATCTCAAACCCCCAAATACAGAGTCCTAATTGCACCATGGTTACTTTCAGCCACCAACAAGTTCTTTTAGATGTGTCTCATTTCCTGAGCTCCTATCACGGCTCAGTCACTGTGATAAAGAACCCTCACACAGGTTCTGTGTTGTCACCTCATTCTGATGGTAATATTACTCCTTTTGATGGGTGGAGAAACAAAGTACAAGGAATTTCTGTGTTTTCCATAATTAGATGCAAGTGTGTTGGTCACTCAGCCGTGTCTGACTCTGCGACCCCATGGACTGTAGCCACCAGGCTCCTCTGTCCATGGGATTCTCCAGGCAAGAACACTGGAGTGGGTTGCCATTCCCTTCTCATAGGAGTCTTCCCCGCCCAGGGATTGAACTCAGGTCTCTTGCAAGGCAGGAAGATTCTTTACTGTCTGAGTCACAATGTAAGCAAGTAAGATTTAGACAAATTAAAGTGGACTTAAATAACTAGAATTTTAAAAAATGTTTACCAATAAAAAAGTCAAACAAATGAGCTAAAAAATAGGGGAAAATGTGAATACTTTTCCAAAGAAGATATACAAATTGCCAATTAGCACATAAAAAGATTTTCAGTCTCATTAGTTACCAGGGGAATAAGACCTGAAACCACAAGGTATTATTTCACACTCACTTTGATGGCTGGAATCAGCCACTAAGATGATTAGAATGAAAAAATGTTGGTGAAGATGTAGAGAAACTGAAATTCTTGCATATTGTTGGTGGGAGTGTAAAAAGGTACAACTATTGTGGAAAAGAGCTTGACAATTCCTCAAAAGTTAAATATAGCCTTACCATACAACACATAACCTCCACTTCTAGGTATATACCCAAGAGAATCAAAAACATATGTCCACACTGAGACTTTGTGCACGAATGCTGATAGCAGCATTATTCATAATAGCCAAAATGTGGAAACAGTCCAAACCCAACTGATGAATGGACAAACAAAATATGTATGTACAAGCAATGGAATATTGCTCTTCTTATAACATTGAATGACATTATTCCACAATAAAAAGAAACAAAGTACTAACGCATTCTAAAATACGGATAGACTTTGATAACTAAGTGAAAGAAGTTAGTCACTAAAGACCATACATTTTAATTCTAGCGAGGTGGATGAAACTGGAGCCTATTATCCAGTGTGAAGTAAGCCAGAAAGAAAAACACCAATACAGTATACTAGCTCACATATATGGAATTGAGAAAGATGGTAACGATAATCCTGTATGCGAGACAGCAAAAGAGACACAGATGTATAGAACAGTCTTTAGGACTCTGTGGGAGAGGGAGAGGGTGGGATGATTTGGGAGAAAGGCATTGAAACATGCATAATATCATATATGAAACGAATCGCCAGTCCAGGTTCAATGCATGATACTGGATCCTTGGGGCTGGTGCACTGGGATGACACAGAGGGATGGTACAGGGAGGGAGGAGGGAGGGGGGTTCAGGATGGGGAACACATGTATACCTGTGGCGGATTCATGTTGATGTATACCAAAACCAATACAATATTGTAAAGTAATTAACCTCCAATTAAAATAAATAAATTTATATTAAGAAAAAGACCACACATTGTATAATCTCACTTACATGAAATCTCCAGGGAAAAATTCACAGATATAGGTTAGTGGTTACAGGGGACAGAGGTGTTAGAGAGGAAATAAGGAAAGACTTTGGAGGGTGATAAAAATGTTCTAAAATTGACTGTGGTGATGGCTGTGCAATTCTGTGAATTAACTAAAAGCCACTGAACTGTGCACTTTAAAATGATGAGTTAGCTGGTACGTGAATCATATCTTAATGGAAACATTTAAAGATGATTAAGAGTGCTTAAACCATGTCATTTGAGAAACAATTGAAGCATCTGGAACACATTTAGTTTAGGATTGTTGTTGTTTATCTTGAAGTGGAAAAGTTAAAATTTTACATAACCTGCTCCTTCTGCCTCTGTAACTCAGCTTTCTCCTTGTAAAGTCTGGATCATGTAGGTCATATAGTCTCAAAAAGTGGGGGCTCACAATACTAGGAACTGGAACTTCTCTCACTTACCCTTGTCCTGCTCTTTGCAATCTCCCAGCCCCTGCAAACCTGCTCAATCATGCCTGTCAATGTATTAAAAACTCTGTAACCCCTTTGTTCGGGGCTCAGAGCTTACAGTGTTAACTCCTCTGGGCCTACTGGCATAATAAACCTGAGTTTTCCAACTCTCTGGGTTTGGTGCTTGGTTTCTCGAATACTGGTTTCTGCAACAATCATTCAGTTGTGTCTGACTCTTTGTGACTCCATGGACTGCAGCCCCCCAGGCTTCTCTGTCCACGGAATTCTCCAGGCAAGAATACTGCAGTGGGTTGCCATTTCCTTCTCCAGGAGATCTTCTTGACAGAGGGGTCAAACCTGTATCTCCTGCATTGGCAGATGACTTCTTTATCCCTGAGCCACCAGGGAAGCCCATTACCTTAGGACGGCAAAGATTAAATATCCCCATTATTTGAGGGCTGTGTTGTTATTCAGTTTCACCCCATAAGTTTGACAGTATTGCGGCTCTTTTGCAGTCATTGCGTGACCAGATAATAGCTTTTCCAAAGAAGCTGAATTCCAAGTAGAAGAAGTTGTTGCTTTTAGCATCTCTGGGGTACCAGGTGGTCCTAGGTTGCTGGCTGTTGTTCTGCATGCTGAAATATTACCTGGAACTACCCAATATGAAAGTAGCAGTGGGATTAGTTGATCCTTGAAGACTTGGTTGTTATTCTCAGAAACTGTCTGAGTCACATTCTTTCTTTGTATTATTGGTGTTTGGCAGATTTTTAATCTCTCAGTTGGGTTCTCTCAATTATCACTTGTGTGAGTCAATTCTGCCTTTCCTTATAAAAACAATGTTTCCCATAGTCTAGAGAATGCTACAGAAAACACATACTGGTTCACTAGTAAGAATGATCTGATCCAGTAGCCACCTTCCTGAATTGTTTTCCCCCGTTGTTCTCTAGTCCTTAGACTAAATTCCTTTTTGGACCCCAAGTGCCCAGTCAAAGACATTCCAGTAAAAGGAGTTCCAACTCTTGCTCCTAGTTTGCAAGGTTGCTTACTTCCTTCTTGCCAACCCTCCAATTGACATAAAACCCTTACATGCGTGTTACTTGATGCCTGATTTCTAAGTCCTTGTGTCTCATTGCTCTTTAATCTCTGCTGCTCTACTGTGTGCTGCTGGGGTCTTCACCTCGCCCCTGACCTCCCTTTGCCTGGACAAGGGTCTTGTGTCCTAGAGTCAGGTGTCTTCCCTAGCTGATCTGATTTCAGGTATGGAATTGGGATTTGTACTCACAGCCCCATGTTTGCATCTCTAGGATCACTCATGTTAGCTTTGTATCCAGTTCTAGACTCTGATCTGCACTGCACATTTGTTTCATCCTGCGTTTCCTAAGACCAGCATACTCGTGTTAGAATAACATGTTGAAATAACAAATAAGAATCTATCTTTTTTTGGAAACTCTTTATAGTCACAGATTTTAAACCTCTGTCCATTAATTACAGTCTTTTGCATAAACTTCCTGGTTTCCAACCAGTCAAGGGTCTCCGTGCTTGCAGGCAGCACATGGTTAGCTTCTCCCACACAGTGAGATTTTGGTATCTGCAAAACAGCTCAAAGACATTGTTTCATGCCTCCCTTGAGGGGATCCAGGACCTGCCTCAGGGCTGCGCTACTGTTTCTTGGCAGCTCCTTCCTTGTCTCTGCACCCCTTCCTTTCCCTAATTAGCATCTGTTGGAACCTGCCCTGTGGAACTCAGAAAATGTTCAAGGGGGCTGAAGAACCCTCAAGTAACCCTGAGAGAACTGCTCCAAGGAGGCCAGAGGGGAACCAGGATATGTAGCAGTTTTTTTAAAAAAGGGCAGGTGTTCCGAAGTAAAAAGATTGTTGTTGTTCAGTTGCTCAGTCACGTCCGACTCTTTGGGACCCCATAGACTGCAGCATGCCAGGCTTCCCTGTCCTTCGCTACCTCCTGGAGTTTGCTCAAACTCATGTCTGTTGAGTCGGTGATGCCATCCAACCATCTCGTCCTCTGTTGTCCCTTTCTCCTCCTGCCTTCAATCTTTCCCACCATCAGGGTCTCTTCCAATGAGTCCGTTCTTCACATCAGATGGCCAAAGCATTGGAGCTTCAGCTTCAGCTTCAGCTTCAGCATTGGTCCTTCCAATGAATATTCAGGATTGATTTTCTTTAGGATTGACTGGTTTGATCTCTTTGCAGTCCAAGGGACTCTTTAAGAGTCTTCTCCAATACCACAGTTCAAAAGCATCAATTCTTTGGTGCTCAGCCTTCTTTATGGTCCAACTCTCACATCCATTACTTTGTCAACAAAGGTCCGTCTAGTCAAAGCTATGGTTTTTCCAATAGTCATGTGTGGATGTGAGAGTTGGACTTTAAAGAAAACTGAGCCCCAAAGAATTGAAGCTTTTGAACTGTGGTATTGGAGAAGACTCTTGAGAGTCTCTTGGACTGCAAGGAGATCCAACCAGTCTGTCCTAAAGGAAATCAGTCCTGAATGTTCATTGGAAAGACTGATGTTGAAGCTGAAACTCCAATACTTTGGCCACCTGATGCAAAGAGCTGACTCATTTGAAAAGACCCTGATTTAGGCTGGGAAAGATTGAAGGCAAGAGGAGAAGGGAATGAGAGAGGATGAGATGGTTGGATGGCATCACCAAGTCAATGGACATGAGTTTGAGTAAGCTCCGGGAATTGGTAATGGACAGGGAGGCCTGGTGTGCTGCAGTTCATGGGGTCGCAAGGAGTCGGACATGACTGAGTGACTGAACAGAACTGAACTCACATCCAAACGTGTCTACTCAAAAGATTATTGTTGATTAAATAAAACCAGATATCTCAAGTTAAGAAAGTTAGCAGTTCTGTGTATGGGAAGATGCAAGAGTCTACAGTCATTGAAATCATTCCTTTCCTAAGTACCTCAGCTATCTGGGGATCAGTATCCTGTGTTTTTCACCTCCTGAGCCCCCTTGGAGCTCTCCCTGGGGGGTAGCTGCAGTCTGATGGCTGCTAGAGGGCAAATAGTTGTTCCTGCCTGAGTTCCCTCAGGGCTCAGGGGCTCACCTTCCGAGGTGGCTGCAATCACCCAAGGTGGCTGCAATCGCTGATGAGATGATGGTTGACAGCCTTTGTTTACTGACATGCCAGGAAATATTCTGTTTCTCATCCTTAAACATAAATATGTCCATGCTTACGCCAGCCACAAATGTATAGGATGGGTTATTTACTTTTAAGTAATCAGATGTTATTTAAAAGCTATCTGTTCCATTCACTGAACTGGTCTATAAGAATACAAAGGTGTAGTGTCTAATTCTTGCCTTTAAACAGAAAAGTGAGGAAGACAGATCCATAAACAAAACCCTCCACATCCAGTGAAAATGGTAGAGGAAAGATACAGAAGTTGTGTGCAAGAGATTTGATGGAAGAAATATAGAGTGTAGGCAGCAAGAGGCGACCGGAGGGTATGAAGCAGTGGCTTGTTTTGTTCAGGTTCTCATTCTGGAGAACAGGCTGGTTTTGTGGAGGGTGGATGTGAGGGGCCAGAGAGTCAGGTTCACAGGGAGAATATACAGGAGAATCACTGAGAAAATGGCCGATGTCTGGTCCTCTGGTCCCAGGAGCAGACAGGGCAGCCTTGATTTCTGACCAAGATGTCAGCGTAGGCGTCACCCTAGAACCCACCCCTCGAGGGCTCAGCGTTACTTGCTGACCTTTTCCTAATAAACTCCACTTTTGTTTGAATGGGCTCCATATCACCTAGAACAAAACTCAAACCAAACAGACAGCCTAGTGAGGAAGACTGCCCAGAAGACACACCCTGGGAAGCACTCACATCCAGGGAGAGCTAACATTTATTGAGCTGTGCAGCTCAAACAGTGCCCCAGTCCTGGTGCTCATGGGGGCTCCGATGACCTCGTTTAGGAGGAACAAGCTGCAGGGCCTTAGTGGTGCTGTGAGGACCTGGATCCCATGCAGCCTGTACTCACAGCCATCCTCCCCCCTCTTAGCACCTGCCCCTCTGCCCTCTTCACACAGTGAGACTCTGCTCTCCAGCTTCACTCATTCCCAGACCTTGCCCTGTGCTTGGTATCCCTGAGCTCTTTCCTCTGAATCTCTACTGGGCAGAGCTCCCCTTGCCCTTCCAGATGCAGCCTGACTACCAGCACATCTCTGAACCCCCACCTGACACAACAGGCCTGAGGAGCCTGGGACACACCTGCATTCGGAGTCACTGCCTTCATCACTTAATGCGGTTATTTCCCCATGAAGGCACCACCCTCACCTCTTTGTCAGTTCACGTGGTTATTTCCCCATGATGTGTTGATCTTTTGCTGGGAGGCAGCATCGCATCTGGCACATAGTAGGTAAATGCCTGGGATGAACAACCTTATGAATAAATAATGACTCATGGCACCCCACTCCTGTACTTTTGCCTGGAGAATCCCATGGACAGAGGACCCTGGTGGGCTGCAGTCCATGGGGTCGCTAAGAGTCGGACATGACTGAGCGACTTCACTTTCACTTTTCACTTTCATGCATTGGAGAAGGAAATGGCAACCCACTCCAGTGTTCTTGCCTGGAGAATCCCAGGGATGGCGGAGCCTGTGGGCTGCCATCTATGGGGTTGCACAGAGTCGGACAAGACTGAAGTGACTTAGCTGCTGCTGCTGCATGTGAATCAATGGTGCTGGCAACTATCTGAAGTATCTGCCTTGAGCCACGTGCTCCAGGAGCAGGATGGAGGGTTTTCAGGTGCTGGGTGGACCCTCAAATCTCAGGAAGGAAGGAATTTTAGAAATACAAGCAGCAACGATTTGAAGACATCTCTCTTATGCCATGTTCCCTGTTTTCCAAGACACATTTATTATCCTGTGGCCGATGGGCAATAATGAGCTATTCATGGTTTTCCACCAACCTGAGATGCCTCTCAGTTGCCCTGACGTGCACACAGGAGTCAGTATCTGCCTGCCGCCCCATCTGGTCTCCTGGCAGACTGTGTACACCTGGAACCAGTGCTCCTCTTCTCTGGCACCATGGTTGTCATGCCCACGTTGCCTATGTCGCTGGGCAGCAGCTGCCTGTGTGACATCCGCCCTGGGTCTGTTAACTGGTGGAACACTGAATGGGCAGCACGTGGCAGAGGGTTGGAGGGGATAGATGGGAAGATGGAAACAGACTCATGGTCTTGCATGTGCTGTTAGAGATCTTACACGTACGTGGAAACAAAGTACCTTGTGCTTTAAGCATATTTTATATTACAACATGAGCTATGGATGTGTACGTGTCAGCTGTCGGAATCAGCTGGCACGGGAATGTTGTGGGGCCACCTGTATGTGTCAAGTGAGAAATGGCAGTACTGCTGGAAAGATGCTCTCCCCACCTTAGACGGCAGGAGGGGGACAGCTTTCTATTGTGTTAGTTTTGTTTAACTGGGAGACTCATAGAAATCATGAGCAGGTTCATAAGACAAAGAAACTCCCTGTCTCTTTCACAGGAACACTGCCCCTACAGTGAGGAATAATGCTGTTCCTAAGGTGTCCTAGACAATCAGACCTCATTATCTCAAAGGAAGGTCAAAGTCTTAGTTATTGTTAACTCAACTAGGGGAGGTCTGGGTGCTTTCAAGTGTCAAAGCTTTGTAGTTGCTGTATTATAAATGTCCGTAAGGCACTTAAAACACACACTGCACAGAGACTTGGATAAAGTACTTGTTTCTCACACATGCTCAAATGGGAAAAGTTTTATTTAACAGTTGCGTCCATTCACTAGAGAGCATGTCCATGTATGAAAACTTGTGAGTAGGTGGAGAGCAAGGACCTAAGCTGGGGATCTCAGAGACAGGACAAATCCACTGAGCAGAGGTGCATGGAAGAGGGATGGCTTTTTTGGAAGTGATTTTGGGGCTTTCCTGGTGGCTCAGATGGTTAAAAATCTATCTGTAATGCAGGAGATGAGGGTTCAATCCCTGGTCAGGAAGATCCCCTGGAGAAGGGAATGGCTACCCACTCAAGTATTCTTGCCTTGAGAATTCCATGGACAGAGGAACCAGGTGGGCTACCGTCCATGGGGTCACAAAGGGTTGGACTTGACTGAGCAACTAGCACTTTCACTTTTTCACACATCAGCTGTCATTTGTTATGAGACTGATTTGCTCGTCATCCAAGAACCTCAAGAACAAAGTCCCACAGCACACTGTGAAGCTGATCAAGCCTGGCTTAGGGACCTGTTCTTTCATGTGGTCGGTCTCCAATTCCACTTGGTGTCTAGGGTACCTGCCAGGGGTCACACATCCATGTATACATTAGGGGCTTGAGGTACCCAGTGGGTGGCTGCAGTGCCAGTCTCTTCTCTGCTCAAGTATCTCTCCAGTGCACCCCTACATAGCCTTGCTCAGCTCTGATCATGCTTAAAGTGCTGGTGATGATGTTAGCTGTTGTTACCATCTCAGAGGTCTGTGGATTTTCCCAGGGGATCCTTCAAGTCTGAAACACCTACACAAACTAACAAGAATGGAGTCCAAACAATAAGGTGCTCTTTATTACGACAAGTCAAGATTTGAAGCAGGTGCCGAATTCCCTGGCGATCCAGTGGTGAGGATTCCGTGCTTTCACTGAGGGGGCCCCAGGTTCAATCCCTGGTTGCAGAAATAAGGTCCTGCAAGCCACGCTGTGCAGCCAAAATAAACACATAAAGGAAAGCAGGTGCCCATCGAATGATATCCTGTAGGTTTGGAGAACCATCTTACTTTTGAGATGAGTCTTGACTGAGTGCTTGGAGAGCAAAATGGGTAGACTGAGGAAGAGAGTAGGGAAATTGGGTAGAAGAAAGAGACCAAATTTAGGACACCCTGAACCACCTGGGGCAGGGAGACAGCAAGAAGCAGGTGTCTGTGCAGCCGTGATCATGAAGAGAGGAGCACACAGGAAAGGGAATTCACAATTCACATTGGAATTTTAACTAGATCTGACCTTGTTCCCTTGTATTCTCATTTAATGAAACTGATTATCTCGGTATATTAGAGCACTACAGTAGCAAACACGGTATTTGCTTGTCAACAAGCTCCCTTCATGTTTGCATTGTCCAAAAATCCAAGGAGTTTACACTGTTGCTTCAGTCCAGAAGCCACATTCACATGACACGATATTCATCACTATAAAATGTGTCAGCAATGCTCTACATGAAATATGAAAGGCCGAGGAAAAGCAAAAGCTAAAGCATTTTCCAACTTTTCTTTGACACCAACCAGATTAATGAAAGCAAAATAAAATGGCTATTGAAAGTCATACATTGTATAATCTGCTTATTTCCATCAAAGAAAAAAGAAATGTCTCAGAAACCCAAGAGCTCGAGACTGATTGCATATTAATAAAAAAGCATCACATTTTTGCTTCATTACATTAATCCTCCACTTCATCACACTTGGTTGAAAAAAGCCAGGTAGTCACAAAAAGCCACATATTCAGGCCCATTTTTCTTTTCTATGTAATTTATTATTTTTCTGCAATCACTCGATTTATATCACCATTAAAAGAAAACATTTATAGTCAAGGAAAGGACAATACTTAATTTCCTGCATAGGCAGGTGGTGTTAAATGCCAAAGATGAATGGCCCTGCAGGAATCAGCAGTAGACTTGAATTTAACATCCCTGTCAGTTTATTGGTTACCTTGAAAAAATGGTGTATTACCTGCTAATTTTTTTTTTACCTGCTAGTTTTGAAACTGCAATTACAAACAACAGTCAACTGGCAGTGGAACAGAGTTGAGAGCAGCTAAAATGCCAAGAATTTCCAGGCAAATCCAGAAAGAAAAATGTTTATACAGCATGTGTGCTAAGTTGCTTCTGTTGTGTTTGACTCTTTGTGACCCCATGGACTGAAGCCTGCCAAGTTCCTCTGTCCATGGAATTCTCTAGGCAAGAATACTGCAGTGGGGAGCCATTCCCTTCTCCAGGAGATCTTCCCAGTCCAGGGATAGAACCTGGGTATACTGCACTGTGGGCATATTCTTTACTGCCTGAGCCACCAGGGCAGCCCTATGATGTAATAGAAGGTTGCAAAATAGAAAAAAGTAATTCTTAACATTAAATGCTCAGTGGATCATTCAAAGAGCAGATTGGACATATCTTAGAGGAAATCAGTAAATGAGAAAAGTAACTTGGAAGTACCTATAATATAGCATGAAGAGATGAGGAAAATGTGTTGGAGAGGTTAAGAGATCTGGAGAATGGGGGGTCTAAGAGACACTCTATGTTTGAGGAGGAATGAACACAGAAAGGGAAGATGGAATATTTCAGGAAAGAATGGCTGAGAAGTTAAAAAATTCTTGAAAGACATACAGACTCGTAGTCAAGAGGAACACAATATTCTCAGGAGGATTTGGTGGGGGGGAAGCAGCCTGCTGAGTAATTATAGCTGTTATATCAATTGTGCAATTGATAATTGTAGTTAAAGAACTGAAAGAGCAAAGACAAAGATCTTAGAAAGCAGGCAGAAAGCAGACAGATGTCTGCAAAGCAGTGATACTTGGACCAACAGCTAATGTGATTTACAGACACTGGAGCCCAGAAAGCAGTAGTGATATGACAATATCCACAAAGGGCTCAGAGAAAAGAGCAGTGACTCTAAAGTGATGTAGTCAGCCTTTCATTATAAATAAGCGCAGGGACTTCCTGGGCAAACCAGTGGTTAAGACTCTGCACTTCCAATGCAGGTGCGTGGGTTCAATCCCTGGTTGGGGAACTGGAACTAAGCTCCCACATGCCGTGTGGCCAATAAAAACAACAGCAATGAAATTCACGAACAGATAGGTACAAAATAAAGACACTGTCAAACTATTTTCAAATACCGAAAGGACATTTGAATTTTAAAAATTCACAATTTCTTTGTGTAGGAAAGTTTCTGAATGAAAGTATAAAAGGAACAACACTCTAATATTTTTTGAAAAATGGTGATATTTTTGGTATAAACATAATTTTATATGTATCAATATATTCTCTTTCTTCCTTCCTCCTTCTCTCTTTATTTCCCTCTTTCTTCCCTTTTCCCTTCTTTTTTAGATTAATGACATCGCTTTGCTTATAGCAACTCACTTTTGTCTCATAAACCTAAAAATGTGATTCAGTTCAGTTCAGTTCAGTCACAGTCATGTCCGACTCTTTGCGACCCCATGAATCGCAGCGCGCCAGGGCTCCCTGTCCATCACCAACTCCCGGAGTTCACTCAGACTCACGTCCATCGAGTCAGTGATGCCATCCAGCCATCTCATCCTCTGTCGTCCCCTTCTCCTCCTGCCCCCAATCCCTTCCAGCATCAGAGTCTTTTCCAATGAGTCAACTCTTCGCATCAGGTGGCCAAAGTACTGGAGTTTCAGCTTTAGCATCATTCCTTCCAAAGAAATCCCAGGGCTGATCTCCTTTAGGATGGACTGGTTAGATCTCCCTTCAGTCCAAGGGACTCTCAAGAGTCTTCTCCAACACCACAGTTCAAAAGCATCAATTCTTCGGCACTCAGCCTTCTTCACAGTTCAACTCTCACATCCATACATGACCACTGGAAAAACCATAGCCTTGACTAGATGGACCTTAGTCGGCAAAGTAATGTCTCTGCTTTTCAATACGCTATCTAGGTTGGTCATAACTTTTCTTCCAAGGAGTAAGTGTCTTTTAATTTCATGGCTGCAATCACTATCTGCAGTGATTTTGGAGCCCCCCAAAATAAAGTCTGACACTGTTTCCACTGTTTCCCCATCTATTTCCCATGAAGTGATGGGACCAGATGCCATGATCTTCATTTTCTGAATGTTAAGCTTTAAGCCAAATTTTTCACTCTCCTCTTTCACTTTCATCAAGAGGCTTTTTAGCTCCTCTTCACTTTCTGCCATAAGGGTGGTGTCATCTGCATATCTGAGGTTATTGATATTTCTCCTGGCAATCTTGATTCCAGCTTGTGTTTCTTCCAGTCCATTAGATACTTGCATATGTATGATAATTTAAAAAGTTGGTTTGTCAACAATTCTAGACAGAGAAATGAAGAGAGATAGGAGATTTCAGTCTCACCCTATAATCTATGTATTAATACCATTATACTTTTATATAGCACACTGGAAGTCAATTTCATGCCTTTGCTTCATTCTAAAAGCTGCATATATGAAATTAATTCCACATAGGACCTTCTATCTTCTCACTTGAGAAAGTTTACATATTTAAAAGAAGGAAAAAAAAAGAAGAAACACTAATGTTATTCCATAACTAAATTTATATTACTGTCTCTGCCAGAAAAGAAAAGGCAGAATCGTCAGCGAGCGTGCCTAAAACAAGTGTAGTCATTTGACTCTCAGAACATGAGCTGAATGCGATTCATAACAGCTCTAGTGCCCGAGCCTCTGAGGAGCCTCCTTTGAAACTTGGGTACAATAAACTTCTCAAAGGCCAAATTTCCACCGAATAACCATTAGAGAAACGTTAATTAATTAATTGAACTTTGAACTTTTTATTTTGCATTGCAGTATAGCCGATTAACGATGTTGTGATAGTTTTAGGTGGACAGCAAAGGGACTCAGCCATACCTATACACGTATCCATTCTCCCCCCAACTTCCCTCCCATCCACACTGCCACGTGACATTGAGCAGAGTTCCCTGTGCTGTACACTAGGTCCTGGTTGGTTATCCATTTAAAATACAGCAGTATGTACTTGTCATCCCAAACGAGACACATTCATTTATATGCAATTTTCTTGAAATTAAACTGGAATGAGTAATGTAATACTTTTCTTCGCAAAAGAAACTAACCATCAGATAAAAAATTGATACATAATTGTTTGCAATGTCTATAAAAATGTAAAACAACTGTTGACTTGGAGAAATTGTGACAGCGGGAGATTAAAACAATCCAAATTTCTGTTTGAGAAGGACTGGTTACACAAGCTGATAGTTCCATGAAATGAAATGCTTTGAAAAAGTTAGATTATTTTAAAGAGAATGAGAAAACTATGTATTGACATAGCACTATCTATAGTATATACTGTTACATGAAAACCACAGGGTGCAGAACAATGAATGCATTTTTCGGTGTAAAAATGTAGAGAAAGCAATTTAGTTGCATGTGCATAAAGGCACATCCTCAAAATACAAAGGAAATGAAAAAAATTTACTTATATGAGATGGGGGTTGGATGTGGAAAACAGAGATAAGACTACTTACAATACCTTTGTAAATAGTTCTGATTTTTGGTCCATGTAAATGTATGGGAAAGATTGAAGGCAGGAGGAGAAGGAGACAACAGAGGATGAGATGGTTGGATGGCATCACTGACTCGGTAGACATGAGTTTGAGCCAGCTCCGGGAGTTGGTGATGGACAGGGAAGCCTGGTGTGCTGCAGTCCATTGGGTCACAAAGAGTTGGACATGACTGAGTGACTGAACTGAAGTGAATGTATAAGCAAGTAACAACCTTTTTAAATGAAATCACACTCTATTTCTATAATTATAAATAACTGTATTTCTTTCAAAGTGCTATGTAATCTTGTTCATATCAATTATTTTTTCCCAGAATTAACATATGTGCAGTTTTCACTTATTCAGTATCTTTCTTTGAATCAACTGTGGAATTAATCAGTCTACCTTCCTTCTGCTTTAGTTGTCTGAATATACCCCCTTTAAGGGGGAGTTCAACATATTAACATTGGTGTAATTTTTCAACATAATTTCCATTGCATTTATCTCCATTTCATAAAATAGATTAACCACCTCTTGCATAGCGGACAACGAAGCCACAGCTCATGCTTCAATGTCAGAGCAAACACTTGACATTCTGCTCACATTTTAATTTTACTTGTATGACTCATCTCTGCTTTCATTCAAACTACAGTATCTGTGCAAACTGGGACGGTGAAAAGATCACAGGGTGGGATTTAAAGGAACCATCCTGTTCCTAGTACCTCTTCTTATTAAATGATTGCGGTTATGCAACTTAACCCCTCAAAGCCTGCTTTTAATTATAAAATACAGACAGGGTTATTCTGCACGAAGACAAGGAAGTTATCATGACCAAGTGAGATATTATCATAGGAAGTACTCTGACAGAATCAAAGACTTGTACAAATTTTTATATTGTTATTGCTGTTGTTTAGCTATTAAGTCATGTTCAACTCTTTGTGACCCAGTGGACTGTAGCCCGCCAGGATCCTCTGTCCACGGGATTCTCCAGGCAAGAATACTGGAATGGGTTGCCATTTCCTCCTCCAGGGGATCTTCCCCACCCAGGGATGGAACCCTCGTCTCTTGCTTTGGCAGGTGCGTTCTTCACCACTGGGCCGCCTGGGAAGCCTATGACCTTTTAATATGCTGCATAGAAAGCAAAACTGTACTTTTCTAACAAAACTGGGTTCAAAATTTGCTGTTTTATTGAAAATATTTATATGTCGGTTCTAATTTTATTTACTTGCATCTCTTTACCTACTCCCTCTGCTGTTCAACTACCCTGTTAAACTGGGGAATGGGGGGAGGTCAGAAATGAAGTCAAAGAGGATTCACCTTGTGTCACCCAAAATATTCTTGTAATTATCTCTTTCTAAGGGTAGATTCGGAGAAGGCAATGGCACCCCACTCCAGTACTCTTGCCTGGAAAATTCCATGGACGGAGGAGCCTGGTGGGCTGCAGTCCATGGGGTCGCTAAGAGTTGGACATGACTGAGCGACTTCACTTTCACTTTTCACTTTCATGCACTGGAGAAGGAAATGGCAACCCACTCCAGTGTTCTTGCCTGGAGAATCCCAGGGAAGGGGGAGCCTGGTGGGCTGCCGTTTATGGGGTCGCACAGAGTCAAACACAACTGAAGTGAATTAGCAGCAACAGCAAGGGTAGAGTATTCAAATGCTGTTTTTTTTTTTTTTTTTTCAATTTGGTAGCTTGTAGAACTAGGCTTTGATAGTCTTTTAAAACATCACTCTTTGGGTGCAGTCTAATAGTTTTTAATTTTAGTGGCACATGCTTTAAAAATGCTAGAAACTGGAGGAGGTCTTATAAGACAAAGGAGTCAGCAGAGACGGTATTATTAGATTCAGGAGCCATTATGGCTTCTCCACTCAGGAGATTTTTGTTTCCTGACTCTGAGTGCTAACCAAATCATCATGAAATTGATTGCAAAACGAGAAACATTTTTGGCAAGCACTGCCTCCAAATACAAAACTTGATCTGAGTCTGAACTCTTTGGAGTCATGAACTGCCAAGTTTTATTAAGTTCGGTGAGTTCATTGATCTTAAAAGTGCACGATGCTTCATAGGATACAAAGGAATCCACTAACCCATTTTCTCTAGATTTGTTATCCCTTGACTTCTGCCACTTTGCTTATAATTTTGCTTGAAGACTTATGTAAGAAAAAGGGAAAGAAAATGCCAATCAAATATAATTACTGTCTTGAGTTAACGCTACCTTTCAAATTCATGCTAACCTTCTGTTAGCATATTTTCTGGTTCCAAGCCTACACGTCTGCATTTGCTTTTTTTTACTGTGAAGTATGCCATATTCTTTAAGAAATTAATTAATTAATTTAAATGTTTTATTTTGTATTGGAGTATAGCCAATAAACAATGCTGTGATAGCTTCAGGTGAAGACCAAAGGGACTCAGTCATAGTCCCTGACATAGTGGTAAAGAATCCACCTGCCAATGCAGGAGATGCAAGAGATGGGGGTTCAATCCCTGGGTTGGGAAGATCCCCTGGAGACGGGGATGGCAACCTACTCCAGTATTCTTGACTGGAAAATCCCATGGACAGAGGAGCCTGGTGGGCTACAGTCCACGGGGGTCACAAAGAGTCAGACACAACTGAGCGCACGCACACACACACACACACACACACACACACACACACACACACACACACACATTCTTCCCCAAACTCCCCTTCCATCCAGGCTGCCACATAGCATTGAGCAGAGTTCCTTGTGCTGTATGTGAAATATGACATATTCTTTATTCATTCAGTTAATATGTGTTTTGTATTTGCCAGACAGTATATGGGGAACATCAGCAGTAATAGCATTAGGAATATTTATTAAGTCAAAATCTTTTTCACTCTTTGCAAACAGAATGGTGGATTTGGTGAGGTTGAGTGAGTGAGGCAGGGGGTGGCAAGGTTTTGTGTCTGTGAGAGGCCCTGGCCACACTCTGGGGGTCCTGCCTGGCTCCCCTACTCTGGCCATTCAGGGGCAAGACAGAAAGCCAGGAGTCCCTCACACCCTGGAAACCAGTTTCCCTTTAAACCTGGAGTCAGTCAGTTCCTTAAGGATGAACAGCGCCTTTGTCAGCCAGCCCCCAATGTCCTTATTGTTAAGCTGCACAACAGCAGTCATGGTTGTTCCTGACATTCTTGTCCTCCTTTGAAACTCTCACTCCATCACCTGGTGCCTGACATGGGATTGGCACTAGAGTTTCAACTCCATGGATTCAATTTGATCAAGAGTTTCAGAGTTGTAGAGATTAAACGTTTCAGGTTTAAGCCCCTGCTTAAACCACAGGAAAGTCATGTGTATGACACGCAGGTATGGGGTTCACTAAGATGCCTTTGTGTTATGACAGTGCATGACACTGATTTGCAGTGGTAAAGAGTCCACCTGCCAGTGCAGGAGACGCAAGAGACACAGGTTCCATCCTTGGGTTGGGAAGATGCCCTGGAGCAGGAAACAGCAACCCCCTCCAGTATTCTTGCCTGGAGAATTCCACAGACAGAGGAGCCTGGTGGGCTACAGTCCATGGGGTCAGAGTCGGATATGAGTGAGTGACTGAACAAGAACAAGAACAAGATGAGATAAAACATTTTCAAACCTCCGAGGGCACCGGGGTTGAAGGGATACAGTTGGGCTCACATCACATTGCTCAGAAGAGCTGTACATTTCCAGGCTGGGATACAACTCTGGGGGGCGTATATCTATTGGGGGGCGTATCTCTATTGGGAGGTCATTGTGTCGCAGAAGAGGGGGGAGCTCCCTTCTGCTGCCCATCGATGGGTGGGATGACTGTCTGGGCCATGAGTTGTCCAGGTGTGGGTGCAGATGGGAGCCAGGGCAGCCGCAGTGGGCTCTGTTTGTCTCAAGAGGTCAGTCAGTCTTAGACAGGAGTCCACTCAGGACACTTGGCTAACTTGGTCTCCTGGCACCTGATTTCCAACACCAGCTGGGAGAGGCGGACTTCCCCAGTCTCCCTCAGGGTCTCATCACAGCTCCTGAGTCCTGCTTTCTTACCCTCCAGTCACTGTGCTCAGGGCCTCTCTTACCAGCAGAGTCTGCTCCTGGCACTGGCAGAGTCATGCAGAGGAACGAGGATGGGATTTCTTTTGGGGGCTCAGGCTCTTGGAGGTGTTAGAGAAAAGCTGCCTTCATGAGGGAATGTGATGGCATTGGAGGTTAACGTGGGAGAAAGGACCCTATCTCGGACCTGCACCCACACTGTGGCCTGGCCTGAGGAGGGGCGTGTCTTCTCTTCGGCAGGTGACAGCAAGGCACATAGGTGGTACCGCAGGGTGCATCCCGTGCATCCAGCAGAATGAAAGGGACAGAATATTCTATTTATGTATTTGCTGTTGTTCAGTCGCTCAGTGGTGTCCGACTCTTTGCCACTCCATGAACTGCAGCACGCCAGGCTTCCTTGTCCCTCACTATCTCCCGGAGTTTGCTCAAACTCAAGTCCGTGAGTCAGTGATGCCATCCAACCATCTCATCTTCTGTCATTTTCTTCTCCTCCTGCCCTCAATCTTTCCTAGCATCAGAGTCTTTTCCAGTGAGTCGGCTCTTAGCATTGGGTGGTCAAAATCAACCACTAAAACCGTGTGGTCTGGTCTTATTCTAATTGGATCATTTTGCTACCGTATTTGGACTGGTCACTCACATGAAATTACCATTTTCCTCCTCATCGGAAAGCAGATGTGTTCTGAGAACGAGGCCGGCAGCAGTTCTAGACACATTGTGAGTAACCCCGATGTCCACTTGCACTGGACAGGCGCACCCTTCTTGACCCTAAGTCTGAATCGCCCAGATGTTCAGTCAGGCGCCGGGGAGGCCGGGGTCCATGGATGGAGGCTGTGCTCCGGGTGAGCCGGCGGGCGCGGGGCGGGGGGCGCGCAGGCGGGTAGGCGGGGCGGCAGGGGCGGGGTCGGGAGGGGAGGGATGTCTGGGGCCCGCGCGCACTCGCGGCGTCCAGCCGTGTTCTGCCGCTGCGGGTCGTGGGAACCGCGCGCGGAGTGGCGGGGACGCGCTCGGGGGTTGGGGGGCGGCCAGAGCGCGGGGTCCGGGTCTGGGAGCCAGCGCCGCGGGGTTGCGGATGCCCGGCAACCCGCCGGCTGAGTGGGATTCGGGAACGCTGGGTTCCGCGCGGTCCAGCGTCGCTGTTCCTCTGCGTGCATCTCCCGAGCCGGAGGTGAGCCTTGGGATTTCGAAGTCCTTGGCAGCGAGGGCTCTGCGCTCCAGGGGTCTCTTGTCCCTGGGGTCTCCGGGCCGCAGACTGGGGACAGTTCCTCCCGGGAGCTGTGCCTAGGAAAGGGTGGGGGATTTCAGGCACCAGGGGAAAGGACGGCGCGCTCTCCGCCCCTCCTGGTACCTGCGGCGCGTCTGCTGGCCGGGGTGGCACCCAGAGAGAGGTCCGTGCCCCTGTGCCTCCCCGGGGTCTTCCGGCCAGGGTGGGTATCAGCGGGTCGCAGGCCCCTGCACCGCCGCGCTCGCGTGCTGGTTCGGACGCGGCCAAAGTTCGCTTCCCGGGTCCAGTCGGTTCTCTTGCCCCCGCAGGTGCCGCCTGTCCTTGTCCCGCTGCCGCAGCCGCCGGACATGGAGCCCCCAGTCCAGATCTTCCGCGGTGAGCCGGGCCCCACCTGCTCCCCGAGCACCTGCCTGCCCCCCAACGGCAGCGGCTGGTTCCCGGGCTGGGCAGAGCCGGACGGTAACGGCAGCGCGGGCTCGGAGGACGTGCTGCTGGAGCCGGCTCACATCTCCCCGGTCATCCTGGTCGTCATCACGGCCGTCTACTCCGTGGTGTTCGTCGTGGGCTTGGTGGGCAACTCGCTGGTCATGTTCGTGATCATCCGGTGAGCGCGGGGTCCCGGCGCTACAGTGGCCGCAGCCGGAGGGAGGGTCGGGCTGGTCACCGGGACGCGCGGAGGAACGCCAGCGGGGTAGTGGGGACCCCATTCCGTCCCGGCTCCGGAGAGGTTCAGGGGGCTGCCTCTTCGAACTGAGAGTTCCTGGGAGACATTTTGCTGTGGGACTGCGAGGTTCGCACAGGACGAATCCAAGAGACCAGAGGTGACTTGAAGGTTTAAGAGTGACCCTCCCCTGCGCCCCAAATCCCTGCAGAAGGCCCTTCGGATGGAGATAATGGGGTGTCCCTGCAAGAGACAAAGTCAGTGTCTCCTGGGAAGGAAACTAGTCCAACTGCCTGGCCTTTTGCCTGATTGCCTGCACCAGTTTGGAGCACTTTGTTTTGCCCTTGCAAATATTTCTTTAGATAAAATTCATGCCCACTCAATGCCCTGAAGAGAATTCAGGATTTCCTGTGACTCATCAGAATGGTGTTATGGTTTATGAAGCAAATCCAGTATACTGTTTAGGTATCCACATGTGAGCCTTGTAGTACTGACATGCCACCTCATTTGTTTAGAATGCCAGTCACTTTGGTACCTAAACCATCTAGTATTTGTCTCCTACAGTATGGGTGCTGGAGGTTTCCAAAAATTGTTTTGCTTTTTATCTCCCACCATGGGAACTAGAACTTTCTTTTTATTGTTCTTTTGTGGGCCTATTGAAGTCAGCTTCCAATAATAAATACCTAAATATCTGCATATATGCTAATTTTCTAGAAAGTGAAGTGATTTGTATTTTGGCCTTTCATAACAAAGGAAACAAGTAAAAAACAGAAATCCTACCATTGTCTGGATACCCTTTGAGAAATTTCCCTTTCTGGGAGACTTCATGGTTTTCAGCTGCACATTTGAGAGTGAATACGAAGATGAGACATTCCTGTGTATAAAGAAAGGATGCAAGTCACTCTGCTTAGAGGCATAGAAAGGATGAAGAACTTTTTTTTTAAATCTTGACTTTAGTTTTGAAACATGCTCTTTATTTATTGTGAACTGTAAAGACAATATCTGCAGTAGCATGAATCTTTCAAATACCTGTTTCCTTTCTCTCTCTCTCTCTGACTTGGGAATGTCACCACATTTATCCTCATCTGTGCTACAGAACTGAAAACCATCTTTTAAGCCTCCAAATACATATTATAAAGCTCTTTTCACCTACAATTAGTGTCTCTAGCTTGGTGACCTTGCTTTCCACAATTGCTTATTGCCTTCCACTGGGCTTCTATCAGTGATGAGTACAGGCTACAGAAGTAGTATTTTACAAGCAAATTGTTCTTCCAAATCATTAGTAATTGCAGGGCTACTCTCCATTAGAAAGAAGATTATAGTAACCAAGAGAAAAGAAAGAACAGCTGTACTCTAAACTATAATTAAAATTTCTAGGAGATCTTTGCTACAGAGGCCGTTGTTTTATAATAAAACATTGTTACAGAGAAAGGGGATGCCAGGAGGAAACCCACTCTGTTCCTGCTCCATCATACTTGAGTGCTTGAGTGAAACAGATACATCTTACTGTCACTTGAAGGAGAACTTGAAGTTTTGAGTCTGAGAGGCTTCTTCAGTTGCTCTACAGCTCTTTGTATAGCCCTGCAGTCTAGGATTAAAAAGAACAAAGAATCCTAAAATATGTGAAAAGATAACTCCCTGCGGAGCATTAGACATGTCAGAAAGAAAGAAGAATCACTGTAGATTGACTAGAATTTTCAAGATAAGTACAAAAAAATATAAGTATAAGCTAAATATGTCTATCTCAAAGACATCCAAGACTAAAGTTTGTGAAAAGGGGATAAATTCAGCCAAAAATACACAAAGAGTTACAGAGTTCATGTAATAATATTATGCATGTGCCCACTACATTTGATAGTAAATGAGGAGTGAAGAGTTCTATTATCATCTTGGAAAGCCAAATATCAAAACAATAGTTGGCTTAAATCTATAGCAAAGAGCATTAAGAAGCGTTTAGAATTTGTTTAGACTGATACAGGGCCAGAGAACTGAAAAATAAAACCTCAGAAGAAAACTTGATGGATGGGTTTATTTTGCTAAGGAGAAGAAAGGACTAAAGGTTGGAGCCAGGCATGAGACGCCGTGTGCTCATAAGAACTCAGAGCAGAACAAGAGGGTGGAGTTCAAGTGCGGCTTTTGTGATTGACCTTGGCTGAGCACTGTCACTTGAAAAGATGGAGGATCACTTTTGAAAAGGATGTTATTTTAAAATATTGAACATGCCAAAGGGTCCTGGTTGAGTCACCTAGGAAATCACCCTAGAGATGGAATTTAGATGCTTGGATGGCAGGGCAGGCGCAGGTCTGGGATGGCCATCTCAAACCTGGGAGGACGTGAGGGTTGTGGAAGAAGCATCGACTGCTTTTAGACCTGCCTTACCAATGGCTTTTCTCCCTTCAGCACCTGGAATGTCATCCAGTATCTTCTGAAGATTATCTAATGTTTCAAGGATTTTCCTCCTTTAATGTGTAGCAACTACTATAGTTGCTTAGTGTTAGGGTTCTGTAACCTTTCACTGTGAACACCGTAAAATTTAAGCACTGCAGCCTCCCTCTCTCCAGGTATAGGAGTTTGTGGTCCTGGCTCAGGAAGGTCTTACCTCAGCCCTTGATTCATGTCCTTGGGTCCCACCAACACCTTGGGGTGCCCATGGTGATCCTCGGGGTCCTAACCCCGTGTTCTCTTCACCTCTCCTGTGTAGGTCACCTGCAGTGAATGCTATGATGCCCACCCAGCCCACGCCTGGGACATTGCCAGGCAGCCCCACCTCTGATACCTTATATTCCGTTTCCCACCCTAACCACAACTTCCAACACATATGGCTGTCTCCTCTCTTGGTGAAAACAATTAACATTTAATGAACACCTAATATATGCCAGGCTGGTAAAGCTGCGTGGTGGTTGGTGGTTTAGTTGCTAAGTTGTGTCCAACTCTTATGACCCCATGGACAGACTCCTCTGTCCATGGGATTCTCCAGGCAAGAATACTGGAGCAGGTTGTCATTTCCTTCTCCAAGGGATCTTCCTGACCCAGGGATCGAACCTGCATTTCTTGTGTCTCCTGCTTTGGCAGGAGGATTCTTTACCACTGGAGCCATCTGGAAAGCCCATGGTATGTTTCCCCATACCCATTTAACAGATTATGTTCCCTTAGCTAACGTCCTTTCTTCCTCCTGTCTGTCTTGGGTAAACCTCTTGGAGGAATAACCCCTGCCCATCGCTTTGGTGTCGTCCATCTGTTCCTCAATCAGGGCACTTGAGTTTCCTCCCTGATGCTCCTCTCTCAGACGTATAGGTCTCACATCCCAGGTGATGTCTCAGGCTGGCTGTCCTTCAAAGTCCATGGGGATTCAGCATGCTGAACCAATCTCACCTTCTCCTTGACTTCCTTCCACACACACTGGGTTTCTCGTCAGCCTCCATCACAGGCTCCTCTTCCCTGACGTGTCCTTAATAATTGTCTTTTCCTGAGACTTCTTAGCTTTGCACTCTCTTCATGTTAGTCAGGATTCAGCCAGAAAAGCAGAACCAGTAGGGGATATGTGTGTGTGGAGGGGTTTACTACAAAGACTTGGCTTAGGTGATTGTGGGGCTGGCCAGTCAGGTCTGTAGCCCTGAGGATAGGTGTCAGGAGAGGCAGAACGCGCTTCTAAGGTAAATCTCTTCTTTCTCAGGGAAGCTGTATGCCCTGTAGTTAAGACCCTTTGACTAATTAGACCAGGCCCACCCAGGTACTCTAGGATCATCTCCTTTGTTTAAGATCAACTGATAATGGACTTTAACCACATCTACAAAACACCTTCAGAGTAGCATCTTGGTGAGTGTTTGAGTATTTGAAGACTGTAGCCTGGCCAAGATGGCTCATCAAACTGACCATCACTCTTGATGGTATTATCCATTCTTGTGGCTATAACTGTCAGGGAAATTCTGAACTGTCCTAAACCTGTGTATCTCTCTTCCACTTATTCGTCCCTACTTCAGACTCATCTGCCCTCCCTCCTTCTGGATGGTTCTATAGGATTGTCTTGTAGGTTTCTCAGATTTCTAATGAATCTGCCTTGCTAAGGCTGTCATAACAAGGACCTCAGACGGAGTGGCTTAAACAACAAAATTGTGTTCTCTGCTTGCACTTCTAGATGCTGGAAGTCAAAGATCAAGGTGTTGGCAGGTTTGGTTCCTCTTGAGTGTCTCTGTTTGCAGGTGACTGCCTTTTCACCATGTCCTCATGTGGTCATCCTTCTGTGTGGACATTCCTACTGTCCGTATCTTGATCTCTTCTTATAAGGACACTTGTCAAGTTGGGTCAGTCAGTTTAGTCGCTCAGTCGTGTCCGACTCTTTGCGACCCCATGAATCGCAGAATGCCAGGCCTCCCTGTCCATCACCAACTCCCAGAGTTCACTCAGACTCACGTCCATCGAGTCAGTGATACCATCTAGCCATCTCATCCACTGTCGTCCCCTTCTCCTCCTGCCCTCAATCCCTCCCAGCATCAGAGTCTTTTCCAATGAGTCAACTCTTCACATGAGGTGGCCAGAGTACTGGAGTTTCAGCTTTAGCATCATTCCTTCCAAAGAAATCCCAGGGCTGATCTCCTTCAGAATGGACTGGTTGGATCTCCTTGCAGTCCAAGGGACTCTCAAGAGTCTTCTCCAACACCACAGTTCAATAGCATCAATTCTTCGGCGCTCAGCTTTCTTCACAGTCCAACTCTCACATCCATACATGACCACTGGAAAAACCATAGCCTTGACGAGACGGACCTTAGTTGGCAAAGTAATCTCTCTGCTTTTCAATATGCTATCTAGGTTGGTCATAACTTTTCTTCCAAAGAGTAAGCATCTTTTAATTTCATGGCTGCAGTCACCATCTGCAGTGATTTTGGAGACCAAAAAAATAAAGTCTGACAGTGTTTCCACTGTTTCCCCATCTATTTCCCATGAAGTGATGGGACCAGATGCCATGATCTTCGTTTTCTGAATGTTAAGCTTTAAGCCAACTTTTTTCACTCTCCTCTTTCACTTTCATCAAGGGGTTTTTAGTTTCTCTTCACTTTCTGCCATAAGGGTGGTATCATCTGCATATCTGAGGTTATTGATATTTCTCCCGGCAGTCTTGATTCCAGCTTGTGCTTCTTCCAGCCCAGTGTTTCTCATGATGTACTCTGCATAGAAGTTAAATAAGCAGGGTGACAATATACAGCTTTGACATACTCCTTTTCCTGTTTGGAGCCAGTCTGTTGTTCCATGTCCAGTTCTAACTGTTGCTTCCTGACCTACATATAGGCTTCTCAAGAGGCAGGTCAGGTGCTCTGGTATTCCCATCTCCTTCAGAATTTTCCACAGTTTATTGTGATCCACACAGTCAAAGTCTTTGGCATAGTCAATAAAGCAGAAATAGATATTTTTCTGGAACTCTCTTGCTTTTTCCATGATCCAGTGGATGTTGGCAATTTGATCTCTGGTTCCTCTGTCTTTTCTAAAACCATCTTGAACATCTGGAAGTTCATGGTTCATGTATAGCTGAAGCCTGGCTTAGAGAATTTTGAGCATTACTTTACTAGCGTGTGAGATAAGTGCAATTGTGCGGTAGTTTGAGCATTCTTTGGCCTTGCCTTTCTTTGGGATTGGAATGAAAATTGACCTTTTCCAGAACTGTGGCCACTGCTGAGTTCTCCAAATTTGCTGGCATATTGGTTGGAGCACTTTCACAGCATCATCTTTCAGGATTTGAAATAGCTCAACTGGAATTCCATCACCTCCACTAGCTTTGTTCGTAGTGATGCTTTATAAGGCCCACTTGACTTCACATTCCAGGATGTCTGGCTCTACGTGAGTGATCACACCAACGTGATTATCTTGGTCATGAAGATCTTTTTGTACAGTTCTTCTGTGTATTCTTGCCACCTCTTCTTAATATCTTCTGCTTCTCTCCATACCATTTCTGTCCTTTATTGAGCCCATATTTGCATGAAATGTTCCCTCGGTGTCTCTAATTTTCTTGAAGAGATCTCTAGTCTTTCCCATTCTGTTGTTTTCCTCTATTTCTTTGCATTTATCACTGAGGAAGGCTTACTTATCTCTCCTTGCTATTCTTTGGAACTCTGCATTCAGATGCTTGTATCTTTTCTTTTCTCCTTTGCTTTTCACTTCTCTTCTTTTCACAGCTATTTGCAAGGCCTCCTCAGACAGCCATTTCTCTTTTTTGCATTTCTTCTCCATGGGGATGGTCTTGATCCCTGTCTCCTGTACAATGTCATGAACCTCATTCCATAGTTCATCAGGCACTCTATCTATCAGATCTAGGCCCTTAAATCTATTTCTCAATCCCACTGTATAATCATAAGGGATTTGATTTAGGTCATACCTGAATGGTCTAGTGGTTTTCCCTACTTTCTTCAATTTAAGTCTGAATTTGGCAATAAGGAGTTCATGATCTGAGCCACAGTCAGCTCCTGGTCTTGTTTTTGTTGATTGTATAGAGCTTCTCCATCTTTGGCTGCAAAGAATATAATCAGTCTGATTTCGGTGTTGACAATTTGGTGATGTCCATGTGTAGAGTCTTCCCTTGTGTTGTTGGAAGAGGGTGTTTGCTATGACCAGTGCATTTTCTTGGCAAAACTCTATTAGTCTTTGCCCTGCTTCATTCCGCATTCCAAGGCCAAATTTGCCTGTTACTCCAGGTGTTTCTTGACTTCCTACTTTTGCATTCCAGTCCCCTGTAATGAAAAGGACATCTTTTTGGGTGTTAGTTCTAAAAGGTGTTGTAGGTCTTCATAGAACCGTTCAACTTCAGCTTCTTCAGTGTTCCTGGTTGGGGCATAGACTTGGATTACCGTGACATTGAATGGTTTGCCTTGGAAACGACCCCATTTAACCTTAATTTTGCCTCATTTCATCTCTTTGTTCTCAGTCCCATCCGTCATGTGCAACTCTTTTTGACTGTATGAACTGTAGCCTGCCAGGCTCCTCTGTCTATGGGATTTTCCAGGCAAGAATTCTGAAGAGGGTATTTTTGTTTGTTTGTTTAAAGAAAAGCTTTACTCTTATAAAGGTATGTTTCTTTTTAAGTTAAATGTAAGGATAGTGTTAGTCACTCAGTCATGTCTGACTCTTTCTGACCCCATGGACTCTTTGCCAGCCCATGGCCTGCTAGGCGCCTCTGTCCATGGAATTCTCCAGGCAAGAATACTAGAGTGGATTGCCATTCCCTTCTCCAGAAAATATAAGGATAAGCAAGGAAAAATTATTAGAAAAAATTACACGAATCAGAAAATTATTTGGTCCTTGATCTTATAAGTTGTGTTATTAGTTTTCATTAATTCTTTGCTATCACGATAAAGACACAATAAAGGGATCAGTCTTCTGGTGACTTTGTCTCACTTGTAGAAGACTTTGGCTTCCCTGTAATTCAGCCTGGGCAGTGTTGGAATATCCCCAAAGGGGTAACTTTGGGAGCCGACTTAGATCATGTCACCTGATGAAGTGCAGGGAGATGTGAGAGGAAAGCAGAGGTGTGTAGTTGTCATTAAGTATTCACTGCTTCCTGCTCAACTGCAGGCTTACCTTAGGCTTGATTAGAAAAAAATGAGCATGTTGTAATTTATCCTGATCCTCTCTTGGAATCAGTGCTCAACATTTCCTTTAAAGCAAGCATAGGAAAAATAATTTCAGAAATTATTTTCAGAGGAGCCTATCTTGAATGACCCAAAGTAATTTTACTGTTTGACAAGCTCTTAAAAGAGAAAATTGGCTTCACTGCCACTGTTTACATGGATTAGCTAAATGAGATTATTTTCTTCCATGTGGGACATGTGGTCATGGAAGCCCAAATCTTCATGGAGCTATTTCAGAGATCAGAGACTGCATGATTGCTTGAAAAGGAAGGAAAGAGGAAAGGAACAATGAGGGGAGGGAGGGAGAAAGAAAGAAAGGGAAAGAAAAAAAAACAGGAAAAAATAAAAAGAAAGAGAAAAACAAGCAACATGGTGATCAGGTACAGAGCTCCTAAGATTTAACAGACTCAGGCAAAGTTGTAGTCTTCAAAATCACTTTTGGATGCTGTTGCCGACACAGTTTTTTTGGCGTCCGTCTTAGAGTTATTTTTAGGAGGGACTGACTTCTCGCTGGGAGCTGGCAGCTTCTATCCATTTTCTGCCCAGCGATGTCTTTGGGTAGCAGGCAGCATCTTCATGAGAACTGGGAAGTTGGCATCTCCTTCTCCCTAGATTAACCTGTGAAGTTGCTCAGTTGTGTCCGACTTTTTGCGACTCCATGGACTGTAGCCTACCAGGCTCCTCTGCCCATGTAATTTTCCAGGCAAGAATACTGGAGTGGGTTGCCATTTCTTTCTCCAGGAGATCTTCCCAACCCAGGGATTGAACCTGGGTCTCCTGCTTTGTAGGCAGACGCTTTACCGTCTGAGCCACCAGGGAAGTCCATGATTAACCTGTGGAGACACTCAATTGTTGCTGCCGTGCTCCGTGGGAGAAGTGCCTCTGTGCTCAGCTAAAAACCTAAAATCGTATGTCTGCAGGATGGTTTCCTTTCTAAGATTTGGCTTCTGTGTTTCAGAGGTAGAAGGTTTTACAGGCTTTATAAAATACCTAGTTAACAAAAGATGGTTTCAGAATAACACTCATGTATTCCTCAACAGAAAATCAGCCAGTGTATTTTGTTTCTCTCTGTCTTTGGTTGGAATGCTGGCTTATATCTTAAATAAGGAAGACTTGCATGAGAAGAATGGATTTTAGGAGTGGGGATAATGTTGTAAAAGGCTTATGCCTTTTTATTTAACTCACTCCACTGACCAAGCAAGTCAGCATTTAAATGAAAAATGAGAAAACATAAAACATGTGGATGAATTGAGATACCCCAAAGGAACTGATCTGAGGTTGAGCAGGGAAGCCTTCAGACTAAGCATGGCTGGAGTTACGTGACTTTAGAGATAGGCTGTAACAATCAGAGCGATCTTCCGAGATTCTGTTGAATATTAATTCTTCTGAGCACAGCTCTAAACTCTGCTTTGCTGTGTTGCTTTCCACCTAATGCAGGGGTTCTTCCTTCCCACAGAAGACAGAGCAGGAGAGTGACCTTGTTGCCTCTGGGTGGCGCCCTGTGGCTCACCTTAGCTAGGTCAGTTTTCTGTATAAAAATGGGAAAATAATTCCAAAAGTCTACATACGTCTAGGTATCCAGAGAGTTGTACACTGGGAAACACTGCGTCAGTCATTTGAGATTCGTATTAATAGTTTTCTACCTGCTGCTGTTGTTTAGTCGCTAAGTCGTGTCCAACTCTTTGAGACCCCAGGGGCTAGAGTCCACCAGGCTCCTCTGTCCATGGGCTTTCGCAGGCAAGAGTACTGGAGTGGGTTGCTGTGTCCTTCGTGATAAACACTCACCCTGTGTGCACTGCTGGACACACTGGACAGTACCTCCTGGGGAACAGGGCTGTGACTCCAGGGAAGGGAGCACTTGCTGGGGCCTGGGCTAAGGCAGGGAATGCACTGCTTCCTCCCCTGCCCCACAGCACCCTCAAGGACAGCCCACCAGGACCTGAGGAGGTATCTGTCTGCCTTCTGGCTGCACCTCACTGCCAGCCTGGTACCTGCAGTCCCAGGAGTTGGGGCTAGGGTACAGCCCGCCCCTCCTCTGTTCTCCTCAGAGCTTTTGCTCAGCTTGTGGTACAGTTTCAAGGGCCTGATACCTACATGAATACGACGCCTTTAGAATACCATCAATTGAGGCTATTTCAAAGTCAGATCATTGAGAAACAGCAGCTCAATCCCCCCCCCCTTTTTTTTAAATCACAAGCTACTGCCCTTTAGTAAAGAACCATAATTTCAGTAGTAAACAATCTAAAAGGATGTTTAGCCAATTCATTGAAATGAACTGGAAATATCTGGATAATTTAATGAAGCAAACTTATTATATATTTTTTTAAAAAGTTCCCCTGAGAATTTGCATTGATACAGCTGTCACGTCTGGCTATTTTACTTTTTAAAATTTTGTTTATTTATTTAGCCAGGTCACATGGCATATGGGATCTTGGTTCTTTGTCCAGGGGTTGAACCCACGCCTGCTGCATTGGAAGCACAGAGTCTTAACTACTGGACCACCAGGGAAGTCGCCAGTGTCTGGTTATTTTAAACATAAAATCTAGAATGCTGTGTATCTGGAAAACATGCCCAAGAGGATGAATATGTCATTCAGAGAAAAGATGCTGAAGCCCACCCTCACTGTGCTGTTCCCCCACCACTGGTTAAAGAGGGGTGCCTCCTCCCTGGGCCTGCAAAGCCTCCCCTTCCTGAGTTTGGTGTTCAGGCCTTGCGTCTCTTGGTCCAGCCCCAGCTTGTGGGGTAGCGGCCAGCTGCCCGTGGGGCAGGTTGCACTGATGTTTTCACCAGATCAGCGTTTGTTCAGGTGCTTTCTGATGGCGATTAGGTATTTGCTGTATTAAACGAGTCTCTTCAGATAATTGGCCAGTAGGGTGTTTGCTTTTTTGTGATGTTGAAGCTGAGATTCTGTGTCTACTCAGAAGGCTCACATTTTTCTTTTCCCATGGCCTCTCGAATTTGAGGGGATCACTCACTTCCTCTTCACTGAGTTCTCTCTCCTGCAAACCACGGGCATTGCTCGTGGACAAGCCGAAACACCGCCATCTGCGTGATGGCCTTTGTCTACCGAGGGGTCACATGCTGTATTTTATGTTGATACTCCCTTCTGGCTCAGGCCCTACCTCCTCATGTCAGATGCTTCCTGCCCTCGCAAGGTACAGTTAACCACCCTTACCAGAATGCCTTTCAATCTTTAGCTGCTGGAAGAAGTGGAATTCCGAGTATCCTGTCATTTCTCTGGTACAATTTCTGACTCCTTAAGAAACTTTGGAATATGGCCCTGAATTCCTTTACTTATTAGAGATTAGATTCTCCTCCTGCCCTCGATCTTTCCCAGCATCAGTGTCCTTTCCAATGAGTCAGTTCTTCCCATCAGGTAGTCTATTCTTCTAGTTTGTGTTACAATCTTGACTCAATTAATTTAGAAGATCCTGGGGGCAGGATCTGTGTAAACTTGTTTTTCAGTCACCTCAGTGTCCAGGATGCAGCTAGGTATGGAGTAGGCGCTGAGACTTGGTGTTGAAATGATGAGAAGATGCGGCTGAGTGTGGGAGCATGAGCCGGCTGAAGGCGTAGAGAGGATGTCAGCCTGGCGGACAAGGGCAGGGACAAGCCACAAAATACCGAAATCCACAAACCTGAGAACGTGTCTGTGTTTAAAGATATATGGTGATTAGCCATCAAGATTAGGGGTTTATTATGCTGCACCAAAGCTAAAAAGCAGCTCCTGATTTAAAAAGCCTCATTTAAATTTAAGGAAAAACACTGGGGCAGCACACCTCAATAGTAAGGGATAGTAATGCTCCGAGAATGAAGTCTCACTTGGATTGTCTGCACCGGGCAGGTGCAGGGCAGGACAGAAGCCGTGAGCCTGTGGTGTCACAAGGTCAGTTCCTCCTGCGAGAGCCATGGTCTCCTAACATCTCTGCCTGGTGATAGGTTCTGAGTCAGTTTCTCCTGCGAGAACCTTGCTCTCCTAGAATCTCTACTTGGTGACATTGGTTCCTGAGAGCTCCACAGATTCCTTTGTTCCCCTCGATATCACACCAGCTGTGATATGGCTGCCAGTTTAGAAGCCACTCAACAAATCTCTCTTGACAAGGACCATGCTAGGCAGATCTTGAGTTCATGTGTGATGGGGAGATTCTAAGCTCCTGGGGACACCATCCATGACCTTGCCCTGTGCTGACTTCATCATGGCTGGCACTCTGGGCTCCCTCCTGATCCTCTTCCTGGCCTGCTTCCTGCATCCCACCGTTGTTTCCAGGTTTGTGACACTGGCAAGTTTAGCGGGTACAGCCTACACACTTTGCTCTCTTAATGCCACACGCTCCTGCAGCGTGTACACCAAAAAGTGCAGCCGCCCGCTGCCAACCCACCCCCAGCTGCTCCACACAAGCCAAGAATTCCCACTCACACAGTGCCATTTTACTTGAAAGACTTGTGAGTCTTTGTCAGGCAGCATGGATGAAATGGAAAGTGATTTCCTATCTGATCCTGGTGAGAAAGCTTACTCGTTTATTTCCACCAGCAGACAGATAATAATTGAAATAACACATGCTGTTCTGTTGTGGTTCAATGCAAATAATACCCATACCCAGGGGCTCAACCAGTTTGTCTTTGAGGTTGGAGGAAGGTCTTAAAATCCTGTGTTCACTGGATCCAGTCCAGTGGAGCACATAAAAGACTTAATATATATTCCTTGTGCTCATAGTCTGTTGTTAATACTTGTACCTGTTGTGAGTTCTCCTTTTCAGGGTTGTAGGCTTGTAAGCACATGTCTTCCAGAGCCCTGGAGTGGGGGCTGAGACCTGCTGCCCTCTCCTTGTCCTCCCACAGGGCCCCTCCCTCTCTGACACTAGAAAAATCAATTTACTGTCCTGAGTCTACTTTCTTCAGCCATGTTAGGGAAAAGGCGTACATCCCCTGGGCAACTCGAAGAGCAGTTGTTGTGAAAATCCAATAGGATATGTGGAAGTCAAAATACTGAGTGGGTTTTGTAAGTTATGAAGTGCTGCAGAGATGCCAGAATGTGGGCATGAGCTCAAATCCCTGGGTCTGAGTTCCTGCAGTGCCTCTTCTAACCATGCGACTCTTGAGATATTTAAAACCTCCTGCGGTTCTCAGTGCCTCGTTTCTAGAGTGAGGATGCTGGTACCCACCACGCAGAGTCACTTTCAGGACTGAGTGGGATACGGCATGTGGAGCGCACAGCAGAGTGTGACATAGGGAGTGTGCGGAGACAAACGGTTATTAGGATTACTATCAGGAGCACGATCCACCCCATGCTCAGGCATCGGATGTCAGCAGATGCAAGGGTCTCAATGGCAGGGGCTGCCAGCATCTCCCTCCGTCCCTGGCAGACACCTCTGGCCCTCAGGCTGTAACAGAGAGCCCCCACAGGGAGTGTATGGGCAGAGCTTGTTTCTTGGGGAGCACCAACTGCTGCTGCAATTAGTTTAATTGCGATATAGATGTCTTTGTTGCAGGTAGTCATCTGTCTCATTCTGAGATCTGATGACAGGGTTTGAACTTTTTGAAAGTTCAAGCCTTAAGCAATTTCACACATCTAATAAAAATATTTTTGAAAAGCTCAGGGCAAGTTATCATCCAGTATTTTTTGACTACCTAAAAGACACATATGCTGTTTTATTGTAACTCATGTGTCTTTCCATTCATGGTGTGCTAGCACGTAAGGCTGCAGGCTTCATTTTTACTTTTATCTTTCCTATTCAAGCGGAAATGGGTAAATACCACCAGAGGTGTTAACTACAAACTGTGTTCCCTTCTGCTTCCTCTGGTAACTGGTAGTTTCCACCCATATTAGAGCAGGGAGAGAAGCTGGAAGCATGCGATAAATTCCAGACAAAATCCAGATCAGGTGCCTTCCCTTGGTTATCTCAGGACCGCTCTGAGATAATAAGTTTCCCATTCCAGGGTGGGGAAACTGAAATTCAGGGTTTTTAGTGACCTCTCCAAAGTCTGTCTGTTGGAGGGAAAATTAAGGACTAGAACCCAGGTCCACCTAAATGTGTAAGGCAGAGAATATCAGCCTAACTTCCTAAAGATAGAGGAGAATATCACGTTACAAAACATTAGAGCAGAAGTCACAGGTGTTGCTGGCTCAAGTCTTTGCTAGTATTAGGGATTGAAACAGTAAGAGGCTGGGTTGTAAGATGCATTTTTCAAACATAAAACCATATTTTTAAGAAGACAGTATTTGAACAGATAATGTTCCCTAGTGGCTCACATGGTAAAGAATCTGCCTGCCATGCAGGAGACCTGGGTTCAATCCCTAGGTTGGGAAGATTCCGTGGAGAAGGGAATGGCATCCTACTCCAATGTTCTGCCTGGAGAATCCCATGGACAGAGGAGCCTGGTGGGCTACAGTCCATGGGGTTGCAAAGAGTCAGACACAACTGAGCGACAAACACACTCTCCTACACTATTCATAGGACTATAAATGGGTGTAACCACTGTGAATAATGGTACAGATTTTCCTTAAAAATTAGAGCTACCATATGATCCTGCAATCTCACTCCTGGGCAGATATCTGGAGAAAACTCTAATTTGAAGAGATACATGTACCTCAGTGTTCGTAGTAGCACTATTTATAATAGGTAAGACATAGAAGCAACCTAAATGTCCACTGACAGATGAATGGATAAAGAAGAAATGGTTTATATAAGCAATGGAATATTACTCAGGCATTAAAAAAAAGATAGCACAGACACAATGATCAACACATACCACTGATAATACTTTATAGTCCAAGCAGAAGTCATTTTCTGTAATCAGCTCCTTACAAATAACCTTCGATTAAACTCAGGGCCCTAGTATGGAAAAAAGTCTGGCTCCTTGAAGATACATGGGACATGGTTGAATTAATTGTGATTAGGTCCACAACCCTGAGGTGTGTAGAAAATCATTTCCCTGTGGATTTCCTCACCATATCTTAGCATCTGGCTTCAGAAAACCTGCTGAGGTAGTCTCGAACATTTCCTGCCCTATAGATCCCCGAGGAAGCATTCTCTAAGTAAAACAATCTTATTAATTCAGTTTTAGTAGAAGAGGCCATTGTTCTAAACTTCATGTGAAAATGGAAAGAAGTAATTTGGGCTTAAAGGCCATCTTTCTGACTTATTTTGAAATGTTCTGTTCCCTCAGTTGGAAGATGAAACAAATTGTGTGCTTTATAAACCTCCCAAGATGAAAGTGAAAGGAACAGATTCATTTCTCACATACCATGCCAGATTATGTTTCATACTATATTGTGTATAAGAGAACTCAGCCTGTTTTGTTTTTTTGTTTTTTTTTTTTTTACATAACACATTTTAAATTAAAAGGTGTGGGTCATTGGTTAAAAAAATCTACACTTAGTTGTGCTGTAGTCATTGAAATGGAATTATTTAAAAAATAAAAAACCATTTAGATTTTCAAAAGAAGTAATTACAATGACTGATTTCTCAAAATAACCTTAAGGAAAAGTTGGGTATGTTTTATCTTTGTTTTACACAGTGAAAAAAAAAAAGCATTAAAAAATAATGAAAGCCAAGCAGTCTTGTGTAGGATTAAAACGTTAGTCACAAAATAAAGACCTATATGACACACAAGTTTGTTGACAAGATCTGTGTGTACATTTATCCATTTGTCTATCTATTCTCGTTTCTTTGGTTGTCGTTGATTTTAGTTGCTAAGTCATTTCCAACTCTTTGTGACCCCAAGGACTGTAGCCTGCCAGACTCTTGTGCCCATGAGGTTTCACAGGCAAGAATACTGGAGTGGGTTGCCATTTCCTCCCCCAGGGGTTCTTCCTGATCCAGGGATTGAACTCACATCTCCTGCATTGGCAGGCAGATTCTTTACCACTGAGCCACCAGGGAAGCCTACTTGTTTCTTGTGCTGTTGTTCAGTCCCTAAGTCATGTCCAATTCTTTGCAACCCCATGCACTGCAGTATACCAAGCTTCCCTGTCCTTCACTATCTCCCAGAGTTTGGGCAAACGCATGTCAATTGAGTCAGTGGTTATCCAACTAATTTCTTTACCCTTTTACAATTAAATAGATTTTGGAACAAAGCACTAGAATAAAAGCTTAATAAAGTTGGAAATATTTGCCCATTTTTCTACTGCCCCTAACGTCTGGATGATAAATACGTAAAGAATAAGTGGATGAAACATTCAGTAATCCAGAGAAACGTTTACCTCATGAGTATGGCATGAAGATGGAAAGAAATGATCTTGTTTCTTGTCTCTTAGATACACAAAGATGAAGACAGCAACCAACATCTATATCTTCAACCTGGCTTTGGCAGATGCACTGGTGACCACAACTATGCCCTTCCAGAGCACGGTCTATCTGATGAACTCCTGGCCCTTTGGGGATGTGCTGTGCAAGGTGGTCATCTCCATCGACTATTACAACATGTTCACAAGCATCTTCACCTTGACCATGATGAGTGTGGACCGTTACATCGCCGTGTGCCACCCTGTCAAGGCTCTTGACTTCCGCACGCCTCTGAAGGCGAAGATCATCAACATCTGTATTTGGATCCTGTCTTCATCTGTTGGCATCTCTGCCATAGTCCTTGGAGGAACCAAAGTTAGGGAAGGTAAGGATGGCTGTTTCCATTAAAAAAAAAAAAAAAGACTCTGTGATTTATTTTGTCCTTGTTCATAAAATAAAAAAATCATCGGAGTATAGCTGATTTATTGAAAACATTATTGAAGTGTGGTGTAGTTTCAGGTGTACAGAAATGTGATTCAGCTACATTATTTCATTTTTAGAATGTAGCTTCTAGTTATACAAACTCTTAATCACTAGGAGTCAGACACCACTGAGTGACTTCACTTTCACTTTTCACTTTCATGCATTGGAGAAGGAAATGCATCTTGTGTGACCCCATAGAGCCTGGTGGGCTGCCGTCTATGGGGTCACACAGAGTCGGACATTACTGAAGCGACTTAGCAGCAGCAGGACTCATGTATAGAAGAAAAGCCAAAAGGCAACAGAAATGTAATGCCTAAATTCATGGGAAATGAGAAAGAAAACAATTTGCATTCCTTCCTTTGTCTAACACAAGATGCAATGATGATGTGGCCAGAACACAGACACCATCCTATCCCCTACTTAGAAAGTGCTTATGGAGCCTGGAGGGGTGAGGACAAAGTAAGGAACCACAGGCATGTGGATTTTTAAAATACAATTTTGTCGCATCCTGGCAATTCTAAGATAGACTTTGCTCCTCTTTTTCCTCCCTAAAAAGGGTCCTAAGTCATTAAAGTCATAGGCTACCTCTTCACTCTTTTTCCTAAGGGGTTAATTTCCATGGCAACTTTATTTGGTGGTGGTTGTTGTTCAGTCATTAAGTCATGTTTACCTCTTTTGCGACCCCATGGACTGCAGCGTGTCAGGCACCTCTGTCCATGGAATTCTCCAGGCAAGAGTATTGGAGTGGGTTGCTATTTCTTTCTGCAGGGGATCTTCCCAACCCAGGAATCAAATCCATGTCTCCTGCATTGGCAGGCAGGTTCTTTACCACTGAGCCCACAGGGAAGCCTTCTTCTGAAGGTAAGTCATTCAAAATCAGGGTCACAATGGATGATAGTACAGATGAGCAAAGCCATCAAACTTTGGACTCATTGCTTCTCACCCCATGCAGACAGGACTTGATGTTTTCTCTGTATTTCCAGGACAGTGCTTCTGACTCTGGGATGCATGTTAGAATCACCTGGAAGTTTACCTTTAGAAAAGCTCTGCTGCCTGGGTCCCTCTCTGGAGGGTTCAGTCTAATTGATCCGAGGCACAGTCTGGGTGTCAAGAGTTTTAAGATTTCCCCAGATGACTCTGACCTACAGCCAAGGCGAGAACTTCTGCTCTAGGAATTTCACTTTACTAGTGAAAGATAAAGCTATGAAAATATGTTTGTTTTGATATAAATTCACTGGGGTGAGGGGAGCTATTTATTGCTTTCAGTTCAGTCCAATTCAGTCGCTCAGTCGTGTCCGACTCTTTGCTACCCATGAATCGCAGCACGCCAGGCCTCCCTGTCCATCACCAACTCCTTGAGTTCACTCAGACTCACATCCATCGAGTCGATGATGCCATCCAGCCATCTCATCCTCGGTCATCCCCTTTTCCTCCTGCCCCAATCCCTCCCAGCATCAGAGTCTTTTCCAATGAGTCAACTCTTCGCATGAGGTGGCCAAAGTATTGGACTTTCAGCTTTAGCATCAGTCCTTCCAAAGAAATCCCAGGGCTGATCTCCTTTAGAATGGACTGGTTGGATCTCCTTGCAGTCCAAGGGACTCTCAAGAGTCTTCTCCAACACGACAGTTCAAAAGCATAAATTCTTTGGTGCTCAGCCTTCTTCACAGTCCAACTCTCACATCCATACATGACCACAGGAAAAACCATAGCCTTGAATAGACGGACCTTTGTTGGCAAAGCAATGTCTCTGCTTTTGAATATGCTATCTAGGTTGGTCATAACTTTCCTTCCAAGGAGTAAGCGTCTTTTAATTTCATGGCTGCAATCACCATCTGCAGTGGTTTTGGAGCCCCCAAAAATAAAGTCTGACACTGTTTCCACTGTTTCCCCATGTATTTCCCATGAAGTGATGGGACCAGATGCCATGATCTTCATTTTCTGACTGTTGAGCTTTAAGCCAACTTTTTCATTCTCCTCTTTCACTTTCATCAAGAGGCTTTTTAGTTCCTCTTCACTTTCTGTCATAAGGGTGGTGTCATCTGCACATCTGAGGTTATTGATATTTCTCCCAGCAGTCTTGATTCCAGCTTGTGCTTCTTCCAGCCCAGCGTTTCTCATGATGTACTCTGCGTATAAGTTAAATAAGCAGCGTGACAATATACAGCCTTGACGTACTCCTTTTCCTATTTGGAACCAGTCTGTTGTTCCATGTCCAGTAGCAGGTGTCTAAATGCTTCAGGTTATGAGAGAGGTTCATGATACCTGTGAGTACAGATAAGCAGAGACTTTCCAGGTCGTAGTGAAAAGGCAGATGCTAAAACCATAGCTTCTCCTGCATGGTACACATTTTTAAATGAAGCATAATCTTTTTTCTTTTAAAATGAATTTACAATGTAAATACCACAGATGTTAAGCTATCAGTACAGTACACACAGGCAAAGTCGTCTCCGACTCTTTGTGACCCCATGGACTGTAGCCCACCAGGCTCCTCTGTCCATGGAATTCTCTAGGCAAGAATACTGGAGTAGGTTGCCATTCCCTTCTCCAGGGAATCTTCCCGATCTGGGGATCAAACCCAGGATCTCCTGCGTTGCAAGCAGATTCTTTACTACCTGAGCCACCAAGAATGCCCTTTCACACAAAGGCAGAGGAACCACAGTGGACCCCTAAAACCTGTAAAATCCTTCTCCTGTTCCTTTAATGCAAGATATAAAGACGTTTCCTATCTAACATCTCTTTCCTGTTGAAGGAAATCTGATAGATTTTCCCGTCAAAACCTATTATTCTTTCTAAAGTTCAAGCTGGTTGGCTCCCCATTAAGTATAAAAGTGATTTGTTTAGACAAAAATGAAGTTAAGGTGGCTATGAGCTCAGATGTCAGATATACATTTGTTTACCTAGCTCTGTTAAAGCATATTTTAAACCATTCTGCATAGTATGTCAGGTTATAGGCTGCTCTTGTATCATTTCCTGAATACATTTCTAAATTCTTGTTATGATTAAGTCACTATTGCAGTCACTGCTGGATTATACAAGGATAACAACAATCACATAGAACAAAGGAGCAGAACTGAAGAGTTTTAAAACCCCACATAAGAGTTATATCCCTTCCTTTGCCAATCAGTAGCTGAGAAAGCTTTAGGTCCTATGTAACCATCTGTGAGCTTATCTAAAAAACTGTAATCTAGACATATGGGCAATACAAGAAAGGAGAGTTAATCCTGTTATGGTATAGGTTCAACCTAAACTCAAGGACAGCACTGGTAAAAATTACAGCTGCTATAATTTGATAAATGTTAAGAAATGCCAAGCCTTACTAGAGAAGAACTTTAAAATATGATTAATTCCACTAATTACATCACAATATTATTAATTTAATTACTGCTGCTGCTTCTGCTGCTAAGTCGCTTTAGTCGTGTCCGACTCTGTGTGACCCCATAGATGGCAGCCCACTAGGCTCCTCTGTCCCTGGGATTCTCCAGGCAAGAACACTGGAGTGGGTTGCCATTTCCTTCTCCAATGCATGAAAGTGAAAAGTGAAAGTGAAGTCACTCAGTCATGCCCAACTCTTAGCGACCCCATGGACTGCAGCCTACCAGGCTCCTCCATCCATGGGATTTTCCAGGCAAGAGTACTATTTAGTATTAATTAATTAATATGATTAATGGATATGAATTTGGGCAAACTCCGGGAGACAATGGAGGACAATGGAGGACAGAGGTGTGCTGCAGTCCACGGGGTTGCAGAGAGTCGAGCATGACTTAGCAACTAAACAACAGCAACAACAATTACACATAGGATTTTGCTTCTTCATGCACACAACATATGAAATAAAATTGCAGGAAACTTTTCTGAGCCTTAGGGGTTGGTATGTAATAACTTAGGTTCAAAAGAAGATGCTCCATGAATGTGAGAAGACTGGGGTTAATAATAAAAGAAGAGAGATGGTTTTTCCCAGGGCAAATAAAGAATTGATTTTCACATTTCACGTTATACCTGTTGATTTAACCACTACTCCTGTAATTGTTGTCAGAAAATGGCATTCTCGAGGAATTGGGTTTCAATTAGGGTTTTGAAAGGAAAGAAAGACAGATGCGGGTTTTCCTGGAAGGAGCAGCTGTAGATGGACGTGTGCAGATGTGATGGGAGAAACGATGCACCAGTGTCAGCAGAGGATTAGTTTGTGCAGCAAACAGGAGGAAGTGAGAGAAAACTAGTCTTGTAGGAGGGCTCCATCCTCTCTATGAGTCTTTTATTTTGCAAAGCACACTTGATTATGTGATGAGAGACTGTCTCCAGACCCGCCAGCCTGCTCACTGTGGCGTGCTGCATCTCATGCGTGTCCAGATCCCTGGCAGACCGAGAAGAGTCCTCTAGGCCGTCTCCATGCTCTTGAGGCAGGGCTGACTGGCATTGGTGGTTCACAGAATCACGTTTGTGGAGAAAGCTCGCTGAAGGGAGCCAGGTGTCAGTGCATTAGAACACAGCCACCTGGACAGGAAGTCTCAACCAATGCATCTTAAATGCTTGGCTGCATCCATCTGGCACTTGACTTTTCTCGTAAGGAGGCTTTTCTTTAGCCCCCAATCTCTGTATCTGTTATTGGTCTATTCAGACCAATGTCTGTGTCTTCAGATTCAGTCTGGTCGGTTGTATGTTTCTAGAAGTTTATCTGTTTCTTTTGAGTTGTTCAGTTTGTTGGCATATAATTGTTTACTGTCACCTTGTGTGATCCTTTATATTTCTGTGTTATCAGTTGTAATGTCTCCTCTTTCATTTATATTAATAATTTTACTTATTTGAGTCTTCTCTCCTTTTTTCTTAGTGTAGCTGAGGTTTTGTTATTTTTATCTTAAAAAAAAAAACAGCTGTTTTTCTATTGTTTTCCTGGTCTCTATTTATTATTTCTGATTCATTCTTTCTCATTTCTTTCCTTCTACTGACTTTGGGCTTAGTTTGTTCTTTTTCTAGTTCCTTACTGTGTAAAGTTAGGTTCTTTATTTGAGATCTTACTTTTTTCTTCATGTAGCTGTTTATCATTATAGACTTCTCTCTGAGAACTGCTTTTGCTACATCCCTTCAGTTTTGGTATATTGTATTTTTTTTTTCATTCATCTCAAGCCATGTTTTATTTCCCTTTTGATTTCTGTTTCCACTCCTAGATTTTTAAGGCTGTGTTGTTTAATCTCTACATATTTGTGAATTTTCCATTTTTTTCCTGTCATTGGTATCTATTTTCACATGGTCAGAAAAAATACTTGATATGATTTTGATCTTCTTAATTTGTTAAGACTTGCTTCATGTCCTAACATATGATGTGTGTGTATATACATATATACATACATACATATATATATACTGTAGACTATTTCATGCACATTTAAGAAGAATTTGTCTTCTGCTGCTCTTGAGTGAAATGTTTTGTGAATGTCTGTCAAGTTCATTTTATTTTTAATTTTTTCAGATCTGCCATTTCTTTATTGATTTTCTATCTGGATTATTTGCCCATTGTTGAAAGTGTGGTATTGTATTCCCCTACAATTACTGTGTTTCTATCTATGTCTCCCTTTAGTTCTGTGTATATATACTTTGTATATTTGGGTATTCCAATGTTGGGTGCATTGTTCAGTCACTAAATCACTACTTAAATGATTTAAATCATTAAACATTTTTGAGTTCCTACTGCATGCAAGAGAAAGCTAATCCTCAGAGTTAAAAGATGTCCCCAAATTAAACATCAGCCCTTATGTTGCCTTGATTATCTTATCAGATTACTCTTCCATAATGACTACTGCACTGAGTCCATATTTTCAAGGATTTCCATGTGGTATTCATTTGTTTATTTAACAATTTATTCTCCTCAAACACCATATGTTCCTGCTTCCTTGTGTGGCAGGAATTGAATATTATTCAAGGCAGACTGGGTCCCTACCCTAAGATAGTTTACATTCTGGATAGAGAGAAAAACATTGGGAAAGGCAACATATTATTACAAAGAGCTACTGTCTGCTTTCTCTCTGGCTTCTGTCTTTGAATAATGATAAAAAATACAATGAGTATAGTATGCTGCTGCTACGGCTAAGTCGCTTCAGTCGAGTCCGACTCTGTGCGACCCCATAGATGGCAGCCCAACCAGGCTCCTCTGTCCCTGGGATTTTCCAGGCAAGAATACTGGAGTGGGTTGCCATTTCCTTCTCCAGTGTATAGTTTAGAGGGAGAATATAAATTTCAGAGAAGAGGAATATTCAAATGGAGCTGCCTCTGTATAAATGTCTTTTTTACAATTTTATTTACTAATTTTTGGCTGTGCTGGTCTTCATTGCTATGTGGGCTTCTGTCTGGTTGTGGCAAGCAGGGGCCATTCTCTAGATGCTATGCACCGGCTTCTCTTTGTGGTGGTTTCTTTTGTTGCTAAGCACAGGCTCTAGGGCAAGAAGTCTTTAGTAGCTGCAGCTCCTGGGCTCTAGAGCACAGGCTCAATAGCTGTGGTGCACAGGCTTAGTTGCTCTGCAGCATGTGGGATCTTCCCGGATCGGGACTGAACCCATGTCTCCTGTATTGGCAGGTGGATTCTTTACCATCCAGCCACCATGGAAACTCTGTATAAATCTCTTACAGGAAAGAAAAAAAAACTTCAAAGAAGCCAGATTGCAATGTGCCATCCTAAAAAGTTGTTAAATAAATACATTTTGAACTATGATAATAGTGGTGAATTTTTTGAAAGGTGATTTTAACTGTTCTTATTCCCATAAATACTAAAGCAAAGACTAAGCAAGATGCTTGTTTGTTTCTTTTAGTCTTCCTAGTAATAGTATTTAGGACAGGAGCTTTATAGGGAATCAAAAATTATAAGTTAACCTGGGAGTTTTCATTTACTATTGGAAGGTTTGATCTGGTATTTAGTTGATAAAAATGTGTCTGAAATAGTCATCTTCATTAATTGGCTGCCGTGATTATATTCTTTGTGTTTTAAAGCATGTCTAATTGAAATTCCAAGATAGATTTTGTTTTACAATGGGATATATGATTCAGTTCAGTTCAGTCGCTCAGTCGTGTCTGACTCTTTGCGACCCCATGAATTGCACACGCCTGTCCATCACCAACTCCTGGAGTTCACTCAGACTCACATCCATCGAGTCAGTGATGCCATCCAGCCATCTCATCCTCTGTCATCCCCTTCTCCTCCTGCCCCCAATCCCTCCCAGCATCAGAGTCTCTTCCAATGAGTGAACTCTTTGCATGAGGTTGCCAAAGTACTGGAGTTTCAGCTTTAGCATCATTCCTTCCAAAGAAATCCTAGGGCTGATCTCCTTCAGAATGGACTGGTTGGATCTCCTTGCAGTCCAAGGGACTCTCAAGAGTCTTCTCCAACACCACAGTTCAAAGGCATCAATTCTTCGGCTCTCAGCCTTCTTCACAGTCCAACTCTCACATCCACACATGACCACAGGAAAAACCATAGCCTTGACGAGACGGACCTTAGTCAGCAAAGTAATGTCTCTGCTTTTGAATATGCTATCTAGGTTGGTCATAACTTTCCTTCCAAGGAGTAAGCATCTTTTAATTTCATGGCTGCAATCACCATCTGCAGTGATTTTGGAGCCCAAAAAAATAAAGTCTGACACTGTTCCCACTGTTTCCCCATCTATTTCCCATGAAGTGATGGGACCGGATGCCATGATCTTCATTTTCTGAATGTTGAGCTTTAAGCCAACTTTTTCACTCTCCACTTTCACTTTCATCAAGAGGCTTTTTAGTTCCTCTTCCCTTTCTGCCATAAGAGTGGTGTCATTGGCATATCTGAGGTTATTGATATTTCTCCCGGCCATCTTGATTCCAGCTTGTGTTTCTTCCAGTCCAGCGTTTCTCATGATGTACTCTGCATAGAAGTTAAATAAGCAGGGTGACAATATACAGCCTTGACATACTCCTTTTCCTATTTGGAACCAGTCTGTTGTTCCATGTCCAGTTCTAACTGTTGCTTCCTGACCTGCATACAGATTTCTCAAGAGGCAGGTTAGGTGGTCTGGTATTCCCATCTCTTTCAGAATTTTCCACAGTTTATTGTGATCCACACAGTCAAAGGCTTTGGCATAGTCAATAAAGCAGAAATAGATGTTTTTCTGGAACTTTCTTGCTTTTTCGATGATCCAGCAGATGTTGGCAATTTGATCTCCGGTTCCTCTGCCTTTTCTAAAACCATCTTGAACATCTGGAAGTTCACGGTTCACGTATTGCTGAAGCCTGGCTTGGAGAATTTTGAGCATTACATTACTATATATGATTAGGAGCACATTAAGATGTTTTAAAAAAACATGATTAATAGAGCTGTTTCACTGCTTGAAAAATATCCTTGTGCTATTTTTGAAGCAGATTTTCCGATGTCAGAAGACACGTTTTCATTATAAAAAACTACAGCTTAGTATCACTCATTGTTTCTTCATCTGTAAAGAAGAATCAGGGCAAAAAGAATTTAGCCTGCTCTGGGCTCACTGGCTAGAGCTTGGGGAGGGTGGGTGGCCTCTGGGAAAATATTATAAAAGGTACTTGTCCTGAGTCTCTGCTCTTTCTAATATTATGGTCACTCCAAAGAGAATGCTGTCCAGCAAAGAACAGCAGAGCAAAATAAAGTCATTTTCCAAGTAATCATATATTTGTTTTCCCTGTTACATAGTCACTGTTGGCAAAAGTAAAAAATGTGTCTGATTCGTGAATTTCCTTGAAGATGATAATACTGACTCTCTTCTTCCTCCTTCCCTTTCTTCTGTTTCCTTTCGTCTCCTTTCCTCCTCCTCCTCTTCTTTCTTCTTCAAAAGTTTCCTCTCATGTTTCAGCAATGCTTTTAATCACAATGACCACCACTGGTTCTATTAAATCACAGCAGCTGGGTGGTATTTAGACAAATTTTGTTTACATGCTTATGGACCTACATAGTGATTTCCTGGAAACCACTTAAGGTTTTTCTGACAAGATGGCTTTTGTTAAGTTGAATGGCTGGTTTTGCAATATTTTATCATTTATTGCAGATAGGAGAAGGAAATGGCAGTCCACTCCAGTATTCTTTCTTGGAGAATCTCATGGGGGCTACAGCCTCGTGGGCTACAGTCCATGGGTTGCAAGAGTCCAACACGACTTAGTGACTAAACTACCACTAGCTTGTATTGCCAGAGCCTTAGATCTGGGAGAATTGTTAATACATGGGTATGCAAGTTAAGTACTCCTTCGGTAAATTAACAGTGTAGTTCTCCTGAAAATAGTCGGCATCAAACCAGCCTCCACAACTAGATAATTCATACTGCTGGATAATCTTATTTACTCTATAGCAGTGTGTTTGTTACCAGTGAATGATAACCTTTCTGACTTCATTGTTCTTTGTGTGAAAAAAAGGATGGTTAATACACACGGCCCTCATTCCTAGCTTGGTGATCAGCTTCAGGTAATATCATCTCGCCATAATTGGACCTTTGTAATGAAAGGTATTGAAATCCACATTTGAAACCCTTGGCTAACGGATTTCCCTTTTGTGGATTTGTCCCCTCCTGCAGACATGGAAGTCATCGAATGCTCCCTACAGTTCCCGGATGACGACTACTCCTGGTGGGACCTGTTCATGAAGGTCTGTGTCTTCGTCTTCGCCTTCGTCATCCCCGTCCTCATTATCATTGTCTGCTACACCCTCATGATCCTGCGCTTAAAGAGCGTCCGCCTCCTCTCCGGCTCGCGAGAGAAAGACCGCAACCTGCGGCGGATCACCAGGCTCGTGCTGGTGGTGGTGGCCGTCTTCATCGTCTGCTGGACCCCCATCCACATTTTCATCCTCGTGGAGGCCCTGGGGAGCACCGCCCACAGCACGGCTGCCCTCTCCAGCTACTATTTCTGCATCGCCCTGGGCTACACCAACAGCAGCCTGAACCCCATTCTCTACGCCTTCCTTGACGAAAACTTCAAGCGGTGTTTCCGGGACTTCTGCTTTCCCATTAAGATGAGGATGGAGCGCCAGAGCACAAGCAGGGTCAGAAATACCGTTCAGGATCCTGCCTATGTGAGGGAGGTTGATGGGGTAAATAAACCAGTATGACTAGTCGTGGAGATGTCCTCTTATAGTCCTCCGGGTAGAGAAGAGTTCAATGATCTAGGATTAACTCAGATTACTACTGCAGTCTGAGATAGAAAGGGAGAAATTTTAACAAACTTTTAGAAATCTTGTGGTTCTGAGATCGCAAGATGCAGGCTGTGTTAGCGACTCAGGTCGGTGGAAACATCAGGGCCCTGGGGATGGAGCACAGGAGATCAGAGCGAGCAGACACAGCCCCTTCTAGGGCAGAGAAGTGGTGCTGACTCCCAGTTCCTCTGATGAACCAAGAAATAAGCCTTTTCCTTCTGGTTCCCTACCTTTAATTCAGGACCCATTCTGCTGAGACTTTCCTAGGCAATGTGGTGTTCAAAGCTCTATTTAGGAAAAAGAAAAATGCAGTGATTTCAGAGCTTAGTGGCTCTCCAGTCCAGACACAACTTCAGACAGCAATGACCTCGGTAAGAAGACCTATGTCTGGAGCCCTGCCCAGCTCACTTTATGCCAAGTGGACATGCATTTCCTACAGCTGCAGGGTGAGGATTTCAGCTTAAGACTCCACCCCTGGGGTGTCTGCTGTCCACGTGTAGCAGAAAATTATCCTGATGTTTACGAAGTTATTTAAATATACAAAAGGTATTTTCCGACATTGTTTAATTTCTTGAAAACTATGGTTGGTTTGTTTTTAGCATGCTCTTCAGGCAGATAACCTCATGATAAAGCATGTCCTGTTGTTAAGAGACACAAAGTGGTTTCAATACCACCAAAAAAAAATGTACAGTTTTATCTGTAAATAATAGTATATGTGCAAATAAGGAATGGGCTTGTCTTCCCACCAAGTGGCTTCCCTGGGACATGCTGATAAAACCCTGAGTCATTTAGGGCTGATGCAAAGATGCTTCGCTGATGCATAAGCTTTTGTCTGGGATCAGCCATGTGTCACATACTCTGAGTCCCTCAGCACTGTCAGCCCTTTAACAGGGCTCAGAACTCATATGCTAATGAATCAGGAACTATTTAACTCACTCCCAGGTGGTAGCCTTGGCAGAATCTAGTTTATAAGCTGTATCTTTTTATGAACATATCACTATTACCAGATTCTCTCTGTTGATGAAAGGAGGGCATCTTGCTCATGTGAATCTTGAGATACTGTTTTGTGGCTTTTAGCCGGAAGTGAAATTGATCCTAATTGTGGGGGAATGAGGACATTATGTCACTCTCGGTGCTGGAACATAGCTGGCACAGTATTTGGTGAGGAGCACACCTGCTGAGGATAATGCTGGCAGGGGGCACATTTAGAGTAATTTTGCTAGAACTTCGAGATAACGTATAACTTCTTCCTTCTTTCCCTGGAAACTTATGGTTTCGAGGTAATGGCTTTTTCTGCAGTTTGCCTGGGCAGAAGAAAGGGCTAATTTAGAAATAACACCCATCTCTTCTTTAAGCCTGTATGTTAGGGCAACACCCTCTGGAATTTATAGCGATGTGAAACGTAACTGCAGACATCACTACATCTACAAGACGTGTTCACTGTGGACTTCCTACTGTGTGTACACTCTACTTTTGCAAATGTACCTTGCATGGGAGGGTTTTACGTGGCTCCAGAATTTCACCGTGATGTGCGTGCTGAGTCGCTCAGTCAAGTCTGACTTTTTGCCACTCTATGGACTGTCGCCTGCCAGGCTCCTCTGTCCATGGGATTTCCTAGGCAGGAATACTGGAGTGGGTTGCCATTTCCTCCTCCAGGGTTCCTGTGATGATGCTTGTGTTCCAGATTTCCACAGCACCTAACATGTATGGGTGAAGACAGCAGGGCAAGGTTTTCCCTGATGAAAATGTAGTGTTTTTTTGAGCATTTCTTACATTTCATTGATTTTCTTAGGTGTCCTTGTATTCTTATAACACATAGGAATGGCTTGAATATTGATTGACTTTCACCCCATGGCTGAAAGTTCCTACCATCCTGTGGGAGGGATATTTACATGGAGAGTAGTTCCAGGAAGAAATCCTGCTGATGTGGAAAATAGGAAAACCTCCTTAAATTCACATTCCATGTGTCCTCACAGCATCTTGCCATGACTGGAGTCTAAATGTTAGACTGAACATTGTGTAGCTCTGAGCATTATGTAGCTCTTCATGGGTAAGTTTGCACCCCAGGAGAGAGAGATACAGCCCTCAATGCTCATGAGGTCATGGTGTTCTAAGCATCTCCTTTGTCATAAGCACCTTTGTTCCCAGACTGGAAGAGGAGAGGATGGCTGTGTCATTTTAGGGCAGGACTTTAAAGAATGATCAACTGAATCACATTTGTTAGGAAAAGTACCACTTACACAGATGTATTTCTTTGTCAAAAGTGTGTATGTATGTGTGTGCAAGTTGAGTGTATGTGTGTGTGTGTGTGCATGTACCATGTGTGGCTATGTGTGTGTCTGGGTCCCATCTCTTGATGTTCCTGTCTCACATCACGGCAAGGAGTGCAATGTCCGCTGTGTCTCCTTAGGACCAGAAATGAGTGTTTCTAACCTTGAATTCGATGTCCTCCATGAATTCTTTCCTCCCTGGTAAAATCTTCTTGGAGACAGGACGTAGTGAAGGGTCAGGAAAAATGCATAAAAAGGAAACACCTTACAGCCATGAGGATAAAAAAAACTCTTGCAATTCTGACCTGAAGGAGAGTAAGAACCACCATTAGTGTCTTGAATTACTCTTATGAATCTGGATGCATCCCTATGCAAAATTTGAGTCAAAACTCTAGGCTTATTATTAAAAAGGAACCATAGTTTGGAAAGATAGTTTTCAAAAATCAAGGAAAATTCACAAACGTCTTAAGAAAATGGTTTCATTTGATGATGCATTGCTGAGAAATGAAGTCCTTAAATCTGCATAACTGTTATCCAGGCAATTTATATATAGATGCTTCCTCTAGTATTGGGACATAAGATAAATAACTGGAATAAAAGGACTACATCAGCTGGCTTTAAATTAGAGCTTTTTAAGGAGAAAACTGTGACAGGGTTGTATGTCCATTCAGTGGGGTTTGTTTTCCAAGCAAGAGCTGTTTGGAAGATTCAGCATAAAGAGGAAAATCTTATCCCCAAAGGCCATGAATCTGCTTGCCCTAAGGGAGTTTTCTTCTCTGAGACAGGCATATTTGTATATTCTTTAATGTATATGATTTATATCTTGTACTATGTGATGATTATGCATTGTATATATAATTGTGTGCCTTGCAAGAAAATAAAAACTGTACCTGCTAAAGTCACAGCCTTTCCATTACTGTGCTCAGTCATCTGCTCTTTAATGGCTTAGCTGGTGCTGCACTTCAGCAAGAACAATGCTCACTGAGTCTCCAAAACAAAAACTGTTGCCTTAATTTTCCATCCACAACAATGTTGTGGACAGTAAATGGAAAAGAACATAACAGGTGGGAATCTAAACGGTGTGTGATCTTAAGTTGTGAAACCCACTTAGGGCTTCCCTGATAGCTCAGTTGGTAAAGACTCTACCTGCAAGCAGGAGACCCTGGTTTGATTTAGGGTCAGGAAGATACTCTGGAGAAGGGATAGGCTACCCACTCCAGTATTCTTGGGCTTCCCTTGTGGTTCAGCTGGTAAAGAATCTGCCTGCAATGTGGGAGAACTGGGTTTGATTTCTGGGTTGGGAAGATCCCCTGGAGAAGGGAAAGGCTGCCCACCCCAGTATTCTGTCTGGAGAATCCCATGGACTGTATAGTTCATGGGGTTGCAGAGTCGGACACGACTGAGCAACTTTTACTTTCACTTTTACTTTATCAATCACTTAGGAAAATGCAGTCGTTTCCACAGTAATGCAACCATGATTCCAGAATCGATGCATACTGCCTTCACTATGAAAAGCCACTATTTCACTATGAAAAGTATGTGCAATTCAAACTCAAGCTGTTCCGCCAATAAAAACATGAAAAAATCAAATACTCCTGGAAACACATGCAGCTTCTGTCCTGCTTCCAATGAAATACAACCACATCACTGTCGTGAATGGTCTCTAAACCTCATGGTGTTTGAACAAACAAAGAGTAATGTAAAATCAGCATCTTGACAAAAGAAAGATTTTTTTTTATAAATAAAAACTTAGGGAAGGAAAATGAAAAAGGGACTCCTTGGTAATTAAGGAGAACATACTAGCAAGTCGTAGTCTCACTTAGAAGAACACATTTCTTATTACTATTTAATTGTTAACTCAGTTTTTCATTAGAGATTGGAATTCAAGTGTATTATAAGATCCCCTTTTTGGTATATCCTTCAGCTTGCTAATAAAAGAGGGACCAAATAGAACTGGAAAAAGTCTAAGGAAGCAATAGTTTTTCATTTAAAACAAGGTCCTTTCCTTGAGCAGGATGCTATGTATTTGGTTGTAAAAATGCTGGAATATGCAGAACATGATTAGAAATTTATTTTTTAAGGAAATTGTTAATTTACTTGACTGGAGGGAAAACTCAACATGTAGTAAATTTTAGGCACTTTGTTTGCCTCCTAACTCGGGGATGCAGCATGTCTCAGGTGAGAGACACAATTGGACTCAAGGCTCGAATGATGACTTCAGGGTTTGTTTCACTCCTCATCTATTTGTTCTGTGTTGCCTTCATGTTCAGGCAGTCTCTCTTTAAGGGTGGTACTGGCGGCCCCAGGCTCACATGGTCCTTGCAGCTCATGATACCCAAGGCACAGAAGGGCCGTCTATTTTCCCATATATCCAAGGAAGGGATTCCATCTCCTAGTCAATCACTATTATTGTGGGGTCAGGGATACAGTACTCCATTGCCCAAAACTTATTTATGTGTCCTCCCCCACCAGCCCCAGGGGTGTACCAGCATGGAGGAGTTGGGGAGGACAGGTTTGCTTTGAACCTCATAAAGTGGATTTCCACTGGAAGGAGGGATCCATGCAAAAGGGACTCTGGAAAGAGAAATACAGCAGCTATCCACCAGTGTGTCCATCTAGTCAAACTTTCGTCCTTTCCTCAATGGCCCTACGGGAAGAAAGGGAAAGAAACTGGTGGGAAGAGTAACATGGGACCACAGCTTTGAAAGGAAAGTACCTATAGAAGGTGTTTGCAGGTGGGAGGAGGGTGAGCTGAGGTGCGGGGGAGCACTGAAGGCAGCAGTAGGTAGCGTGAGGACCGCAGGATCCAGGGACATGGCGCTCTGACAACCTACGTCACGTCTCGCCTTCTGTTCAGAGAGCTGGGCCCCAGATTTATGTACCGCCAAGAAGAAAACCCACACTCCAAATATTTATATTCCTAAGTATTAATAGCAATTTGCATTCAAACTTACAAATTTTGGATGAATAAAGGAGAATAGGGTACTCTCAAAATTAGCAAGTAGAATTTAACACACGAACCACAAAATAATGAATGCTTTAGAAGAGTTCTAACACCAACGTTATTTTATAAATAACACAAGGTGACATTTGTTAGGGAAAAATTAATATTTGCAGATATTGGAATAGCACTGAAAGTGGCACTGCTAATACGGAATATGGTGTCCTGTTGCCCCTGCCAACGAAATTAATGCTTTCCTACGCCTGCCATACCTTCCATGTCTTACCACTTTTTATATCTTCCATAAAGATGAGACTGTCATTTGGTGGCTATTTATACCTCCATAAATCCTGCAGCTATCAGGTCTAAATTAGACATCATTTCAAGGAGGGTAGATCCAGGCATTTGATTACCATGGAGAAGAGATTGTGACACAGGGATGGTGAAAGGAAAACTCACAGAATGATATGTTTCCATCTGTCTACAGAGAAGAGGTTTCTGCCATTTGTCCTGTAGCACCACACAAAGCCACGACGTATGCCAGTTGGAGCGAGTTTCCATTTGAGTGAAAATTAAGAGTGTTTGTTTTCTGAGATAACTGGAGGAATAGTGCATCAATAAACACCGAATAGATTTCTTTTTTAGTGCTGGCTTTTTTTTTTAAAACTAAAATATTTTTTTCCATAGCCTGCTTTCATTTTTGAGTTCTGCATAGATGCACAGTGATAAGATGACCCTCTCAAGGTCCTTTGCCAGTTTTTCTTTTTCTTTCTCCCTTCCTTCCTCTTTCTTTTTTTTTCCTATGATATATCTCTTCCCAACTTTATTTTCAGATTTAAAAATAGATCTCAGTGTTCCTTTAAGTTATATTTTGAAATTGCTCCTCTGTATATAAGCATTCGTTTTGAAGGACTCATTGTTTAAGGACTGCAGGGTATTTCCATTTAGATCAATATTCAGGCAAAGTTTATTTGGCTTATGGAGATTTTCTTGATTATGTCACTCAAATGTTAGTTCAAATGTAATTGAGGACTTAATTACCCCACAATGCACACACAAATCTCAAATATTTTGTCAGGGAATAAAGAAAATTGAGCCAACATTGTCTTTATTATGGATTGATTTGGCTAAGATTTTCAAGCACCACTAGTGTTCATGTTTTGAGATTCAGCTGCAAGTTAAACTGGATTTTCCTGTTATGTGCACTTGAGCAGGCTTTGTAGTGTCTTCGTAAACGTGCCCATAGAGCAGATCCTAATTGGCAATCCATGGATAAAGTATTAGAGCTTCCACATCCTAGGACCACAGAAGGAACAAAGATCCAGCCACAGACAGTGGATATATTAATACAATCAACTTCTGATGGTCTCTAAGGAAAGACTCATGGGATGAATAAGGTTTAACTGCGGATAGTCCCAAATCATTTATTCTTTTCATATTTGTACCATTGGGAAATCACATAGCTGATAACATTATAAAAGTATTTTTTTAAGATTTGACTCATTATGGCAGATGGTATTTTTCAAAATGGCAAACAGTATCTTTCTTTCCAAGTGACCTTCATACAACATGGGTGATCTTGGTGTTCCTCCCATCATATGTTCCGCCCTTGAACTTGGATAAACTGGGGTTGCTATATCAATCCCCAGAATGTGGCAGAAAGGAAGCTGTGAGATTGCTGAGATTAAATAATGAATCGTGTAATTCTACCTTTCTCTCTTGAGATGCTTGCTCTTGGAACCAGCTGCCAGGTGGAGAAGCCAGGGTGTGAGAACCGCGGGGACATGTAAGAGTCCAGCTGAGGCCCCCAAAACCCCATGGCACCCTTGCCAGACCACAACTCCAGCCCCCAGCTGTGAAGTCACTGCCCACAGAGAACCCAGACATTGTGAATGACAGCAGGCCATCTTGCTATTTCCTAATTCCTCACCCACAGAGTCTCTGAGCATAACAAAATGGTTGCTTCCTCCCATTCTGTCACGTAGCAGCTATATGATTCACGCGGACACACGGACAGAAGCATTCAGACGTAAGCGCCTCCCCCGATCAGTACCTCCCTGGTCACCTGTCCACAGTGCAGATGGAGAAGTGATGAGAAGGAACATCCTGGAAGCAGACTTAGCCTGACTTCCAAACCTCGTACACCCACCACGCGGCATCCTTTCTAAAGAATTTGTTGCTGCTTAGTCGCTAAGTCATGTCCAACTCTTTGCGATCCCATGGAATGTAGCCCACCAGGCTCCTCTGTCCATGGGATTCTCCAGGCAAAAATACTGGAGTGAGTTGCCATTTCCTCCTTCAGAGGATTTTCCTTACTCAGGGATCAAACCCACATCTCTTGCATTGCAGGCAGAGTCCACCACTGAGCCTCCTGGGAAGACCTCCTAAGGAACAGAATACACAGATACTAAAGCTTCTAAGAAACTCATCTAGACCCCCTCCCCTCCAGCCACCACTGGACCAGAAGCAGCAGACAATGAATGTATGAAAGACCTCTCAGTATCAGGAGATAAAACAGCAGTGCTTTTATTAGTAGTGGAAATCATGATTGCAGGCATCTTATAAGAACACAGAGACTAAGTTTCATGTAGAGATGTTTCCCTTTCACAGTCATTTGCAGAAAGTAAGTTTCATTGTATATTATCTCAGATTTCTAAATATGATTGTATCAAATTATACAAATGTCATCACTGACTACATTGTAGGAAAGTTGAAAGATGGTGGGTTTGTAAACCAGAGCAATCTGAATTTGGAATTACCTGCATTAACTGCCTTGATGACCTTGAACATGTTATTAAACAGTTCTCAGTCCTGGCTTCTTTTTGCACTTAAAAAAAAAAAAGATGAAAGTGTCCACTTTGTTAATATATTATCAAGTTAGATTGTTTGAATTTGGATTCAGAAGTCAGAAACACAATGAGATATGTACTTTGGGGTACAATGGTGAATATATTTCCCAAGACAAATTATATAATGTTTAAAAGACTGAACAACACAGCAAAGAGCCCATAATTATATGTCCTCAGAGTGGTGGCATTTACTCGTTCTGAGTCAGTGGCAGGTGGGGCACTAGGCTACAGGACTAGAAATGAGAGCAGGTTATTAAAGCTTTTACAGGATAAGGAGGCCAGGAGGGCTCACAGTCCACTCTCTAAAACTCAAAATGTTTTGAGTTTAATGTACATGACTCTCCTTTAAGACTGATAACAGGTCTTTCAGGCAAACATAGAAGGTGAGGTTGGGGGGTGGGAGGAAGAAGTTGTATTTCCACTGTTCTCCGTGAAAGAGAAGCAGTAACTCACTTAAATGCCGGGAAGCATTTACTTCATGACCTGACGTGCATATCTGTTTATCTCTGTACACACATGCACACACACACACTCACACACTCCAACTGTGCCCCCAGTATGATGCACAAACTTCAAATCCTCCCACCCTCACTGTTGAGCAAAGAGCTCCCAAGGCTGGCGTGCCCCTGCTCCCCACAGGCTGTGAGGTGCTGACAGGGCCTGGAGGTGGCTGCCACCCCCACCCCCGGGCTTCCATCGGCAGGGTGGTATACAGGGCAGTGGGCGCACACCTTGGGGGAGATGTCATGAGCAGGGGCCTGGGCCTGAGAGAGACCCTGGGATCCAGGAGTGGACCCTCATTCTCAGCTGTTCCTCCACTGCAACAAAAGTGTGCACGGGAAATCCAATGATGAACAAGCAATGCAATGGCTTTATGGGAAAGAAATCCTAAAACTCTGTGAATGGTTTGAAAATAGTTAAAATGACTTGAACTTGCAATGGGGTTGCCAAGAGTCAGATGCAACTGAGTGACTAAACACACACACACAGTACCTTTGAAGGCCCTTAATTTTCACTGATGAAAGTGAGAGAGGAGAGTGAAAAAGCTGGCTTAAAACTCAATATTCAGAAAAGTAAGATCATGGCATCTGGTCCCATCACTTCATGGCAAATAGATGGGGAAACAGTGGAAACAGTGATAGACTTTATTTTTTGGAGTTCCAAAATCACTGCAGATGATGACTGCAGCCATGAAATTAAAAGACGCTAACTCTTTGGAAGGAAAGTTATGACCAACCTAGATAGCATAAGGTCCATCTAGTCGAGGCTACGGTTTTTCCAGTGGTCATGTATGGATGTGAGAGCTGGACTGTGAAGAAGACTGAGCACCGAAGAATTGATGCTTTTGAACTGTGGTATTGGAGAAGACTGTTGAGAGTCCCTTGGACAGCAAGGAGATTCAACCAGTCCATCCTAAAGGAAATCAGTCCTGAATATTCATTGGAAGGACTGATGTTGAAGGCTACCTGATGAGAAGAATGGAATCATTTGAAAAGACCCTGATGCTGAGAAAGATTGAAGGAGGGCGGAGAAGGGAACAACAGAGGATGAGATGATTGGATGGCATCACCGACTCAATGAACATGAGTCTGAGTAAACTCTGGGAGTTGGTGATGGACAGGGAGGCCTGGCGTGCAGCAGTCCATGGCGTCGCAAAGAGTTGGACATGACTGAGTGACTGAACTGAATTGAATTTTCGCTGCAAACAAGAAGGTGTGAGCAACAGTCACAAATATTTTATTCTGGAGTAAACCTAATCCTTGCCTCCATCTTTATTCTTCTCAGATTTCCTGTGACCAGCTTGGAGGGGAGTGGGGGGAGTTGGAAGCCAGCAGGGAGCAGAAGCATCAGCTTTTTCCTGGAGACATTAGTCCTCAAAAGAGGTATTTTTGTCACTCAGAGCTGGGCTGAAAATGGTGCAGCTAGAAATGCCCTTGATTGGGAGAACAGGGAGTGGTCCTGCTGGGTGCTTCTGAGTGGTTTCTTAAAAAAAAAAAAAAAAAAAGTCATTTCCTGAGAGTTACTTTTCCTCATAAAGCTTTTCTCCTACACTTCTGTGTATCTAGTCTACACTGTGATAAATGTTCATTTGAAAATTGAGAGTAAAATAGTAAAGCAGATGAAAGTGTTAGTCACTCTGTTGTGTCCAACTCTTTGTGATGCTGTGGACTGTAACTGCCAAGCTCCTCTGTCCAAGGAATTTCCAGGCAAGAATACTGGAGTGGGTTTCCATTCTCTTCTCCAGAGGCTCTTCCCAACCCAGAAATCGAACCCAGGTGTCCTGCACTGTAAGTGGGTTCTTTACCATATAGCCACAAGGGAAGCCCTATTAAAGCGCATATTATGGGCTAAACTGTGCCCCCACCCACACAAAAGTTCATGTGGTAAAGTCCTAGCCCCCAGAACTTCAGAAAATGACTGTATGTGGAGATAAGGCCTTCGAAGAGGTGCTTGAGTTAAAATAAGTCATTAGGGTGAGTCTTAACCCAATGCAGCTGGTGTCCTTATAAAGAGAGGAGATGAGGATTCAGACAGACACACAGAAGACAGACCCTGCAAGAACACAGGGAAAAGACAGCCATCTGCAGCTAAGGGGACAGCTGCCCCTGGTGATGCCTTGATCTCAGACATCTAGCCTGCAAAACTGTGAGAAAACACATTTCTGTTTTTTAAGCCACTCAGTCTATGGCACTTTGTTATGGCCACCCTAGCAAACTAATACTGAGAAGGCAATGGCACCCCACTCCAGTCCTCTTGCTGGAAAATCCCAGGGACAGAGGAGCCTGGTAGGCTGCAGTCCATGGGGTCGCTAAGAGTCGGACACGACTGAGCGACTTCCCTTTCACTTTTCACTTTCATGCATTGGAGAAGGAAATGGCAACCCACTCCCGTGTTCTTGCTTGGAGAATCCCAGGGATGGGGGAGCCTGATAGGAGGCTGTCTATGGGGTTGCACAGAGTCGGACATGACTGAAGCGACTTAGTAGCAGCAGCAAACTAATATAGTACATAATAGATCTCAAAATATTTAACTTATAAATAGCACTCTTTAATTAGAATTTAAGTGGAAACAAGACTATACAATCAAACCGTGGGACTTTTAGAAAATTCCAAATTTTATCAGGTTTCTTTCCAACAAAATATTAACATTTTTTTCCCAACTTTATGCAGATGTAATTGACATATAGAGTTTCCCTGGTGGCTCAGTGGTAAAGAATCCGCCTGCCAATCTAGGAGGTGCTGGTTCAATCCCTGTGTTAGGAAGGTTCCCCTGGAGAAGGAAATGGCAACCCACTCCAGTATGCTTGCCTGGAGAATTCCATGAACAGAGGAGCCTGGCAGGCTACAGTTCATAGGGTCACAAAGAGTTGAACGCAACTGAAGAGACTGAGCAAGTATGCCAAAGTCATCAATGTAATCACCATGGTGAGGATTGCCATGGTATTTGCAGCTGTCTTAGACAATGACAATAGCTGCCATTATTAAGTGCTTTGGGGTGCCAGCCACTGTCTAAGCAGTTGCTATGCATTAGCTTATTTAACTCCATGTAGGCCAACTATGTAGACAATACCACTGGTCTCATTTCTTAGGTGAAGGATTTAAGATTTCAGAAGTCTAGACAACCTGTACAAGCTTATGCTCTGGGGCCCAGTGTCAAAGTTTTCTGCAGATAGCTGCCTCTATCCTTTTTTTTTTTTGGCTGCACTGGGTCTTTGTTTTCATGCAGGCTTTTCTCTAATTGTGGCACGTGAGCTTAGTTGCTCCACAGTGTGTGGGATCTTAGTTCCCTGACTAGGGACCTTCCCCTGCATTGGAGGGTGAATTCTTAACCACTGGACCACCAGGTAAGTCCTGAGCAGCCTCTATTCTCTGAAACTTTAATTGATGAGGGTGACCCAGATTCAGAGTCTCACAGGTCCCATCCGGGAGGACACCACTGGTCCTGGGGAGAAGAGCCTTGAGGCCCTAATTGTATTCTATGGCTGCCCTGTACCATGGAACAGTGTTCATTCCTGAGAATGAGGAAGGGTCTTCGTGGACTAGCTGTTGCTGGAGCCCCTGCCTCAGAGGAAATACTTGCTTCTTTCTCACTCTTGTACAATGACCTGAGAGCAAGAAGAAAACCCATCACTTACTGGTTTCAACTATGTAGAAATCAACCTTCGAAAGCACTATCTTCCCTAGATGCTCCCTGATTTGATCCTGGGACTGCCAGACAAAGTACCACAAAATGGGGAGCAGGAAAAAGCAGGAAATTTGGACTCGGTTGGGATACTAGAAGTGTGAAATTGGGATGTTGGCAGAACCAGGCTCCCTCTGAAATTCTGGGAGGCTCCTTCCTTGTCTCTCAGTTTGTGGAGGTGCCTGGCCATTCTAGGTATTCCTTCCTATGAAGACTCCAATCTCTGCCTTGGTCACATGGCCCTCCCCCTCTGTGTCTTTTCTGCCTTCTTGCTCCCCTTGTAAGGACATCAGCACACCATCAGGTCCACTCTAAAGCACCACCACCCCATCTCAACTGGATCTTAACATATGCAAAGACCCTATTTCCAAATTAGGTCATATCTGGGGTTTGGGGTGGATATGAATTTTGGGGAGACACTATTTGGAAGATGAGTAGTTAAATAAATATTTGCCCCAGAATTCTGCGGTGGAGCAGAGCCAAAAGTCCGGGGCCAATTCTTCCCAGTCACAGCAAACAAAGGGCAGCCTTGGGGGTCACATGTCAGTTCTCTGCCTACCCAGCTGACGACACTTGCAAACCAAACCCTGACATCTGACATGGATGAATGGAGCAGAGAGCAGCAGCGTCAGTACCCGGGTATACTCAGGCTCGGGTTGTCAATGTTTTCAAAGGTTACATTTGAAAGGAAAGGTTGGCTAATGTCTACTCTGATGCCAGTCATCTTGAGAAAGCTGAAGATTTTATTTGGAAATGTGAGACACTTTAGGTTCTCTCGATGCTTGGATATTTTTAACTGTTAATATTCAAAAACAATTGGCAGTATTTCTGTTGCCAACTGTTTGTTGGTTTGTCACCTGTGGTTATATATAAAAAGCAAAGCATCTGTATGGATTTATTTTCACAGTCAGTGACCTGATGAAAAAAGTGAAAAAGTGAAAGCGTTAGTCACTCACTCATGTCTGACTCTTTGCGACCACATGGACTGTAGCTTGCCAGGCTCCTTCTCTGTCCATGGAACGGGTTGCCATGCTCTCCTCCAGGGGATTTTCCTGGTCTGGGGATCAAACCCAGATTTCCTGCATTGCAGGCAGATTCTTTACTGTCTAAGCCACCAGACTTGATAAAAGCATAACAAACAAGGAAACAGGGGATCATGGCTGAAGTTCACTTGATTCTGTGTTTGAGTCACAGGCCTGTTTGATATTGCTGTGTACATTGTTATTCACTCTTTTTTCAAAAGTCTTTATTTTATTTAATAAAAACAATGTTCATTTATTATCTCCAGATTTTTGTGGGTCAGGAGTCCATGCAGATAGCTGTGCCCTCTGCTCATGGTCTCATGAATCCACAGTCAGGGTGCTAGCTGGTCTGCACTCTGGTCCGGAGTCTGGATGAGGAAGAATCCACTTTCAAACTCAACCAGAATTCACTTCCTTATGTGTGATGGAGCTACTGAATTTGTTACAATACTGCTTCTGTTTTACGTTCTGATTTTCAGGCCTCCTCCAGCCATGTGGGATCTTAGCACCCTTACCAGAGATCAAACCTGCACCCCCCATTGGAAGGGAAAGTCCTAACCACCGGACTGTCAGGGCATAGAGCCTTCTCTTAGAAGGAGTTGATAGGCAGCTTTTTAACATATCAAACAAAGGGGGTTTTGCTAGTAGATACAGCTCTTAATCCTGTGGACAATATGCTCTCATGAAATCCCTCTCAGTTATCCATTGCATATTGATGGAAAAAACTCATTACAATTTGGTAGAAACTTTTGGTAAGGTCTCTGTCTAGACAACACGTTCGATAAAGAGAAAATCAGGAAAAACAATGAAATATATTTGTCCTAAGAATCTCTACAGATTTTCTACAATAAAAAAAGTACATTCTCAGACTCTCTGAAAATGTATTCATTTTCAAGTGAAGTTGAGTTTTCCTGGAACCAGAAGTCTGAAACAAGCCCGTCTTCTTTTCTGGATTGCTCCTAGTCTCTATGAGTAAGAGCAAAGTGTTTGCCCTCACTGCTGTGAACACCAAAGAGATTTTTTGAGCAATAAATAAATAAATAAATAAATAAATAAAAAGAGAGAGATTTTTACTGCAGAAAGATTTTCAAAAGTTATTTATGTTGAAAGGTCGCTTTGGATTTATGGATAAACAGACTGCAAATTAAACAACTTTACTAGACATGGAAAGAATGTCTACATTTGCCCCCACATCTCTGTAGACTTGGCTTGGCCTGATGTATGTTTATTCTTATATAAGCATCACAGTGTGTGCAAGTCGCTTCAGTCTTGTCTGACTCTTTGAGAACCCATGGACCTTAGCCCACCAGGCTCCTCTGTCCCTGGGAATTCCCAGGCAAGAATACTGGAGTGGATTGCCATTTCCTTCTCCAGGGTATGTTCCTGAACCAGAGGTCAAAGTCATGTCTCCTGCGTTGGTAGGCAGATTCTTTTTTTTTTTTTTTAAACGGAGGATAATTACTTTATAATACTGTGGTGGTTTTTTTTTTTTTTTTTGCCATACAGCGACATGAATCAGCCATGGGTGCGTATGTGTCCCCCCATCCTGAATGCCCCTCCCTTCTCCTTCCCCACCCTATCCCTCTGGCTTGTCCCATAGCACCAGCTTTGAGTGCCCTGCTTCATGCATCAAACTTGCACTGGTTATCTGTTTTACACATGGTAATATACATGTTTCAATGCTAGTCTCTCAAATTATCCCACCCTAGCCTTCTCCCACAGAGTCCAAAAGTCTGTTCTTTATACCTATGTCTCTTTTGCTACCTTTCATATAGGATCATTGCATAAAGGATCGTCATTACCGTCTTTCTAAATTCCATGCATATGTGCTAAGTTGCTTCAGTTGTGTCCGACACTTTGCAATCCAATGGACTGTAGTCAGCTAGGCTCCTCTGTCCATGGGATTCTCCAGGCAAGACTACTGGAGTGGGTTGCCATTTCCTTCTCCATCTAAATTCCATATATATATGCGTTAATATACTGTATTAGTGTTTCTCTTTCTAACTTACTTCACTCTGTATAATAGGCTCCACTTTCATCCACCTCATTAGAACTGACTCAAATGCATTCTTTTTTATAGCTGAGTAATATTCCATTGTGTATAAGTACCACAATTTCTTTATCCATTTGTCTGCTGATGGACATCTAGGTTGCTTCCATGTCCTAGCTATTGTAAACAGTGTTGCAATGAACATTGGGGTACATGTGTCTCTTTCAATTCTGATTTCCTTGGTGTATATGCCCAGCAGTGGGATTGCTGGGTCGTATGGCAGTTCTATTTCCAGTCTTTTAAGGAATATCCACACTGTTCTCCATAGTGGCTGTACTAGTTTGCATTCCCACCGACAGTGTAAGAGGGTTCCCTTTTCTCCATACCCTCTAGCGTCTATTGTTTGTAGAGTTTTTGATGGCAGCCATTCTGACTGGCATGAGATGGTACCTCATTGTGGTTTTGATTTGCATTTCTCTAATAATGAGTGATGTTGAGCATCGTTTCATGTGTTTATTAGCCATCTGTATGTCTTCTTTGGAGAAATGTCTGTTTAGTTCTTTGGCACACTTTTTGATTGGGTTGTTTGTTTTTCTGGTATTGAGGTGCATGAGCTTGTATATTTTTGAGATTAATTCTTTGTTAGTTGCTTTGTTTGCTATATTCTCCCATTCTGAAGGCTGTCTTTTCACCTTGCTTATAGTTTCCTTCATTATACAAAAGCTTTTAAGTTTAATTAGGTTCCACTTGTTTGTTTTTGTTTTTATTTCTATTACTCTGGGAGGTGTGTCATAGAGGATCTTGCTGTGATTTATGACAGATGTGTCCTGCCTATGCGTTCCCTCTAAAAGTTGTATAGTTTCTGGTCTTACATTTAGGTCTTTAATCCATTATGAGTTTATTTTTGTGTATGGTGTTAGAAAGTGTTCTAGTTTCACTCTTTTACCAGTGGTTGACCAGTTTTTCCAGCACCACTTGTTAAAGAGATTGTCTTTTCTCCATTGTATATTTTTGGGTGGATGGATTCTTTAGGGGAAGCACTTTATGCTGAAGGGAAGTGTTTTTCCTTGCCTCTTGTAGCCTCTGGTAGCCCCAGACTCTCCTTGGCTTGTGAAAACATAACTCTAATCTTCACACAGTTTTCCCAGTGTGCATGTCTCTGACAACATTTCTCCTTTTTATAAGGACCTCAATGGCAACCCACTCCAGTACTCTTGCCTGGAGAATCCTATGGACAGAGGAGCCTGGTAGGTGACACTTCACTCACTCAGTCACACTGGATTAACGCCCACCCTAATGGCCTTATTTTAATGTACCTGGTGGTGGTTCAGCCGCTAAGTTGTGTCTGACTCTTGCAGCCCTGTGGACTGTAGCCCACCAGGCTCCTCTGTCCATGGGATTCTCCAGGCAAGGATACTGGAGTGGGTTGCCATTTCCTTCTCCATGGGATCTTCCCAACCCAGGGATGGAATCCGGGTCTCCTGCATTGCAGGCAGATTCTTTTCCAGCTGAGCTATGAGGGAAGCCCTTTTAAAGGACCTACCTCTGTAGAAACTGTATTTCCAAAAAAGGTCACATCTTTTGGTCCTGGGGCTTAGTGCTTGAAGTTGTCTTTATGAGGGAAATAATTCAACCCTGTAGCAGGTAATGCTAGCTATTCTGTCTGAATTCCTATTTGATACACACAGTGTTTGCCTTCTCGGCTGCTCACTGTATGAGTTCCAAAGAGGCAATTAGAAAATCAAGTGCAAGTACAAATGAGACGCCGTAATCATGACATATGGATGACTAACCAGCTCCTTCCTAACAGTCGCTTTCTTCTTTTGTTCTCTGGCCAGATTTCTGGAACTTCATGCAAAGGCCTGAAATAGTTTTAAAACAATACATTCTTCTTCTTTAATGAAGTTTCATCCTTAGGAGAATGTCTTCCATAACTCAAGTTGTTTACTCATTCTCTGTGCTCAGTGATGGCTCTTAAAGACAGTCCATTAAAGAAGTAGACCTTCACGGCATTCATGACCAGGGACCATGTGACTTTTAATTATGTGGTAATCGCTATTGTATAGGCTTCAAGCTGCTCTGTAACTCGGAAGTCTTATTTTAAATTTAAAAAATAGTTCATTTTTCTATTTCTAAATGAAAGTCAACATGTTGGAAAAGAGTCAAATGAAATCTTTTCATGCCTAAAATGTGCACATAGTCATTTTATATTTTTGAAAATCATTTTAGTCCTGGTAGATGTTTTGCTATAAACTATTTCAGAATGCATTTTATAGACAACAGAATTCTGGAGGAACAGGATTCAGAAGGTCACTAAACCCATTTTTCTTCCTTTGGGCAGTCACCTTGGCTAAAACCTACCACCATGATAGATGATTTTTAAGGTCAAAATGTAAACTCAAATTGCATGGTAATGAACAAGGTCTTACTCCAGAGCTTTGGTCTTCTGTGTGTTGGTAGAAATGTGACCTTTGGCATGGCTCTGTGGCTGTGCCTTGAAATAATAAAGACTTTGGCTCCAAGACTCGAAACTATTTTTTTTTTTTTGAAACTATTTTCCCTAGAAGAGGCATTTTTATGTTTCTTCCTTCAAATAGACCTCAAATGATTCTCAAGGAGGGGAAACAAACAATGGAAAAATTCTGAAATATTAATATATTCCTTATTTTGTGTTGCAAAAGTCACCTTAGGCATGTGCAACAATGCCTTTCTATAACAGTTTGTGGCAATAAAAGCACCATGAACTACATTATCTCCTTTCGTATGTCATCATTTTCCTTGTGAATATTATCATGACCATTTTCTAAGGGTGGGCACTCTGCTTGTGGAGACTAAGCATGGTTTTGAAGGGCTGACAAAAAATCAGGGCTACACCTGTATTTCTGGAGTTGTTCTATTATATCTGTAAATTGAAGAAGTATACTCAACTCACAAAGTGGCTGAGATGAATAAATGGGTTCCTAGGATCTAAAACATTACTGGCCATCACAAAGGTGCTCCACAAATATTTGTTGAATAAACAGAATGAATGAAAAAATAAATATTAAGCCTGCCAGGCACAGAGTATGTACTCAACAAATATTAGCCATTAATGTTAAGGACAGATGAAGAACCACTATTTCTTTAAAAAAAAAAAACAACTTTATTTTGTATTAGTATATAGCTGATTAACAAACAATGTTGACTTGTTGTTGAAAATATGTTCAATAACCATGAGTTGCACTCAACTTTGGGTGGGGCAGAAAAGCCAAGAGAGAGATCCTTAGTCATGCGCATTCTCCAGTGACAATGTCTTTAGATCAGACGGTCCATGCATCTTCCATAAGTGCACTGGCAGGGCCAAGCCTTCTGGCCCCACCTCCCTGTAAGGGTGAAGTGGAACCTCAGTGTTGGAGAGTCCACTTGTCAAAGCCATAGGAAATCACAGTCACAAACGACCCCAGTCTCTGGGACCAGCCACAGGAAAGGCGTTTTTCTTATTCACGTCGCTGTCAAGTGCAGTCCAAGTGGATCGTGGCTTGTCTCCAAGCAGTGACTCAGGGACCCAGCAGCTCCCACATTTCAGCTCTGCTCACAGCCCAGAAGAGGAGCCCCTGCTATTAGGTGAGCACTGGCAGTCTTTTTCACACTACCTAATATTTATTCCAGACTCAAGATGAAAGGAGGTGAAAACATCAGTTTGATTTATTGTGAGTTATCAGCAGATTGAAATATATTCCTTCTGTTGTTATTTTAAATGGCCAAGTGGAAACACTGCTTTATACTTGATACCACACACCAAATACTTAAATTGATCTCAGTGGTCAATGCTACAAGTATCTGGTTTATGGAGGTTATACTGAAATGTTGCTGTTGCTATTGTTTAGTTACGCAATAGTGTCCGACTCTTTGCAGACCCCATGGACCATACCCTCCAAGTTCCACTGTCCATGGGATTTCCTAGGCAAGAACACTGGAGTGAGTAGCCATTCCCTTCTCCAGGGGATCTTCCTGCCCCAAGGACTGAATCCAGGTCCCAGCACTGCAGGAGGATTCTTTCCCATCTGAGCCACCAAGGAAGCCGATAGATACCACACAATTAAGGAATGTAGTGTAAGACCTTGCTGAGCCTCACTGAGGGATATCCAAGGTCTGATACTGCACCAAGGGGCCAAAAGTGTATGTTTAATGACACATGAGCTTCCATTCACTCTTAAACACAAATCGTTTGCAACCTTTTATAATAATAGTAGGGCCTTATATAGAAAAATGATATCAAAGAAAGTGTTTCTATTACTCTACAAAGCTGAGGACAGAAGAAAGAAAAGCTCTTCATTATCTTTCTTTATCAGATGTTGTGATTCATTGCAGCTACCAGCTACAATCAATACTTTCCTACATTTAAAGGAATTCTTACTTGGTGTAAATATCCAACATTTTATATTTTCCATTCTGTCTCTTCTCGTTTCTTTTTAAACAAGTTTGTGTCAATTTGAAAATATGGTATCATTAAATCAGCCACTGGATTTCATTGAGAGTTTTTGACATCATAATAACTTACTGGAAAGAATATCAATCAAATGTTCATCAGTCAGCTTAATTTAGATATTGTGAAAACTCAGTGAAAAATAAAATACAGTACTGTAAAGTAAAATAAAGTAAAAAAAATTTAGGATGTGTCTTTTGTTGGCTGTCTTTATTGAACAATTGTACAAATAGGCATTCATTGTGGTGGCTGAAGAAACCCTGAATTATCGGAAAAGATTGTGTTTAGATGGAACCACTTAGCAAATAAATGTCAGGCCAGTTCAGTATGGTTTGCATTGTCCGTCCCATTAGGTTTCAGACACTTTGACATCTACAGATTTTGAGAAACTTTGTCTTACTTGTGTTGATATTTCGGTAGAACTCAGAGAAGAGTTTGTGCATGGGTACTGAAAATTATAAAACACAAACATGAATGGAAACAAGATGTTTTGAATCACAATTGTTTATTTGGAAACACAAAGCATCTAGTTCCCATTTCTATTTTATCTCATCGTCAGACCCAGGAGGTTTGGGGTTGAGAGCTTCTCTGACAATTCTGTTATGTGTACATCTGACGCACAATTTCACACCCAGAAAATGAAAAACTGTTGTTTATTAAGTATGAGACAATGTGTTAGAAATTTTCACGTGTGTTATCTTATTCAATCATTAGACATTTGATGCTAAAATGTTGGTAATATTATTCTCCTCACTTGAGGGGGAAACTGAGTTTCAGAGAGTTTAAGTAAATTTCCTGAGGTCACAGAGGTAATTGGTAAATCAGAAACTGAGCATGGCCTCTAAAAACCAGTTCTCCTCAGTTTCTAAACATTCTCTTGTCTTGAGACTGTTCTCCCAAGGTGTTTCTGACTGAACTATTTCCCCCCGCCACATCCAGAGTCTTCCCCTTCACCTCAGTCTTGGTCTAGATGTCATTTGCTCTGAGTAAATTTAACAACCCCCAAGATGGGCACGTGGTCATTGTGGTTAACGTGGAATGGACATGTGGCTTGGAAGAGAAATAAACTTCTGCCACCATGAGCCACTGAAGTGTTGGTGTCATTTGATATCAAAGCATGATTTAGCCTGTCCTGATGGATAAGAAAGCTCCTCAAATCCACACAGTAGCAGATCTTGGATTCCAATACAGATCTACAAGAATCCAAAATGAATGCTCTAAATCCTATAAATGAAACTATGAGCCAAATCAATTTAGGGCCTTGGTGATCTCTTTTGCGCCCTAGAAATTATGTTGGTAATTTCGATAGTGTCAAAGAGGTCAAGACTGTGAGTAGAGTTATGAAAACCAGTTAATCATAGTGATTCTCTGTTTAACAGTTAATGGCCAAGATTGATTCAAAAGGACCTTTATGTTTTTTTTTAAATGTTCTCAATATTTTCATTCATATTTTAATTGCTTTTCATTAATCTTGACCCCTAAATTTACTTATAGGATATATACATACACATACACACACACACACACACATATATATATATTTTAAAATGTACATGTACATATATTTATCAATATATATTCTATTATACATTTATATATATCATTTGTAAATTTATATATATTTATTTATAAATTTTAGATAAGAGGTTTTGCCTTTATTATTCTGGTAATTGTTTTATTCATGTATTCAAAATTATTTACTAAAAAAAAGATCAACAAAGGACCTTTATGTTTTGAGTGTGAAGAAATTTAGACGTTTATTTTGTGCGAGTGTGATTCTGTAGGAGAATTTTCACCTTTAATTTTTTACTGTGCATGTGAGCTCAGTCACTTCAGTTGTGTCCAGCTGTTTGCAACCCCATGAACTATAGCCTGCCAGGCTCCCCTGTCCACGGGATTCTCCAGGCAAGAATATTGGAGTGGGTTTCCATGACAAATTCCAGGGGATCTTCCCAACCTAGGGATTGAACCTGGGTCTCCTGCATTGCAGGTGGATTTGTTACCAACTGAGCCACCAGGGAAGACTTTGTATCTCAAGTATATAGCATTTATGATAGTAGGTTATTAAGAAAATAATGGTGCAATTTTGATGAGTTCAAAATTGTAAATTTAGGATTTGTAGCAAGAATTTATAGCCCTATATCAATCTTAGAATTAAACTAGATCCTGAGACTTAAATACCAGTCCTTTTCACTTAATAATATGATTTAAGGATGTTTCTCAACTCCTATGACTCAGTGCCTTAAATCGCAAATTTGTAATTGGATAATATTATGTATTGTGTACTTGTAAGAGTAAAAAGAAAGAATACTTAGGAAAGCACTTTTATATTGTAAACATTATAAAAGCAGTAAAGTTGTATGTTAAAACATTTTCTTTAGACTCAGAAGACATAATAAAAAACCACTCCCAAATTTCAGTCTAAAATAGAACCAGAAATAAGAAATGAATCTCAAGCATTTGCCCACAGGAAAATGAACTTTATTGAAATATAATTTCTCCTAAATGCCTGACTTATGGAAAACCGGAACATAAATATCCTGACTGCTGAGCATCCAGAAGAACCTCAACCCATCCTCACTCAAGCCTATGAATTTGCTACTTGGACCCCTAACTGGGTTCTTTGCATGCCTTCTGCAATAATACAGCCCTCCTCAAACCAAACAGCTTGTGTTTCCCAAACTACAATTCCTCTGCTATTCCTAGATAAATTCAATTTCTGGTAATTTGAAACAAACAAACAAAAAACCCTCCCTGAGAGTATGGAACAGTGGGAAAATTAGAAATGTTGAATAAAAAGAGAGAAATGAGAAGATGAAACTGAAGAGATAAGGCGCAATCAAATCTTCATTCTTCACAGTCGCATGGAGAGGTCTGGGCTACATCCTGAGTACGTACGTACTTCACTGGCCATGTTGGGGCCACAGGTCAGATTCATGTTTTCTGAAGTTTATTCTAACTGCACAGTAGAGAATGGAGTTGCTGGCTAGTGGCTTTCTCTATATGTTGGGTCTTCTTTGCTATTGCACTCAAATCAGACAAGTGGTAGTTTCTGAAATGTTAGTTACAATGTGGAATCTGAAATCATTTCAAACATTTATACTCTCTAGTATTGAAATTTATCACACTTTTAATGGCAAAAGACTAAATTCAAACCTCTATTGATGTACACAGACCTACTTAGCTTGAAGAGCACAAACATGAGAACAGAGTGATGGAGTTTGGAAGGACATTTGACCATCAGAGTAGCCCCAGCACCTTGGCTTGAGGACCTTCCAGGGTGTGGAGGTGCCTTTACATCCCTTCAGTGTGTGGAGGCCCAGGTGAGAACCACCAAGCTCATCACACTCATGAGAATACAGGTTACAAAACATGCTCCACTTATTCATATCTGTGGCTGTCTCTCTCTGTGCAGCTGACAGTCTGGGTATG